>NW_027530213.1:2451587-2756232 GCF_008692635.1 Crocuta crocuta | reverse complement strand
CTTTTTTTTTTTTTTTAAATTTTTTTTAATGTTTTATTTATTTCCAGGAGAGAGAGAGAGAGAGAGACAGCGTGAGCAGGGGAGCTTAAAAACATAATTCTGCTCACACAACTTAATTTAAAATTTATTCTTGGATGCTTCATATTGTGTTCGGAAGCTCCTGAGACCTGTGGGTTTTGTTTTAGAATTCTCATTGCTAATGTTAAGTGTCTCCCAAATGAAATTCAGGCTGGTGGTCAGGTTTGAGGCTTTAGCTTGGATATTGTCTCCCTCTCTCCCTCTCCCTCCCTCCCTCTCACCCACTCCCTCTTTTCTTCTCCCTTTCCCTTTCCCTCTTCCCCTTTCTCCCTCCCTCTGCCCCTCACTCTTTCCTTTCCTCTCCCTCCCCTTGAATAGATTTCTTTCTCTTACCCTTTAACTGATTTCTCCTTGATATCTCTCTAGTAGCCCAGGCTCAAATTCACCTGCTAAACGTCTTTTGCAGTTCTAATTAGTTTCTACAGTATCACATTTTATAATTATTGCTCACCAACTGTCCGTGTGCTGACTTAACTGACCGCCACCCAGGCACCCCCGTGTGCTCACTTAGACACACTCCTGACTATATGCTACAGGATGAAGTAATGAATGCCAGTTCTAGGCCAGAACTTTTTTTTTTAATTTATTATTATTTTTAAATGTTTATTTGTTTTTGAGACAGAGTGCAAGCAGGGAAGGGGCAGAGAGAGAGGGAGACACAGAATATGAAACAGGCTCCAGGCTCTGAACTGTTAGCACAGAACCCAACACGGGGCTCGAACCCACGAACTGTGAGAGCATGACCTGAGTTGAAGTCGGATGCTCAATTGACTGAGCCACCCAGGCACCCCTAGGCCAGAACTTCTGAGAGCTGGTGTCTGACTCTCCTGCTTTTTCTCCCAAGTGGCCATGGGTGCCATGTCTTCCAGAGGGTGAAGAAGCATTGAGTACTGGTTATATAATTAAATTTCTCATCGTTTGACTAGTTTTATGTGCATCTATAGTCAAATATACTAAAATGCTTTATTACATCAAGCCTAACCGCTAATCATAATGTATCGATCTAATCTTTTAATGGTTGTATAATGCAATTATTCTTAGCAGATATTTAGTTAATGCCAAAGGACATTTTCTGCTCATAATTGAAAATATTTCTGGTAGGAGGGTTGGATAAATATTTAAGCGGTAAGTGGTTTCTTTGATTTGTTTTTGGCTCTCCTCCATAACTGTTAGATTTCTACTTAACATTCTGGGCTGTCTGTAAAGAGTCATGAGTTACAGGAGCTTAAGAGTGAACTTCTTTCAGTTGAGATTATGATTCATCAATAAAAATGTTACATGCTAATAGTTTCTAGATTGATTACATCACATAAAAGACCACATTAGACTGCAATCATCTATAACTACATCATATAGTATGAAGCCCTTCTTGGGCCAAAAGGTGACAGTTTCCAATTTTCCCAAATTATTGCATGATATCCTTTCACCTAAATCATTGCTCTTTACCGGGAAGAAAAGAAAATCTCAATGGTTAGCTTATTATCCAAAGTTGTATCACTATGTTTATTGGTGGACCTATACAAAGTTCTTTTTTTTTTATCCTCAGTCCATCAAAGATAATAGAACTAGATTTGCTGAATTGTTTGGAGAGATGAAACATGAGAAAAATAAACAGTGACTTCTGTTGTTTGCTTTCAAGAATCTTCATTGGGCCATTGCACTGTGACTGAAAACTCGTTAGGAATAGTGTTTCCGAAGATTAGACTTTGTAAGGCAGCTGACAGAGTACAATGTTTCTTCTATCTTATCATATTAGAATAAATTAATAACATTACTGGCTGAAGTAAGAGAAACAAACACTCATTGAGTGTTTAATCACCCTTCATATTTGGACTCATAATTCTCCATCAGATCATTGGCCTCGGCAGCTGGCTCATTTCCGCATGGGTGATTCTTGCCTCAGTGCCTTCCTGTGGTATACTTACCTTTCTTTTATGCCTCATTTATGGCTATTTTCTCGCTAAAGTGGCAGAGCTGAGCTGTCACTGTGGAGATCACATGGTTGCAAATCTTAAAATATTTACTATCTGGCCTTTACAGAAAATGTTTGCCAACCACTGGTTTCGATAAATTCATGGGTTCTAGAGAAAATGATATTCTTAGATTCACTGTGTTTTTGTTTTCATGAGATACCACAACATTTCCCCCCATGATCTGCCACCTTTCTAAATCTCAGTCTGAAACAAATAAGTCTCCTCACCATGGAGCACGTTGTTTCCAATTCATTTAGTCTTATTTCAGGTTAAGAGAGGAGATGGATGTCTAGTTATCACTGTGTTGAATACTATGCAAATTCTTAAAGCATGCAACAAAAGTACCATGTTTTAGTTTGCAAAACAGCTCATCTGGGGTCAGAACAGGGGAAGGAGTTTTGATGCACTTTTTTGGAATTAGGTTCTGAATATCACTGAGTCATAAGGCGGGCCACCCCATTTTGCCTTTGCTGGAAAACAGCGAGCATCGCCAAGAAGCTGTCAGCACCTCCTTTTCCTCCCCCCACCCCAGCAAACTTAGCCTAATTCAAACAGCTCAATTCCAACATCTATACTCAAGCTCAATATTTCTCAGCTTTCTCTTTACCCTGTGAAAAAAAGAGCTGCTGATTTAAACAATGAATCTGATGGCTAACTCTAAAAATAATTTTCTCCTCTTAAAGTCCTTTACAAATTATCTCCTCTTATGATCACCTTTTGTTTTATGCTGGGTATCAGCAAGTGACGTGAGTTTAGAAGGGGGTCTGGAAAACAAGTAGTTCCAGGGACTTCAGCCACCTTGATGGAAGGTGGCTTAGAAGGTTTGCCTATAGGGCCACCTGGGTGGCTCAGATGATTGTATCCAACTCTTGATTTCAGCTCAGGTCATGATCCTAGGGTCATGGGATTGAGCCCTATGTAGGACTCTGCCCTGAGCATGAAGCCTGCTTAGGATACTCTCTCTTTCTCCCTCTTCCTCCCTCTCTCTCTTTTCTTCTCTCCCTCTCCCCACTCACACATGTGTGTGTTCTCTCTCTAAAATAATAAAATAATAATAATAATAATAATAAAAATTTTGGCAGTAGACTTTTTTTTTATATGTGCAGTCATTTGATTTATAAAAAGATGCAACAAAATTCAAAATGATACAAAATATCAATTTCAAAACAACATCAAACAATGAGTGTATTTAACCATACTCAGCTCATAACACAGCAAATGGGTAAGGAGAATAATTCATGCTACAGCGTATTGCTCTATGAACTGGCAACAGAAAAAGTTGGTAAAGGAAGGCACAGGACCTCTATCTTTATAGTGTTAGAATTAGAACCGAGGGGCTCCATAATCATCTGGCATCCGCTCAAAGTTGTACCTATGGTTAGAAATGTACATGATGGGAACTCCAGGGATCTTCCGGATCCTTCGTTTAAGGTCCCGGTCAACTGTGGCCACAATGTAACACTTGTGCTGAGTTACTCTCTGTACTAAGCAATCGTCTGCATAGGTTCCTTTGTGTGTGCATGGTAATCGTTCAAATCTTGGGTCCTTGGCAATCCTTAGAGCCACTCGATACTTTTGACCCAATTTCTCAATTTCAGCCATTACACAGTCAGTTATACAAGGGATACACTTGGCATACAGACAGTCCATCATTGATTGTACTAAATCGAGTTTGGCTTTAATGGAAAAGTTGATAAAGTTGGTATCAACCAGGATGTGGTAAGGCGGGCCCAGCTGTGTGTTATACTGGAAGAATAAGCAGGAAGGATGTTGGGGGACTTCTCTTTCCTTGAGGTGCACTGGGATCTTTCTTTACTTTCTTTTTAGGTTTCAATCTATCCTTCTCTTTAAGCCTCTGATCTCGGAGACTAAGCATTCGCTTCATGGTTGCATACTTTCTTGCTTTCTTTTGCTTCCCCATGTTCACGCCCGGCAGTAGACTTTCTTAAAATCAGGGTGGGGATGGGTGTGTATGGATACTTTCAGTTTGGTGGCTCTAGACTAAGCCTTTGACAGTGGACTGAGTTGTCCAGATGTAATGATCTTTAAGTAAAATGGCACAGAGACACCTTGGCTCCTTGCCAACGGGACAGACATGATCCCTGGGTTGGAAGGTGACTACTAGTGTGAACTTAACCCTTAGTGTCTTAGTTTCCCAAAACTGCTGAACAAGTTACCATAGTTGGGTGGCTTAAAGGAGCAGAGATGTATTCTCTGACAGTTTTGGAGACTAGAAGCCCCAAATCAAAGAGTCAGCAGGTTGACTTGGTTTTGGAGGTTCTGAGGGAGATAGGTTTTCCATGCCTCTCTCAGCTTCTGGTGATTACCAGCAATCCTTGGAATTCCTTGGCTTGTAGATGTATCATCCCAACATCTACTTCTGTCTTCCGGTGGAGCCCTCCTCTGGGTGTCTGCGCTGTGTCCAAATTTCCCTCTTCTTGTAATGACACCAGTCAATTGAGTAGAGCCCACCCCAATCCATCTTTTTTTTGGTTTGTTTTCTTTGGATATTTTTTAAAAATTTTATTTCATTTAAATCCAAGTTAGTTAACATATAGTGTAATAATGGTCTCAGGAGCAGAATCCAGTGATTCATCACTTACCTACAACACCCAGTGCTCATCCCAGTAAGTGCCCTCCTGAATGCCCATCACCATTTAGCCTATTCCCCCACCTAACACCCCTCTAGCAACCCTCATTTTGTTCTCTGTATTTAAGTGTTGGGAGGCATTCTGAGCCCACTAGTCGAGAAAGCCCCTGGTGAGGTTAAAGCAAGTTTGCACGGTCTCTTGCCAATCAGATGACAACCGATATCCACCTCCACTCAGTTATTTCTGCTTGAGCACTGACCCCCAAGGTACCTTTTGAAAACAATCATGATTTGAAGCACACACAGGAAGTATGCCATGTGAGGATGCAGGCGGAGATTGGGGTGATGCTTCCATAAACCAAGGGATGCCAAGGATTGCCACCAAAGCCCTGGAATTCAGGACACAGTATGGAACAGCAGTTACCCACCAAATCAACTTAGCACCCAAGGAAACTCTGCCTGTTAGGATTCAGACCATGCTGTCCTTACAATGAGACAAGCCTGTCTGGATATCCTCATCACCACATGCCACACACGGTAGATAAATGTCACTGTGTTTCTTCCAAATGTAAAATTATAAAAATTCTATTTGAAATAATTCTATTGGTCACTGCATTTGTTTTGATTCCCTTGGAAGGGAGAAGTTTATATATAAAAACATGTCTAGGGGCGCCTGGGTGGCTCAGTCGGTTGAGTGTCCACTTTGGCTCAGGTCATGATCTCGCGGTTCGTGCCTTCAAACCCCACGTCAGGCTCTGTGCTGACAACTCAGAGCCTGCAGCCTATTCGGATTCTGTGTCTTCCTCTCTCTCTGCCCCTCCCCTGCTCATGCTCTGTCTCTCTCTCAAAAATAATAAATAAACATTAACAAAAAAAATTTTTTTAAAGCATGTCTATTTTATTGTAACATCACCAAGTCAAAATTATTATTTAAAGACATTTTGCTCATTTGTTAGATAAAAAATTATATTTCAATTTGAGTGAGGCAGAAAACATTTTAGGCTAAATGCTCATGTATGTTTCTGGTTCTGATTCTGTTCCTGTCCATTTTACATCCAGTTGTAACCACATCATGGATTCCAAGTATCACGATTTTATCTGTGATATTTCTTTTTTTTTTTTTTAACATTTTTTATTTTATTTTTGAGAGAGACAGAGTAGGGGAGAGGCAGAGAGAGAGGAAGACACAGAATCTGAAGCAGGCTCCAGGCTCCAGGCTCCAGACCCCAGGCTCAGAACTTTCAGCACAGAGCCTGATGTGGGGCTCGAACCCATGAACTGTGAGACCAGGACCTGAGCTGAAGTCAGCCACTTAACTAACTGTGCCACTCAGGCACCCCTATCTGTGATATTTCTGATACACATCTTGTCCTTTAACATTTTGTTTATTTTTTGAACATATGGACAATTCAAACTCTTATGAGATAATTAAAAACAATTTAATGTTTATTTTTTAGAGAAAGGGAGAGAGGGAGAGACAGGGCGTGAGCTGGGGAGGGGCAGAGAGAGACACACACAGGATATGAAGCAATCTCCAGGCTCTAAGCTGTTAGCACAGAGCCCGGCACAGGGCTTGCGTTCATGAAGTGCGAGATCATGACCTGAGTTGAAGTTGGATGCTTAACCAACTGAGCGACCGAGGTGCCCCAAGATATATTTATATTTTAATTTGACTTCTCTCAATGTTTTTTTAAGCTCAGAAGTTCACTTTTTTAAATCACAAGATGAGGTACATTTTCCCCCCAGGCTTTTCGTTACTGACTTTTTTGAACCAGGAATTTCTTTTGAAGCATAGTGTGAGGTTGGGATGGTACCTCAACACAGGGGTGAGGACTCCTTTCAGTCATGCATGCCGGCCATTTTGAGAATTCTGATAAATTCAACTGTCTTCATTTCTCTCCTTTCCAAGGAGATTTGCCTCCAATGCCCTCAGCGATGGGAGTTCCCCCTGGCTTTCCGGCTGGCCCAGCACTTCATGTGGTCCTGTGGAGGAGGCTGCTCCCCAGGCTAGATCCCCTCTAACATCATACAGGTGCTGGAAGCTCACATGGTGTCATGGAAGACTGTGGCAACCATATGTGAGCCTGCAGCTCACAGCTACTAAAATGAGAGCTGGATTTATGAACACTATAAATCAAAACTTTTCATTCTCGGTCATTCTTTAATGGAGCAGAACAGTGTTTGCAGAATTTGTGTGACTCCAAGCAGAAGAATTTCTAATAGAAAATCCCAATTTTCTATTAAGGCAATGTAAGTAGTGACATATTTCTTGTATGCTCCTGCCCATTTTCATAGGTCCCTAATGTTTCCAGATTTGCTAAATACTGAAGTTGGACCTACTTGTTTTTAAGATTTTATTTTTAAAATAATTATATTCCTAAAGTTTTTGATGTTTATTATTTATTTATTTGTTTCTTTATTTTGAGAGAGAGACAGTGTGAATGAGGGAGGAGCGGGGGGAGATACAGAATTTGAAACAGGTTCCAGGCTCTGAGCTGTCAGTGCAGATCTCTCCACAGGGCTCAAACTCACGAACTGCAAGATCATGACCCGAGCCAAAGTCGGACACCCAAACGACTGAGCCACCCAGGCATCCCAAATAATTACAGATCCACTGGAATTTGCAAAGACAGTGAAGAGAGATTCCATGTAGACTTCATCCAGTTTCCCCCAATGCTTACCTTTTGCATAACTATTGTCCGATATCAGATCCAGGAAACTGACATCGATACCATGTGCATGCTGTTCTTTGCTGTTTTACCACGTGTGTTACTGCGGCCACCACCCCAATCAAGGTACAAAATTGTCCCATCCACCCAGAGATCTCCCTCATGCTCTCTCTTGATCGTTAAGTCTCATTCCTCTCCCCCAGCCACAACCTTTGCAAACACTAGTCTATTCTCCACCTCTGTGATTTTGTTATTTCAAGAATGTTACCCAAATGAAATCATACAGTATATGATCTCTTGAGATTGGCCATGTTCACTCAACATCCCACCCTTGAGATCCTTCCAAGTTGTTAAATGTACCAACATTTCACTCTTGTTAATTGCTGAGGAGTATTCCATGCTGTGAACCTACCAGTTTGTTCAACCATTCACCTATTCAGGGACATTTTGGTGGTTTCCAGTTTGGGGCTACTATAAATAAAACTGCTATGAAAATTAAAGTATGGCCAGCTTTTGTGTGGATGTAACTCTTCATTTTTCTGGTTTAAATGCCCAGGGATTCTACCACTGGGTTGCAGGGGAAGTGTAGGTTCAGATTCTTGGATAAACTGCCAGATTATCTTCCAGAATGGTGGCATCATTTTATATGCTCACTTGCAGTGTATTATCTACCTGGTTTCTCCATATCCTCTCCAACACCGGGTATTGTCACTACTTTCTCTTTTGGCTTCTCTGGCAGGTGTATGGTGATATCTCATCCTGGTCTAATTTGAATTTCCTTGAGAGTCAATAATATTGAACATTTTGTCCTGTGCTTATTTGCCATCTATGTAGTCTCTTTGGTGAAATGTCTCTTCCTGTCTTTGGTTTATTTTCTAATTGGATTGTTTGCTTTCTTACTGTTGAGTTTTGAGAGTTCTTTATATATTCTAAACACGGATCCTTTGTCAGATATGTGGTTTATGGATGTTTTTCTCACTGACTTCAGTTTATCTTGTCATCACTTTACTGGGGACTTTCACAGAGAAGAAAGTTGGAATTTTAATGATATTATTTTATTGATTTGTTCTCTTAGGCATCATGTTTTTGAGATCATGTCTAGAACTCTTCTCATATCCCTAGGTCATGAGGGCTTTCTACTCTTATCCTCTAAAGGTTTTATAGTTTCACATTTCACCTTTAAACCTATGGTCCTTCTGGGTAGGTTTTGCATATGGTGTGAGCTGTAGTTGGGGTTCATTTTCCCCGTCCATGGAACCCAAGCCGTTCTAGCACATTTGCCGAAAAGACCATCCTTCCTCCACTTAATTGCTTTTGCACTTGTATCAAACGTTTTGAATTTTGCCTCTTGTAGAGCACACAGCCAGCAGTTCAAAGTCAGGTGTGGTGAAACCATCAGTCCTGTGGTCTGACACATCCTACGCAGGGACAAGCCGCACTGGGGTTCAGTGGTAGTCCTCTGTATACTCTTTCTGGTGGTCAGTGTGTCATGGAGAGAACCTCGCATCAAGAACAAGTTATTAGCAAAGCTGACTACAACAGGCAATTTACTGGCAGGCTGAGCAGAGAGAGAGAGAGAGAGAGGGACAGAGAGAGAGAGAATTACTGTCTATAGATGGGAGAAAACATTGTTACTGAAACGCACTCCCTGAGATACAAGAGGCCTATGAGGTCGTCAAACAGCCAGCTTGGGAACACTTGGTAGGTTCAGAAAAACACTGGTGCATGTGAACCAGTGTTCAGGATGTAGCTTATAACCAGTGAGCTTTTTTCTACCTTAACAATGAGTATACTCCTGATTTGGAAACAATAGAACTGTGGTTTGAAAATGCTTCTCTCGGGGTGCCTGGATGGCTTAGTCGGTTGAGCGTCTGACTTTGGCTCAGGTCATGATCTCACAGCTCGTGGGTTCGGGCCCCGTGTCGGGCTCTGTGCTGACAGCTAGCTCAGAGCCTGTGGCCTTCCTCGGATTCTGTGTCTCCCCCTCTCTCTGACCCTCTCCTGCTCACGCTGTCTCTCTCTCTCTCTCAGAAATAAATAAAAACATTAGAAAAAAAAAAGAAAATGCTTCTAATCCTAAGATCTCCCCAGAGAAGTGACAAAAAGAAGTAACTCCAGTCTTCTTTGCACAATGGATAAACTGATGTCAAACTCAAGAGCAAGATATAGCTTATTTGCTTCAGTCATGGGACCACGGATTTTCTGAGTCATAAGCTGAGGCCACCATAACATGAACTTCCACTTGGGAAATCACTCCTTCAAATGAGGCTGCGGTTGACTTCTAGAGGCCCCTTCTAGTTGGCTTCTGCTCCTTTGCACACATACCCTGCTCTCAACTTGGGGACACAGGACTGCTGTATAGGGGCAGGAATGGTCAACGTAAAGGGCCTGCTTATTTTCTGCTGAGGGATTTGTCCGAGTGTAAAACAAAATGGCTCCCGTGGCCAGAGCACTGCTGGCTCCATGGAAACCACCACCAGCCTCTTGCCCAGACACAGACTGAATGTCTGTTTAAAACAGACTCTCACCAATAGTACACCTGGCTGAGAAATTAAAAGTGTTTATGATCTGACAGGTGGTCAATTCAAGGACCTGAGTGCAATTCAATTCCCCAAGAAAGAAAACCTGGGAAGTAAGAGGAAGAATATCTACTAGAGCAGGAGAAAACACTTGAAGGATGGTGCAGGATGAAAGTATATCATGAAGACAGCTGCTTCATCTGCTTTGCCGGGGCCCAGCTCACTGTCACGGGCACACGGGGCACTGTGCTTGCCTGTCGTGAATAATTTGTGAATTCATCCAGGATCTCCAGCAGCTTTTATGGGTTCAACATATTTACTGAGTTCATTCCATGGATCTGCTAACCGACTGCAGACTATAAGGTAAAGGGGTATCAGTGTGAACAGGAAAGAGACAGCTTTTGAAGACCAAGTTACAGTTCTCTTTTTGTTTTGTGGTAAAATACACATAACATGAAATTTGCCATCTTAACCATTTTTAAGTTACTGTTCATTAGTGCTGACTACTTCCATACTATTGTGCTCCTTCACCGCCATCCATCTCCGGAAATTTTTTCCTCTTGTGAAATTAAAACACCATACCTACTAACTACTAACTATGCCATTTCCCCTCTCCCAACCCCCTGCAACTGCTATTATAATTTCTTCTTTATGGTTTTGACTACTCTGGGGAATTCAGATAAGTGGAATGATCAGTATTTTTTGGGGACTGGCTTATTTCACTGAACATAATGTCTTCAAGGCTCATCCATGTTTTAGTGTTATGTCAGGGATTTCCTTCTTTTTAAAGGTTGGCTAATATTTCATTGTCTATGTATACCACATTTTGTTTGTCCATTCATCTGCTGAGGGACACCTGCGTGGCTTCCACGTTTTTCCTGTTGTGAATAATTCTTCTAAAAACATGGATGTACAAATATCTATTTGAGACACTGCTTTCAATTCTTTTGGGTATGGACCCAGAAATGGAATTGCTTGATCATAGGGAAATACTACATGATTAAGCAGTTCCACTTATCAAAAATAAAAATACTACTTTAATTTACTGTTTTTAATTTTTTGAGGCCCTACTGTTCCCACACTTTTCCAAAGTGGTCGCACCATTTTATGTTCCCACTGACAGTGCACAAGCATTCTAGTCTTCCCGCATCCTTGTCAACACTTGTTATTTTCTGTTTTGTAATAGTAGCCATCCTAATAGGCGAGGTGATATGCCACTGTGGTTTTCATTTGTATTTCCTGAATGGTTAGTATTACTGAGCATCTTTTCATGTGTTTATTGGCCATTTGAATAGCTTCTTTGGAAAGATGTTTAGTCTTTTACTCATCTTTGAGTTGTTTTGTTGTTATTGTTGATTACCGAGCTAGACTTTTGAAAGGCATAATAGAACTGCTTTTTAAAAAATAAAATACTTAAAAATAGTGGGGTGCAGGAAGCTTGGCCTGAAATGGGGAGGCTGCAAACCTGTGCCAGCCTCAAACAAAGATGTCTTTTGAGATTAAGCCAAAAATGTGGCTTCTGTGAATCTCAGATCCATGTCTTTAAAATAAGAAGATGGGAACTTACCTTGCATTGTCTGAGCAAAGGGATGCTTAGAGATGTCTGGAAAGCAGCCACATGGAAACCAGCACTGGGCCAGAGCTTAACGTAAATCAGGTTATTACCATCCAACATGAAATAATCCACTACCTCCGCTTTCCATTCATTTCATATGCTTCATTTGAAAAGGTGTTGCTTCTAGCTCTACATATTTTCCTACACCTTTCTACACATGTCATGGGTGGGTTTGAAGAAGTAGAGATAACCTACCAGTGGAAGGCACTGGTAGGTTTATTCCATCAAGGGTCTGCTGAACACCCACTGGGAAGCTGGCGCTGGGTCTGGTGGGCACTCTGAGGGAAAAAACAGGGAACGACAAGACATCTGGATGATAGGGAAAACCTGAAGAGTTTCCAAGCTCACTATGGAGAGAAAATGCTGGCCCAGGAACAGTGAAACAAAAACACAGTGGGGTGTAATGATTCGGGAAAGGAAGGGACAGACAGAGTTACGAGGATCCAGGAACATCGTCATTCTGGTCTGGCTCACAGAACCTTAACAGTTTGTACAGATTTCCAGAACAAGTGTCAAATAGGACGGTAATGCACATTCTCATTCTTACAGTTCACTCTTTTTTCTCAGTTCCTGTCCTTTTGCAGAGGACAGTGGGGAGGCTGAGGCAGGGTTGGGAAGAATCTGCCATTTCCTGTTATAGAAGTATCTACTTATTCAGGGAGACCTGGAAAGCTCCACTTGGGACAGTCAGCTTACCATCTTGGCTGGATGGTCCTTCCCCAAGGTCTAGCTTCAGTGGAAGAGAAAGTTGTCTATCAACCACGAAGGAAAAGACCAAGTTTGTGTTTTTTTTGTTTGTTTTTTTTTAACCAACAGAGGTTATAGGTAATCCCACTGTTTCTTTTCAATAGTTAAGCAATTGCTGGGCAAGGGAGGCTATAATGGCTCCATCATTGGGGCCCAGTTGGGATATTAACCTGAGCAGTTTTACTTTTCAGTCTCTTTGTGGGCTTCATTTTGAAGCCCAGTATAGGTTGCTCAATGCTCATTGAAGATAACCTCCAAACAATTGGCAAGATTGGCCAGGCCAAGCGCAACTGACAAACTGGATTTTCATAGACTGAGAGATTTTCAAAATATTTGTAAATGATGTCTCCAATAAAACTTTTACTATTCCCATCATTCAAATAAGAGATATTCGGGGCTCCTGGGGGGCTCAGTTGATTAAGCGTCTGACTTCGGCTCAGGTCATGATCTCACGGTTTGTGGGTTCGAGACCCGTGTGGGCTCTGTGCTGACAGTTAGCTCAGAGCTTGGAGCCTGTTTCAGATTCTGTGTCTCCCTCTCTCTCTGACCCTCCCCTGCTCAAGCTGTCTCTCTCTCTCTCAGAGATAAACAAAACATTAAAAAAAAACAAAAAAAAAAAACAGGAGATATTCCCTGGAAGACCCTTAAGCAAAACTGTAGGTTCAATCTACTCAACAGTGAGAGGTGAGGCCTCAAAGAACAGGGATGGGGGCCTGCCACACTGGTTGGATCTCCTTTCTGTATTGCTGGTGATTTTCCAGGATGCCAGGGAAGAGAACCAGGGGCTATATTCTGACCCCGCCATGGTCAGCTTTGCCTCATATTTCCTTCTGGCTAAAAGTCTGTGGGAGGTGAGCCCAGGATCCTTGAAGCTCTTCCAATTATGTCTCTATGTCCCTTTGATGTCTGCCTGGCAGATGTCTGTTTATAGGTAAATGCAAATCAAAACCACAGAGATATGACACCATACCCACTAGGATGATTATAATAAAAAAGACAGATGGTAACAAATATTGGCAAGGCTGTAGGTAAACTTGGATCCTCCTAGGTCACTAGTGGAAATATAAAATAGTGCTGCTGGTTCAGAAGACAGTCTAGAAGTTCTCCAAAAGTTTAAACATAGAATTACCATATGATCCAATAATTCCACTCTTAGGTATATGCCTGAGGGAAATGAGGACATGCTTTCTTCCATGGTTCTGGAAAAGCCATTCAGGAGCTATTATGGTTGTTACTCACGTAGGCAGTCAACATGCATTCATTCCTATAATTCATTCATTTCACAAATATTGACTGTCTACCAAGAGTCAGGCACTGGGAAATGGTAATAAACAAAACAGAAAAAAGTCCTGCACTCATCTACCTTACAAGCCAGTGGGGAGAGGGACACAGGCTGGATTGCACAACAAGGTGGACAGGGATGTGGGGGTCTGGGGAGATATTGCCATTTTAAACATGATGACCAGGGCAGGCCTCACTGGAAAAAAGGCACAACTTGAATAGAGACCTGAAGGAGATGCAGAAGAGAGTCAGACAGATGTCTGGAAGATTGTTCTAAAGAACTCCCCAAAGAATGTTCTAGACAAAGGGATCAGCAAGTACAATAGCCCTGAGGAGGAAGTGTGGTTGGCACACACCGAGGTGGCAAGATCAGAGGGACTGGCGGTGAGGGGGTGGGTGACGGCTTTCCCTCTGAGTGAAATGGGGAGTTGAGAATTGAGGTCAAGAAGTAACAGATACGAGTTGGGTTTTTAAAGGATGCCCTGTTTATTTTGTGTGGGATGGAGTCGCTTGCTCACTGGTGCTCAGGACAAGGTGGAAGCAGGAAGACTGTTTAGGAGGCTGTTGCCTGCCTCCTGCAGGAGAATGGTGATGTCCTGGAGGAGGCAACCTCTGTACAAGTGGTGACTCAAAGGGTCTCTGCCATTGCCCTTGGAAGAGAGGAGGCGGATGATGTGATCCAAGCTTTGGTCATAGAGCTAGAGACAATGGGGGCGAGTAAAATCCAGAGAGACAAAGCAGTGGGGAGAGGAGGTCTGGGCTCACAGGCAGACTGCTGGGGGGAGAAAAATGGCTGGCATCCTCGTCAAAGGGTTGTTGCTGCTGCCCATCTACTGTGAAATTACAGAATCAATCCGCTTGCTGGGTTCACTGTAAATGGCGATGAAAAAGCAACATTAGTAACTTGGGAGAATAACGTTGCTTTATTGGGTTGGTTTCCAAATCACCGAAAGAAAAACACCGAATCAGTTCCGTGAGCATCACATAGGGGTGTTTCTGAACCACAAGGCAGAAAACCATTTGTATTTTCTTTCGTGGCGGGTTTTCTGGATTGTCCAGAAATAGAGCACCGCCATTTCCTTCCGCATGAGGGAAAATCCCGATTCCTTTTCTGTCTTGTGCTTTCACTTCCTTCCCTCTCTGTGTTTTTTTCTTTGTTTTTGTGTGTGTGTGGGGGGGGGGTGTGTGTGTGGGTGTGTTTTGATTGCTGCAATTGTCTCTCGGGTGGTTCAGTAGCACTCTGTGGAAAATAAAGCAAAAAATAGCTATGAGAAAATATAAAATAGACAGGTCTGCAAAAACTTCTTAATCTAAGAATGGGTAATTAAGAAGGGGCATTTACTTTAGGAAAAGTGCTCCTTTTAAAATTTTTAAAATTTTATTTAAACCTAGGTTCATTAACATATAGTGTAATAAAGATTTCAGGAGTAGAATTCAGTGATCCATCACTTACCTATACATGTAAGTGATTTATCACGTATATACAACACCCAGTGCTCATCCCAACAAATGCCCTCCACAATGCCCATCACCCATTTCCCCCTCACCCTCACCCACACCCCTCCATCAACTCTCAGTTTGTTCTCTGTATTTAAGAGTCTCTTGTGGTTTGCTTCCCTCTGTTATTATATTATTTTTCCCCCCCTTCCCCTATGTTCATCTGTTGTGTTTTTTAAATTCTACATATGAGTAAAATCACATATGTGTCTTTCTCTGACTAACTTACTTCGCTTAGCATAATATCCTCTAGTTCCATCCACATTGTTGCAAATGGCAAGATTTTATTCTTTCTGACTGCTGAGTGATGTCCCATTGTATGTATGTATGTATATATACATGTATGTGTGAGATACATACATATATATATATCACATCTTTTTTATCCAGCCATCCATCAATGGACATTTAGACTCTTTCCGTAATTTGGCTGTTGTTGATAGCGCTGCTATAAACATTGGAGTGCGTGCTTTTCATATGTGATTCTGATGCGCCACACTCTCCCCCTTTCTCTTTCTCTCTCTGTCCTCTATCCATGAAAATGGTCCCCTACCCTCTGCTGCTCTGTGACTCTGCTTTCCCCCAATTATCTCTCTGCATCGCGTACCTGCCAAATTCTGTGGCTCAAGTTACGCAGACTGCTGCATTAGCCCTCAGATCGATTTACTAGGTGTTCAAAATGATTTGATGCTGATCTAGCTGCGTTTCAGGGACTAGACATGCTCGGGGTCGCCAGATCGCTCCACCATCGTAACTTCTCTCTTCGGAAAAGTGCTCCTTGATTGAACTTAAGATGCATTTTGAATGTTCAAACTTGGATTTCCTTGCAGGCTTTGAGGAGCAGTTATTACTTCAAATCCTAGGAACCTATTGTAGCTGCTGAGGATACAGCAGTGAACAGATAAAACCCCAATGTGATAGGGTTATGGCCTAGAGCTTCTCTTGGATGGCCGGATGGTAGTTGAGGAGGTGAGAGATCAGATACTGGGTGGGTGATTTGCTGATGGACTGGATGAGGCTATGCTGTTACTCCATTGTGAGGACGGGTGCCCTGAAAGAGATGCGGGGCATATCCCTAATGAGCAATCCCATGGCCCACCTTACCAGGGTAAGGTAGCGTGCTAGGTGCTCCACAACACAAGAGAGACCAGGCCACATCCTTGCCTCCAGAAAGGTTGCAATCTGTGTAAAGGCTTCACCCTAGGAACTCAGAGAAAGGTAAATGAGCACAAGACTTCCATTCAGGGTTCTGGAGAACACAAGACATGTTGCGGGGTCGTAAACCAGTAATCGCTGTAGGAATTCAAATATATGACTCAGGGATGCACTAGCATTGAGGCGGGGCTGAACAGAGGCGGCAGATGAGATTCCGGAATGGGGATGGAGGCTGTGGTTTGGAAGTCAAGATTTACGACTGTAGCTCAAGGCAATTTCATGTGGAGATGTGGGGGGAGGTGAGGCTGGACAAAATTCCCTTTTAAAATGCAGAGCGGAAACGACTTTGTCATCATTTGAATGATCATAAGATTGTGCTCAACAATTTCGTTCCAGATCATAAACCAATTGCCCTCTTGCGCAAGATTAACTGTGAGAAAGACCTACTGGCTCTTCTCCGATGATGGGATGATAAACAATGCGTGTGACAGGTTGTCTGGGAAATGAAACATAATAATGAGGGTCAAACCCTGGTATTAAATCCCTGTGCAAGGGAAATCAGGAGGAGGGGGAACCGCTGTTAATTTTGGGGAGTAAGCTGGATTCCAAAACAGCCACAGGGACTTTTCTACAGATGTTTGAATGTAATACGTTAGGAGACTGTCAAAGAGGTGCATTAAAACCAATAAATATGTTCTGGCTACAGTGGGAATTAATTACCTGCTCTTCTTTCAGAGGAACTAAATAAGATGGCATATGGCATTCTAGTAACTGAAAAACACTTCTTTGATTTCAATTTTATTTTTCCTTGGGAAAGAAACATAGCCCAGCCTCAGGTGTGGAAATAAGTCCATTAGAGCCCGGAAGTGAGGAGCGGGTGTCTTAGAGGTTGGCTACCTCTGCTCTCATCCCTGCTCCTGACTTTGCCACCATTTCATTCCTCGGTGCCTCGGTTTTTTCATCTGTAAAATGGGATGATGGTGACAGCGGTATCCACTTCACAGGGTCATTGGAGGATGATCGTTAGCCCTGGGGCAGCAACTCGCCAGTGCTCTGTGATGTTGGCCGTGAGCCCAGAGGTCTGCTTTTCTACCCATTGCCCACGCTTTGTAGCTCATCAGTGTGTTTCTTGTTTATTTTAGATTTCCTTGTGCCTTACATACATTGCAGGGTTCCCAGTCTTCCTGGGTGGAAGAGCTACTTTTCATGGGCACCGGTCAGGCTCAGTGGCTTGAGGGGGGATGGGAAACCTCAGACAAATTCCCATGATGGGCAGGAGGCTGGAGATGGGGTGGGGCCACAGGATCATTCATGGTGCACATCTCGGGCAGCTCCCAGAGACCTCTACTGAGCATTAGTTATGGTGACAACTGGTAAATCAGGAGTCCCCAGGTATGGGTTCCAGATCCCCTGGGGGATCATTTGGATCAGGCATCAGGTTGAATGGTCCAAGTTCTCATTTACATAGTTAGAAATTATGTACATGGGCCATCTCATATGATTCAACCTAAGATTTCAGGTTCCTTACCTCAGTTCGTTAAGGGATATAATTTATTGCTTTCTACCTGGAGCCGTCAATGTCACAGGATGCATTAGTGAGCTTAGAGGGGAAAAATAATTCCATTCTGCATCTCACCTGAAATCCTTGACTGAAGTACTTTGTGCTATTCATTCAAAAATATTTGCTAGATTCTCTGTATGCTAGACATGAGCCAACACTTAAACACCTGGTATTCAGTCTAAGATCAGTAAAATTTGTTATCATCCCCATCAGCCATATGTAGACACACTCAGCCTCACCAGGTGGCCTATGGGAACATTCCTAAGCATTTGGGGAGGTCATAAAAGGACCCCAGGTGGAGTAGGAAGTATAAGAAGGGTGCCAACCATATGCATGGGCTGACTTCGGAAGCATCTGGAGTATGGCTTCTATATACGTGGAAGAAGAGACAGAGCTGAAAAGGATTCCCATGATCCAAATGTCTTTCTCTGTGCCTCGTCTCAGTTTTGGTGCAAGGAGTCCCAGGTTAACCACGAATAGCATTGGTTGAGAAACTTCCATTCATTCCAGTTCCGTCTCACTCCTCTCAGGACTCACCAGGGCTCAGTCCTGGTGATCCTTTTCTGTTCCCGTGCTGTTCTTGCCTGACGCTGGTCTGCATAGAATTGATTGTTTCTTCCTTCACGGCTCTTATGAATAATTACAGAGAGTTTTCAGACTTTGCATCTCACGTGCTAGAAGCCTAGTATTTCTTTGACAATCATCTTCTACTAAGGGTTTTGCTTTTGTTGAAAACACTCTGCCACGTGCTGGATGATAGATCAAGCTTAGTGATATATCAGCCAGGATGGGGCAGGCAAGGCTGCAGTAACAAATAACCCCAACAACAAACATATTACTGCTTCCATTACGGGCCCACTGCAGTTGAGCTGGGGCCTCTGAGCACACTGTTTTCGCTGGGACATCCTGGATGGGAGAGCACCAGCGCCATGCTTTCACAATAGCTTCCACAGGAAAAAGAACACTGGTTCTTAAAGCTTCTATCTGAAAGTGACACATGGCTTTTTGAGCCATTGACCACATGTAGCTTCAAGAGGAAGCAGAAGAGTAGAGTCAGTCACATGTGCAGAAAGTAGAGGGCTGGAATTATTGAGTGAAGGCCAATAATGACCACTGCCAGTGGCCAATTGGAAGGCATGCATGATGCTGAGCTCTTTCTCGGTCTTGTAAGCATTCCATCCTATATCCTTGTTTGCTCAACTGGTTGTGCTATTTTGGATTTTTAAAAGGAAGAAGGAGCTGCATTCTGTTTCCTTTGTTGTAGAGGGAAGTGGAAGATGACTTCTGATGTGGTTTTATGAGACCATAATTATAGGATGAGAGAGCAGGTGGCTGTGGAGGTGTGCCCAGTGATAGACATTCACTGATCCATGAGAAGCTGGTGATTTTTAAACTAAAACTCAGATGAATTTTATCATAAACTATAACATTACTGTTTTCTTTTAAGAGTAATAAATACATGCTTCCTGTATAAAACCTAAAAAGTAGCCTAAAAGTAAAGCAGGAAACAAAACGATTGATGGATAAGCATAAGAAGTATGCTTTTAAGAATGACCTTTCTGGAGGCGCCTGGGTGGCTCAGTTGGTTAAAGTGTCTGACTCTTGATTTCAGCTCAGGTCATGATCTCACAGATTATGAGTGTGCTGACCACACATAGCCTGCTTGGAATCTTCTCTCTCTCTCTCTCTCTCTCTCAAAACAAATAAATAAACATTTTAAAAAAGAATGACCTTTCTTAAATTCAATTTTCTTCAGAATACTCTGCTTTCTTAGACACTGGGATGTGAGCATAAGTTAAATGATTTATAGCGAAAATTGTTAAAATTGTAAGTTTTACCACAGACTTGGTTTTTTCATTACAAGTAGATTTTAAAGATTTGAAGTTGTTTTAGATTTACAGAAAATTTGCCAAGACAGGGTAGAGCATTCCCCTGGGGATCCCTCACCCAGTTTTAGCCTCCCCCAGCAACAGCGTCTCATGTTAGCATGGTGCGTTTGTAACCAACATGGAAACATTACTGTTAACTAAGCTAAACGGACTTTATCGGCACACAGGTTTACTTTTAGATACCCATAATACCTCCTTCCGCATCCATTTTCCAGAGCACTTATTAAAGGTCTCAGGTTTTCTCTCTCTCACTCTTGAATAAAATTACCTGATTTAAAACATCTGCCTCACATTCCCGGAACTCATTTGCACTGTGAAAGAACGCTTCCTATTATTTCCAGTATGTGCTTTTTTAGGCAGTAGTCTAAGTAGAATAACTAAGCCACAACTCAATAGGCCCTCCTCATAATGATTATTGTCATCGTTAGTGAGTCATCCCACTTGGTGAGGTTCCTAATGAAACTGAGGGTTTTTTTCATGCCTTACAATTATTTTGCTACTCCTCTTTCTTTATTCCAAGGGGGAGCTGCATCAGTCAGAGTCCTAGAAGGAGCAGATGATGTGCTCAGGTGGGGCAATTGAAGACATTTTAGTAAGACACCTACTTACAAAGCAAGTTAAAGGACATGCTGGTGGACAGAGAGACACTCTGGAGCATCAGCACTGGGAAGTGGATACGACGTCCAGGCTTGAGGTGTTGGGAAGGGACAGTTGTAAGAAATGATGGCAATGTAAGTGCAAACCAAGTCAGCGCCGAAGTCTGTGTTCTGAAGCAGCCTTCTAAAATCACTTGACTCCAGTTATTTATGTCAATCAGTGTAGACGCTGTTGTCATATCAGCCGGGTGAAGCTGAACAGAGAGAAATCAGCACTTCCTGGGAAAATAAAGGGATAACATGTCTAGTGCAATATTAGGGTCACAAGTCCCCTAAATGCCATGTCTAATGGAAGCTGCGTCAGACCTTTGCGAGTTTCCTAGAATTAGGATGGTTAACATGTTTGGTGCAGAATGAGCTGTCCCTGCTTCATTGTGCTTTGTCTACGGTGAACAGACATTGTGACTCTACACGTCCTCTGCCTTTCTTGTGTCTGGATTTGTGCCCGTTCTGTGTTTCTGTGGTCAGTGGTTGTTTCCTGCCTGTGAGCGCTGTAAGTGGGTACACATCCTCGTTCGCTACTTCTCTGTGTTTGGGTTGAAAGGCTTCCTAGTTACATTCCTTGTCAGACGATTTTTGTGTCAGCTGGCCCTCATTAAGTCTACCATGAGTTTCAAAATTTCTTGTTTGATCTCAGCAGGTAGACATGGATTTGTAAGTCATCATTCCAACCAGGAAGAGCTCGTTCAAGTGCATGTGCAGATGAATCACAGCTAGATCGAAGGATGAGTTCATTTTCCCTTCACTTGTTCACATGTTCATGCTTTGACAAAGACATTTTGGACCAAATAGTCGATAGCTGGCTGAAACTCCATTTTGATTGTCATAATAATTAAAAAAAAAATTTTTGTAAAACAGCTTTATTTTAGGATTTCATTAGTAGGTTGTGAGTTTATGACGAAAACAAAACAATGTGAAGTTTTTCAAAACGTTGAAGAAGACATTATACTAAGCTTATAGATGAAAGAAATATAATACAAAGGTAGATCATTCATAAATAAATTAGGGAAGATAGTCTTTATGTTTAATAACTGGTAAATAAATCAGTGTGTGTGGCAGTGCTGTCTTTGATATTGTCAACCAGTCCTCTGGGAACTAAAATCAATGACATCCAAAATATCATCACCAGCAACAAGAGTAAGTCCAAGTAACAAGCTCTAGCCACCTACCAGGCTTCGTGCTAAGTATCGCACAGAACAATCTCAGCCAACTCCCACAATAGATAGGTCTTATAATGAACCCGTTATTCTATACAGAAACAAAGGCAAAGAAAACTGAAATATATCCAAGATAATAAAGGAAAGGGCCAAAATTTGAACCCAGTTTTTTCAATTCCATTGCCCAGTCTTAACTATAGGACTCTGCTGTTTTCCAGTGATTCAAATTCATGCAGAAGAGGAAGAAGGGATGTCTGTTAGAATCCTAATAGCTTCAGATAATGATCGGAACCTTGCAAAATCAAATGTCACATGGCTAACTTCTTAATGAAGCCACATTCTAACTCCCTGTGCAAATATGAAGAGGGGAGAAAATTTTCAGTATCAACATCTACAAAAGAGATGAGACGTAACGATTAGCGTTTTTGAAGTGAGTCAACTATAAATTGGCTGCTGTAGATGCTAGACAGCATATGGGGAAGTGTTTTGTAAACTATAAATCACAGCACAGTGTCATGTGTACATACATGTTGCATTGTTGATATTGATTCTGCTATAAAAGCTAGAGACAGAGCATGGGAAGTATCTCATAAATCATAAGTCACTAACAATATCATATGTGTGTGGGCATACCTCACTTTATTGAGCTTCATTTTATTACAGCTGTGCATTTTTGACAAGTTGAACGTTGTGGCAACCCTACACCGAGCAAGTCTTTTGGTGCCATTTTTCCAAAAGCATTTGTTCACTTTGTGTCTCTGTGGCAATTCTTACAATATTTTCAACTTTTTCATCATTATTATATTCATTATAGTGATCTGTGATCACTGATGTTACTATGGTACTTGTTTGGGCGCACCACAGACCAAAGCCACATAAGACACAGAACATAATATTTAATGTTATGTGGGTCCTGACTCCTCCAGCCAGCCATTTCCACACCTCCCTCCCTCTCCTTAGGCTTCCCTCTACCCTGAAACCATTCAGTATTGAAAACTCGGCCAATTAATAACCCTTTGATGGCCCCTAAGTGATCAAGTGAAAGATCAAGTGAAAGGAAGAGTTACGTCTCTCACTTCAAAACAACAGCTACAATGATTAAGTTCAGTGAGGAAAGCACGTTAAAAACTGAGACAGGTCAAAAGCTAGGCCTTTTGCAACCAAACAGCCAAGTCGTGAATGCAAAGTAAAAGTTCTTGAAGGGAATGAAAAATGCTACTCCAGTGAACACACAAATAACAAGGAAGAAAAACAGCATAATTGCTGATAGGAAGAAAGTTTGAGTGGTCTGGATAGAAGGTCAAACCAGCTCCATCCCCTTAATCCAGAGCTTAATCCAGAGCAAGGCCCAGACTTTCTTTAATTTTATGACATCTTAGAGAGGTGTGAAAGCTGCAGAAGAAAAGTTGGAAGCTTTCAGAGGTTGGTTCCTAAAGAGTAAGGAGAGAGGCTGTGTCCATAACACAGGAGTTCAGGGTAAAGGAGCAAGTGCTAATGTAGAGGTTGCAGCAAGTTCTCCAGAAGGTCTGGCTATGAGTATTCACAAAGGTGGGTGCAATAAGCAACAGGTTTTCAAGGTAACAAAATACTCTTCTACTGGAAAAGCCATCTAAGATTTTCATAGTGGAGAGGAGAAGTCAATGCTCAGCCTAAAGCTTCAAAGCCAAGCTGACTCTCATTAGGAGCTAATAATGCAGCTTGTGAAATTCAAGTTGAAGCCAATGCATATTGACCATACCAACAATCCCAGGGCCCTTAAAAATGTATGTTAAATCCACTCTACTCTTCTATAAATGGAAGAAGAAAGCCTGGATGACAGCGCATCTGTTTACAACATGGTTTACTGAATATTTTAAGCCTATTGTTGAGACCTATTGCTCATTGGCAAGGCACCTGGTCACCAAGGGCTCTGATGGAGATATACAATGAGATCAATGTTGTTTTCATGCTGTTAACACAACACCCATTCTGTAGCCCATGGATCAAGGAGTAATTTCAACGTTCAAATCTTATTATTTAAGAAATATATTTATAAGGTGATAGCTGCCGTCGTGATTCTTCTGATGGATCAGAATTGAAAACCTTCTGGAAAGGATTCACCCATTTAGATACCACCAAAAACGCTTGTAATCCATGAAAAGAGGTCAAATATCAACATTAACAGGGATTTGGAGGAAGTTGATCCCCTCCCTCATGGATGGCATTAGAGAGTTCAAGACTCTGGTGGAGGAAGTCACTGCAGATATGGTGGAAATGGCAAGAGAACTAGAATCAGAAGTGGAGCCTGAAGATGGAACTGAATTCCTGCCCTCTCATGATAACACTTGGCCACACGAGGAGTTGCTTCTTATGGAGGAGCAAAAAAAGTGGTTTCTTGAGATTGAGACTACTCTTGGTGAAGATGCTATGAAGACTGTTAAAATGACAACAAAAGATTCACAATAGTACATAGACTGAGTTGATAAAACAACAGCAGGATTTGAGAGGCTTGACTTCAATGTTCAAAGAGTTTCTGTGAGCAAAATGCTATAGAACAGTGCATACTGCAGAGAGATCATTTGTGAAAGGAAGAGTCAATTGGTGGGCAAACTTCATAGTTGTTTTGTTTATTTTTTTCTTTTATCTTTTTTTAGAGAGAGAGAGCAGAGGCAAAGGACAGGGGCAGAGGGAGAGAGAGAGAGAATCTTAACCCGATGCTGGGTTCAATCCTAGGACCCTGTGATCCTGACCTGAGCTGAAATCAAGAGTTGGATGTTCAAGTGACGGAGCCACCTAGGCATCCCATTTTCCCCCATTTTGTCTTGTTTTAAGATATTGTTTGTCGCATCCACCCCAACCTTCAGCAACCACCATCTTGATCAGTCAGCAGCCATCAGCACTGGGACAAGATCTTCTATGAGCAAAAGGATTATGACTTGCTGAATGCTCAGATGATGGTTAGCATTTTTAAGCAATAAAGTATTATTAAATTAAGGTGTGCACATTTTTTTTAGACATAATGCTATTGCATGTAATAGACTACAGTGTAGTGTAAACATAACTTTTATATACACTGGGGAACCACAAATTCATTTGACTTGCTTTATTGCAGTATATATTTCACTGGGGTGGTCAGGAACTGAACCTTTAATATCTCTGAGGTGTTCCTGTGCATTCTTGTTCCAGTGATAGATATTCTTAAAAGGAGGAGGGGATTTAGAGCAATTCTCCCTGTTCTTGGCTGGAATCCACACCATGGACTCACAGCTTGCACCATACTTTGCTCAGGTTCAGTGAAAGTGGAACATATTATAGGAGGAAGTTCAGGTTAATGAGGAAGCTAAACCCAGGTCATATGAAGAAGAATAAAAGACTCACTGAGGCTGGTAGCTGCTTTCACACAGCTAAAGCTTCCTCAAGGAAGGAAAATTGGGCTGTTCCCTGTGACTGCAGATTTAGAGCCAGAGTCAATGGCTACAGGACGGAGGTGGATTTTATTCCACACAAGGCAGAATGGCCAGATTGGCCTTGCCCCAGTCAGAAAGGGCTGTGTGAGAGGCACAATGTTCAGCCATAGGCTGGATGAGTCAATGGCAGAGGGTAGTTGAGGGTGATGGTGCATAGACCTTTGAAGTCACTGCCAATCTCAGAGCCATTGTGTGAGTGGTTGTTGGGCAAACCCACCAAAGTAACCAGTTTCTCTTTGTCAGATTTATCAGTGAAATCTCTATCCCTAACTCGAAGGACACATTCTGATATATATTTAGACAAGCAGACTCTTGTACTGTAATCTTGGATCTCTCCAAGGTGTGTCCTAAACTGATAGGTGAAGCCAGGTCACTGCAGGGCCTATGTAACCTGTGATGATCTGAAAGTGTTTCTGTAAAATCACTTCACAGACTATCATTAGACTGGAAAGTAATTTTCAGCTTGGGGACTAGAGGATTGGATGGATTCTCTTCTCTATGATTCTCCTTCCTCGTTTCGGAAACGTCAGGCATGGCTTCCCTGGATCTGGAGACTGGGATGAGAGGAATGATAAAGGGAGGGGGAATACCCTTCCACACAGGGCCCTGCTGGAAGCCGGTATCACGCCCTGTGGTCCCGCTCAATGTGTAGGGCTAGTGCTTTCCTCTAGCACGCCTCTTTGTTCAGAGATTGTTTCCTTGAGGAGCGATTCCCTTGGTGCAGGTGCGATCCCTTCCTTCTCATGGCCCATCACTGACTCTTCCCGCAGACCCTGGGAGCCCTCAGTCCCTGTGGCTTTCTCCACTGATGGCGTTTTGCCAATGCATCCCAACCAGTGTCGTGGTCCCCTGTAGAGGCAGATGGACCCTACCCAGAATTGTTTTTAATGTTTTTTATTTTATTTCTGAGAGAGAGAGAGAGACAGCATGAGCAGAGGAGGGTCAGAGAGAGAGGGAGTCACAGACTGAAACAGGCTCCAGGCTCTGAGCTGGCAGTCAGCACAGAGCCCGACGTGGGGCTCGAACCCACGAACCGCGAGATCATGACCTAAGCGAAAGTCGGACGCTTAACCGACTAAGCCACCCAGGCACCCCATTTGTCTGCTGTTTCTTAAAAGTATGTTTATGCTTTTAGCATTTGTGTGCCTTTGACTTAATGTGTTTTATAAATTTCATATGAATCATACTAGAAAAGGGAACAGAAAAAACCCCCCAAAACCATGTTCTTCCCAAATATTTCATTCAGTTATCACATTGTATCTGTTCTTTTCATTATTTTTTTGAGAGATCATAAGCAGGGGAGGGGCAGGGAGAGGGGGACAGGTGTCCGAAGCAGGCCCTGCGCTGACAGCAGAGAGCCCGATGTGGGGCTTGAACTCACGAATCCGAAGCAGGCTCCAGGCTCTGAGCTGTCAGCACAGAGCCTGACTCAGGGCTCGAACCCACGAACCGTGAGATCATGACCTGAACCGCAGTCAGACACTCAACCGACTGAGCCACCCAGGAGCCCCCAGAATTTGTTTTCAAAGGCCCAAGCTGGTGATGCCACACACACAAGAAGACAATATGGAAAGGTATATAACTCACATAAAGGAGATCTCTGGGCAGCAGGGAAGGCCCCAAGGGGCTTCAGAAAGCAAGGGAAGGAGACCAGCCTGGGCTTTTAATGTGGGGCAAGGGTCCCCACCAGCAGAAGGAGACCCCAGACTTCTAGGTGCATGTTCACAGGGAGCACAGGGAGAAGAGGAGAGTGAAGCTTGAGAACGGTCAACAGATGTGAAACACGGAGTCATTTTCCTCATTACAAACAGACTCTGCACCAACATCCTGGCGCAAATCAACGTACGGGATTCCCCCACGCAGACGTCTTTCTCTCTTGAACTTGGTAGGGGAGCCACCGAAGCGTGGTGATCCGCTAACTTGAGTTTTAAAAGAAATCTTTTATTAAGAGCTTACTGAGATACAGATGAAGGAAAGCTGGAGGCTGAACATGAGTAGGCGATCTTCCAGAATCATTCAGGTCTCAGGCAATGAGGCAGTAAGAAGGGAAACCAGGGTGTGGACTCAAAATACATTGTGGAGGCAGGTTACCCATGTCTTGTCAGATTTCTCACTATCCAGGGCTTCTCAGCTTTCCTCCATCTGTTGTTAATCAGTTTCAGCTTTGTGTTTACATGATGTGAAACAGAAATATGTATTAATATAGCCAACAGTGCAGTATGGAAAGCGCCTCAGAGACATGGTGGACTGTGCTATTTGTCCCAGCAAAAGGTTTTCTGAAGTGGTAGCTGGCCCGGGACCCACAGCATGACCAGGATTGCACAACTGAGCTGTGAGTGAAAGGCCCATTTCGTATACCTCAGTCCTTATCTGCCAGCTCCCGTGAACAATGTCCTCCCCCAGCTCCGTTATTCTCATTTCCTGCTGGGTCAGGTTTTACCTTTGTTCTCGACACCTTCATTTGTTTTGTCTTGCAAGCTTAATTAAAGTTTAAGGTGGGCAGACATTTCTGAAGACAGAATGATCTCTTTTTAATGATCTGTTGCAGCTGGAAGCCAGCTTCTTCAGAAGTGCAAAATTCGGAGGCATTTTGTCTGGCTCCTTCCACTTGGTGAAGTAACTCAAGGACCAATTTAGATTTCGTTGGAATTACAGTAACATTTGAGAAAACAGCACGTGTACTGGCAAAGGATGTATACAAATGTAAGCATCGGGATGCGGAAGTCCTGGACCATCTGCAATCCCCAAATGAGGTGAACATTTCTGGGAATAGACAGAATAGACAGTAAAGACAGCATTGAAGATGAAATCCTGGTAACTTTCTGTTGGAGAAAGGTCTGGGAACTTCTGATTATCTTCAAACACAGTGACTTAGAACACAACAGTTTTTTCTTTGTCCTTTATATTGTACTAGACATTGTGTAATAAAGTTTTCATTGTATATAAATGAGAAAATACTGAAGCATGAAAATAAAATGCCCCAATTCTACCACTCATGAATCACCATTATAAGCCTTTTGGTTATTTGGTTTGTGTTTCTATACAATTAGTTAAAATAGTATCACATTCTGCACTTTTTTTTAAAGTTTTTTAAAATTTTATTTTGGGGGGAGAGAGAGAGAAAGAGAGAGAGAGAGAGAACACAAGACACAAGTCTGGGAGGGACAGAGAGAGGGGGAGAGAGAATCCCAAGCAGGCTCTGTGCTGTCAGCACACAGCCCAACTCTGGGCTCAAACTCACGAACTGTGAGATCATGACCTGAGCTGAAATTGAGTCAGATGCCCAAATGGTTGAGCTCCTCAAGTGCCCCTTGCACTTTTTAAAATCTATTTGGTCCACTGATGAAAATCTCAAAGAACAGCCCTTTTAAAATAATTAATAATTCCATATTTATCAGCTGAGTACCTATTATGTGCTAAGCATTTGCTAAACTGGGAATAGAAAAAGTGTCAGAAGTGCTCTCCCAGAACTTACAGTTTAGTGGAGGAGACAGTCATCCACGAAGGACCATAGAGTATATTGCTACAAACGTGACTGTCATGTGCAAACAGCATGCCGGGTATGATAAAAGGCTAGTATAATTTGGAGGGTCAAGGAGGTTCCCGTGAGGAAGGGACTTTGAGCTGCTATTGTAGGAACGGATGGGACAGGTAAGGGGAGAGCTGGCCATCAAGTCAGTGGTAATCTCCTATTTATCTTTACACCTCAGGGGCCATGTCGCCGACCTTGCTACCATCTTAATATAATCAGAAAGCCTCCTTCCGGCTCTGTTACCCCTTTACTTCTCTTGCCTGTGCACGTAGCCTTGAGATCCATGAATCTGGCTCTAAGCTTTCTACACTGTGCTGTCCAGGCTTCCTGTTCAAATGCCCCAGAGTTTCTGTCCTGTTATACATCTTTCTGTTTTCAACACAGGCAGCCCCCATATCAAGTCCTTTCTCAACATGAGATGGGGGGGGGGCATCTTCTGTTCTCATTACCATTTGCAGGAGACCAAAATGAGCTTGTTCAATAAGATATGTGGTGCAGTAGTGAGGGCCCTTGAGTGCAGGGGAGAAGAATGTTCCGCCAACAGAGCCAGAGTCGCATTTGTGCGGCCGTGACCAGCTGAGCATAACCTGGTAGGTGGAGGGTAGGCTTGGCTCCCAGGCCTCCGGTGCACATCAGAACAGCCCTTGTCCCACAGTTTGGGGAAACCTGGCTCTTCCTCTTACTAGACGTGTACCTGGGGCAGGTGGGTGAGCTCTGCCGATCTCAGTTTCCTCACTGGTGGAGTAGAGGTGCTGACATGCTGTTGGCATCTGTTGTGTTACCTGCTGGATGTCTCTCTGGGGAATGTACAATCACCAGCCCCACCTCTCTGGCCGCAGGGCTGGATGCGTACCTCTGGGTTGGCCAACAACAGTGATTCACCTCTTAGTCCCAAAGAGCAGCCCAGGGCTGGGAAAGTGACCCAAGTGAAGTCAGCTAGAGTTCTTCTCTGGGGTCTTACCTGTTCTAATGACAGAGCGAATCCTGTCTTTCTCCTTGCATCGAGAACAAAAGGGAGCTGCCGTAACCATGTTTCCTGTTATCCGGGGCAGGTCTGTCTGGGTAGAAGAGAATAAACCAAAGAGAGACAAACGTAAGTGGGGGGAGGAGAGAAAGGATACGAGGCTCACGACTCTCCAGATGACCCTCTCCTTTGTCATCCCCAAGGCCACCTTCCCCCCACCCCCAGACTTCCCTCTTAATGTGTTTCTTTAAAATTCTTTTTCTTGGCACTAGTTTTGGTTGGGTTTCCAGCATTGAAAGCTAAAACTAAGAAAGGTCCTTACTCCATAAAATATCTACTTTTAGAGTTGTGAGCATGAAGCTGAATGTGGTATTTGTTAAGTGCTTAGTTAGTACAGGATCTGAAGAATGGCAAGTACTTACTAACTTTGTGTAATAGTATGGGTGGGACTTGTCTCCTTCCTCGAACCTGGCGTCCATGGCATCCAGCAGCATCGGCCTCATCCGAGAGCCTGTTAGAAATGCTAAATCTTGGCCCCTATATGTGATCTTCTCAATCAGAATGTGTATTTGGTAAGGTCCCCACAGGCCCCTACCTGCGCCGTGTGCAATATATACTGTAAAAAGCTCTGGCCTGTGTACGGTGATGAAGTTTTAGATATACCACCAAAAGCATGATCCATGAATTGAAAAGCTGGACTTTATTCAATTAAAAATGTCTGTCTGTGAATGACAGTGTCAAGAGAGAAGATAAGCCGCAGACTGGGAGAAAATATTTACAAAGATATGTCTGAGAGAGGACTCTTATCCAAAATATACAAAAGACTCAATAAAAAGGACAAGAAATAACAAGTGTTGGCAAGGATGTAGAGAAAAAAGAACTCACATGTACCGTTAGTGGGAATGCGAATTGGTGCAGCCACTGTGGAAAATAGTATGTGGGTTCCGCAAAAAAAATTAAAAAGAGAACTGTCCAATGACCTAGTAATTCCACTACTGGCTATTTACTCAAAATGAAAACACTAATTCCAAAAGATATACGTACCCCCTGTGTTTATTGCAGCGTTATTTATAATAGCCAAGATATGGAAGCAACCCAATAGATAAATGGGTAAACAGGAAGTGGAATATACTTAAAGTGATATTACTCAACCATAAAAAAGAATGAAATCTTGCCACGCATAACAGCATGGATGGACCTAGAGGGTGTATTGTTAAGTGAAATAAGTCAGAGAAAGACAAGTACCATCTGATTTTATTCATACCTGGGATTTAAGAAACAAAACAAAGAAAAAAAAAGAGACAAACAAACAAAAAACATATCCTTAAAGAAAGAGAACAAATTGGTGGTTGCCAGACGGGAGGTGTGTGTGGGGGGTGGGGGGGATGGAGGAGACAGCTAAAGGGAATTAATAGCACCCTTATTGTGATGAGCACTGAGTAATGTAGAGAATTGTTGAATCATTATATTGTACACCTCAAACTAATGTAACACGGTTATATTATACTTCAATTAAAAACTTCTTTAAATAAAAAAAGTGACATCTCGGGGTGCCTGGGGAGCTCAGTTGGTTAAGCGTCTGACTTCGGCTCAGGTCATGATCTCTCAGTTCGTGGGTTCGAGCCCCACGTTGGGCTCTGTGGTGACAGCTAGTTCGGAGCCTGAAGCCTGCTTTAGATTCTATATCTCCCTCTCTCTCTGACCCTCCCCTGCTCATGCTGTCTCTCTCNTACTAATTAAACAATAAGAAACTCTTCAAATTCAACAATAAGAAAACAAATGAATCAAATTGGGCCAAAGATCTGAACAGACATCTCACCAAAGAAAATATGCCAGTGGCAGATAGGCATATGGAAAGATGCTTCACATCATGTGCCATCAGGGAAATGGAAATTAAGACATCAGTGAGATATCTTTACGTACGTATTAGAATGTCAAAAACGCAGAACACTGATAGCACCAAATGCTGGCGAGGATGTGGGGCAAGAACTCTCTTCTTGGGAATGCAGAATGATATAGCCACTCTCGAAGACAGTTGGTGTTTTTTTTTTTTTTTTAAATAAAACCAAACTTACTGCTACCATAGGACTCAACATTCTTGCTCCTTGGTAATTACCCAAAGGAGTTGAAGACTTAGGTCCCTACAAAAGACTGCACATGGATGTTTATAGCCCCTTCATTTATAATTGCCAACGCTTGGGAGTAACTAGGTGGCCTTCAGTAGGGGAACGGATTAGTAAACTGTGCCACATCTAGACAATGGAATATTACTGAGCACTAGAAAAAAGTGAGCCCCCAAGCCACGAAACACACAGAGGAAACTTAAATGCATATTGCTAAGTGAAAGAAGCCAGTCTGAAAAAGCTACATACGATTCCCAAATATATGGCATTGTGGAAACGGCATATCTACAGAGACAGTCAAATGCTCAGTGGTTGCCAGGGGAGGGACAGTGGGGACAGATGAACAGGTAGAGCACAGGGGATTTCTAGGGACCTAATAAAACCCAGTAAGGCTCTAAGTGATGGACACATGTCACACCTTTTGCAAAACTCATAAAATGTACAACACTAAGAGTAAACCCTAATGTAAACTATGGACTTTGGGTGATTATGATGTTCAATCTAGGTTCATCAATGGTAACATATGCGCCATTCTGCACAGTGTTGTGGATAATGGGAAAATCTGTGCACTTGCAGGAGCACGGGTATTTGGGTTCTCAGTTTTGCTGTGAACCCAAACTTAAAAAAATAAAGTCTTTTTAAAAAGAGCACTGTCTGGGGGCACCTGGGTGGCTCAGTCAATTAAGTGTCCTACTTCGGCTCAGGTCATGATCTTGTGGTAGATGGGTTCGAGTCCCACATAGGGCTCTGTGCTGACAGCTAGCTCAGAGCCTGGAGCCTGCTTTGGATTCTGTGACTGCCTCTCTCTCTGACCCTCCCCTGCTCACGCTGTCTCTCTCTCTCTCTCAGAAATAAATAAAACACTAAAAAAAAGCACTGCCTGGACACCAGAAGCACAGGCAACAAAAGTAAAACCAGACAAATTAGACCAAGATCCAACTTCTGTGCATCAAAGAACACACAGAATGAAATGCAATTTAAGGTACGGGTCAAAATATCTGCAAATCTTGTATCTGATAAGGGGTTAATATCCAAAATACAGAAAGAACCCAACAACAAAAGACTCCAAGCACCCAGTTAAAAGACAAAGGATCTGAACAGACATTTCCTCAAACATGGTATACAAATGGCGATGAGCACATGAAAAAAATGCTCAATATCAGTAATCATCAAGGAAATGCAAATCAAAAACACCACACACACACACACACACACACACACACACACACACACACATGAATATTGGAGATGATGTTGTAACATCAGACCCGTTGGGCGATGTTGATGGGAATGTAAAATGGTGCAGCCTCTGTGGAAGGCAGTCCGACAGGCCTTCAAAAAATTAAGCAGAATTACCATATGATCCATTAATTCTACTTTTCAATAAGCACCTAATAAATGAGTCCAACACGGGAACTCAAACAGATTCATCCATGTTTGTAGCAGCACTATTCACAGTAGGCAAGGGATAGGAGCAATCCAAGCGTCCACTGATGGATGATGGGTAAACAAAATGTGGTCTGTCTGTAGAATGGAATATTATTCAGCTTAAAAAGGAAGGAACTTCTGGGGCGCCTGGGTGGCTTAGTCGGTTGAGTGTCTGACTTTCACTTAGGTCATGATCTCGCGGTTCGTGGGTTCGAGCCCTGCGTCGGGCTCTGTGCTGACTGCCAGCTCAGAGCCTGGAGCCTGTTTCAGAGTCTGTGACTCCCTCTCTCTCTGACCCTCCCCTGCTCACGCTGTCTCTCTCTCTCTCTCCTAGAAATAAATAAAACATTAAAAAAAAATTTTTTTAAAAAGGAAGGAAATTCTGACATATGCTACCACGTGGAGGAACCTTGAGGACCTTGTGCTGAGTGAAGGAAGCCAGTCACAAAGGGACAAATATTGATTCTGCCCATATGAGGTATCTGGAATAGTCAAATGCTAGAGACAGAAAAGAGAGTTGCCAGGGACTGAATGGGGAGGGATGAGAAGGAGGAGTTACTGTTTAATAAGTACATTTTCAATTTTATAAGATGAAAACCTTCTGGAGATTGGGTGCATAGCATTGTGAATATAATGACCACCACTGAACGGTACACTTACGAATGGTTAAGATGGTAAATTTTATGTTATGCAGGTCTCCCCACCCCCAAATTCAGACACGTGGCAACAGTAAATAAAAAATTCCAAAGCATTGGCCTGGAAGCTCTCTGATGGAAGGGTCCAAGGAAAAGAGATGTCACACGTGTTTGTCCTACTAATTCCAAACAGACACTCAGACATGTGCCACGGAAGTCAGAAAGTCAGTGAGGTAGAACAAAGGATTCATAAAGAGGTGGAAAGAGTTGACAGTGAGAATATCTGCAGCACAGAATTGACAACTAGCAGCCTTTGTCACTCGGCTTTCACAAAGCTCGAAAAAGACTGTTCATAATTGAAATTTGACTTGGCTCTTCCACAACTGTTGCCTGGTTCTTTACAGTAAATGGAGTCAGAATTCTTTTCTAAACTAACTGGGGCAAGTTTGTTTCTGGGCTAAATGTAGCCCCCAAAATACATTTTTAGGTCAGTTGAGGGTAAGTTTGAACTGATTTGCAATTTGAAAACAATCCTAGAAATGGTCTATAAGTTAGCAGCTTTTATCATACAGATCATATGAAAGAATCAATGATCTGAAAGTTCTCAGGACCAATTTCATTCACACCCAGTGGCTGCTTCTAAGGCTGCTTCTAAGAGATAGAACTTTCTGTGGTTCAGTCAAGGAAATCAGAAAAAGAATTCCGGGCCAGACACTCTTCCTTCCTTCTAGTGTTCTGGCCAGTGTGGTACATACCCAAAAGGTACCTTCCAAATTGAGATCCAAATATTCTACTCATGGCTAGGCAAGTACCTGATGCCCACTCAAGATGCATGACTTCTGGGAAACTTTGACGGGGACTCAAGTCTGACCTGTGCTCAGAGCAGGACTTTTGTGGAAGATGGAAAATGGCTCCCTCAGAGACATCTGTGTCCTAATCTGTGGAACCTGAGAATGAGACCTTGTATGGCAGAAAAGTATCCTTGCAGATGTCATTAAATTAAGGATCTTGAACCAGGCAGATCTTTCTAGATTATCCAGGTGAGTCCTAAATGCCATCACATGCATTCTTTATAAGAAGGAGGTAGAGGAAGATTGCACAGCTCACAGAGAAGAAGGTGACCTGAAGACAGAGCAGAGAGAGATTTGAAGATGCTGGCCTTGACGTTGGAGGGGTGTGGTCACAACGCGGGGAGTGCTGGCCACCACCAGGGGGTAAGAAGAAGCCAGGAACAGCCTGGAGCAGGATCCTGTTGACACCTTGATTATGCCCCAGTGATCTTGATTTGAGACTTTTGGCCTCCAGAACTGTAAGAGAAGAATTTCAGTTGTTTTGAGTCATTAAGTTTGTGGTCGTTTGTTATAGCAAACAAAAACTAGTAGTGTTAATTATGAAAAGGAAACAAGACCCTCATGGCATATGCATTCATCCTTGGTACCCCCGTGAATGCACCCAGTTACAGGCATCCCCAGGAAGCTAGCTGCAAGGGAGGAAGGAGCAGAGGCGACAGATGAACAGGAAGCCCCTGCAGTGATAAGGAAGAGAAGGAAGAGACCTGCCTTTGAGGTACAGTGACCCTGCCCCCTAGTACTCTATGGTCCTATGAATACTGGAGTATTTCCACTCCAGCTCTTTTGGGGAAAGAACAGGAAGGTAACAAGAGATTGAAATGGTTGCTTACAAAACGATCCCAAGCCCGCCTCACCACCTCCCGTGTACACATCATGGGGAAACGGAGCTTGGGCCACAAGCTTGGGCCCTCCATTTCCATCCCCACTCCCACGATCCCAACGGATCCAATTAGCTTCCCTGTTTCCTCTCCACCCCCTCAACCGACCCTGCTTTCTGTGCCCCATTTCAGTGCGTGGCACCATCCCATGTGCTATATATACCAGGAAAAGGGGACTATCCTTGACTCTTCTGTCATACCATCAGACCCCCATATCCAACTAGAAATTTAAGCCTCTTTATTCTCACTAAAAATGCTTTGGAAAGAGTCTCCCTTTCTATTCTTATGCCCTCCTTCGCATGAGTGTTACGATACCCACATCTGATCCTTTGTTTCCCCAAAGGAACCCCTTTAGTTGGCTTCCTGGTATGTTTAGCCTAAAGTTCTATTTTGTTTTGATTTAAACTTGCTTTCTGTTGAGCTTCAGCACCTTCATTACTTTTACTCTGCCCTTTACTCCAAACTGTCAACTGTGTCCTGACCACAGAAGTGGTTTCATGGCTTTGAGTCTGTGGTCCTTTCTGCGGTGTGATCTTCCATGACTCCCCCTCAGAGCCAGGAGAACAAAGCCCAGCCCTCTGATGGTGCCTCTCTCAGACACTGAAAGAGGAAACCCGGCCAGAGAGCTTCTGAGATGAAAAGTTGTCTGAACTTTGCCCATCGGCATCCTTCTCATTTCCAGCAAGAGTTTCGGAATTAATACGTTTGCTCTAAAAATTTCCAGATTGCCACCTAAACTGAGCTGATTCCCATCCTGTCATTCTTCTAGAAGGTATGCATTCATTTCTTAAGAAAATTTGGCTTACTTTTATCTTTAATAAGCTCTAGTTTATAAGATGCCAATCTCTGCACTTAATTTTTTGTAATAAATTAGAAGAAGCAGTTGGGATTCCATTCCCAATCTAGACTACCACCTCCTTCTACTCCTTCTGCTCCCCTTTCCCAGTGCATGAGTTTCTGAAGAGCAGCCCGCCCAGCCCCACTCTGGTGCCAGCCACTCAGTGCTCCCTCCCTGGTGGGGGTGTGTGCAGTTGTGCAAGGACTGCCTGGTGGTGTAGTAGATCTCTTGGAAGAGAGTAAATTATATCAGAACAGGTCTGATGGTGCGCAGCTCTTGATCAAGTATCGAAACTTTGTATTGTTTGAAAATTTGCCCAGGAGTTTTAAACCAGAACTGGCAGAACTACCTGGGAGAGTCAAGATCACAAGATTTTGTTTCCACCACCAGAGAGATGAGGGCTCATGAGCATGTTGAGTTCAGCTATAGAGGAATACATGTATCTCCACACAGGTCAATTTTAAGGTATTAACATCCCACTGGACAGAAGCCACGCCTGTCTCCTGAGGAGCATTTGGCTTCCCACCTCCATAGACCACACTTCTGCTCTGGGCCTGGGACTAAACTGTCGCTTCTTGGAAAGAAATTTTGGTTTTACCCAAAGCCCTCCTCATGAGCATTAGCAACTTTTGTAGGGGAAGTCTGTTACGTGTAGTGGGATCTTGAGTCCATCCAATGTATGAAAGTCCTCTGCATCTTTCTTACCCTGCTGTTGGTTGATTGGCATTTGTCACTCGCTAACGCACTATCTGTAGGTCGGGGGTACCCTCCAGTCACAGCAGCTCCTGTTAATGGATACTATAGGGAAATCTTTATATGATATGCAATGTGGCAGCCTTTTTAATGGATAAGCCAATAGAACTGAAGATTTAGGTCTTCTCTGCACTTTGTACTGGACTCACCACTTCATGCATGCTGTGTAAACGTAAGAGAGGTGGTAATGATAATGAAGATGACCTGGAAATTCATAGTTCTAAGCTCTGAATGGGTCTGGTCCAGTGAAAGGGTCTGCTCAAGCTTTTTTACCCTTTATTCTTTTTGGAATCACATTGTGCAGACACCAATCATATGGAAGAGAAGACTGTTTCCTCTTTCTACAAGGTGGAAGCCACACTAAATGACATTAGCTGAATGCCTGCAGTGACCTCACCTCTTATAGCAAAGTCCTGGAGATTTTCCTGGCTGAGCAACAAAGCCCGTTGCTCCTATTTGTTAATGACTCATATGTTCATGCTCATCTCCACATAAGTTTCTTGCCTCTTGTGATCACTTCCTGGGCAGGTCACCCCCACCCTATCAATCCTATGAATTCAGTCTTCTCATCATAACTCTTTCTTTCTCTTATTACCTTACATGGTTTCACTCCCTTAGTTTCTCACGTCTAATTTTATTTCTTTTTCCATTTTTCCCCCAATTAGTGTTGTGCTCCTTCCGTGAGTCGTATTTCTGAGTATAATGAGTCAAATACTTGCTTAATGTCCAGAACTTTGGTAGATAGCTATTCACTAGGTGTTTGGGACAGAAGAGAATGTTGAAAATAGAATCAGGAGATCAATAGACCCAAACACTATAAGGAAGACCAGGTTGCAAGAGTGTGATCAAGGTATAGATGTGGGTGGCTTTGTGAGAGAATGGAAAACTTTCCAGAAGGGGATGGACCACATGCTATTCCTTCCCACAGTTATTGGTCTTGGCTGGAGGAAGAACTATGTTGGAATGGACAGGGCATGTGGCTATAATTCCAGTGAATATCTGGGAATATAGTGGATGCCTGCTGTTTTTTCCTGTTCCTCTTTTCTGATTCTATTGCTGGTACAACACCATTACTCTTTTGGGAAACTGTCCTTTCTCTACTTTAAGTGTGGCTTGACCTTCTTCCTGGTGTGGAGATGTGAGTAAGACATGCCTGTCAGCATGTTCCACACTCCTGTCCAAAGATAGGTTTGAGAGTAAGCATGTGATTCAAGTCAGGCTAGATAAGAGTTAATCTCAGGACATTCATTTCTTCTGTGGCTGCTAAGCAGGTAGGGTGCACAGCTGAATATGTGGGCTCTCCTGGGAGAGAGCCTCATGGAGAATGAAGCTGACCTAGAAGAAAGACAAACAACAGGCAGAGATGGACTGGAACCGGGTGATCATTTTTCATCCTGGGCCCAGCCATGTGTGAGCAGATGCATGACCTTACAGATGTGTGATCCCCAAACTTCCAGCACAATCTTTACACCAGCTCATCAGGAAGAGCTTGAGTAGCGGTTAATCACATAATACTCTTTGACTTTCATTAGCTATTTGAGTGACTAGTTTCTTTGGGAAGCCCATTGGAAGAAGGGAGTTGAGCAGTGTAGGGTCCAGACGTGCATGGGTCCCTGGTCATCAATCACGATACCGTCAAATGTCGTCGATACTCTCGGCAGAGGTCATGGCAGATAGTTCCCCAGCTGTATCCAGATAGGATTTAAGTTCTTTAAGAGCTTTGTGTCAACAACATCGACAGTTATTTGCAGGTTCATGCCATTGGCTTTCTCATCCATGAAACTGTTAATGAACTGTGGCTACAAAATCTGAAATAGTGTGAAATGGAAAAACACCCAAACCTCTGTCTCCTGTGATGTTTATGTATAACCTATTACTTCCAATCATCACTAATGACTTGAATTTGAAATAAAACACCCTTTCCATTATACGTTAAAGAGTAAGGTGAGAGATGGTGGCCTCACTTGTGAGCAGAGCATAATGTACAGAGAAGTTGAGTCACTGTGTTGTACACCTGCCACAAAGACAACATTGCGTCAACTCTACTCAAAGAAAAACATTTATTTATTTTAGTTCTTTTTATTTATTTTTAAACATTTATTTATTTTTGAGAGAGAGCGAGAGAGAGCACATGAGTGGGAGAGGGTCAGAGAGAGAGGAGGAACAGAGAATCCAAAGCAGGCTCTGCACTGACAGCAGAGAGCCCGATGTGAGGCTCGAACTCATGAACTTGAGCTGAAGTTGGACTTTGGCTAAGCCACCCAGCCTCCCCGAAAAAAATCTTTTTTTAAAAAATGTTTTATTTATTTCTGAGAGAGAGACAGCATGAGCAGGGGAGGGGCAGAGAGAGAGGGAGCCACAGAATCTGAAACAGGCTCAAGGCTCTGAGCTAGCTGTTAGCCCAGAGCCCAACATGGGGCTTGAACCCATGAACCATGAGATCATGACCTGAGCTGAAATCAGACACTCAACTGACTGAGCCACCCAGGCGCCCCCTGAAAAAAATCTTTTTTAAATACAGATACCACGGTTAGGTCTTTCTATTAATATAAAGTGCTAGTTGACCACCACCTGACTGCTCAAATGGCTAACTAAAACCCAAACTAACAATAACATATCTGGCAAGAATGCAGAATGACAGGAACTCTCAGTCACCACGGGTGATTGTGTGAAATGGTCCAGCCACTTTGGAAATTGGTTTGGCAGTTCTTACAAAGTTAAATCTAGATCTACCATATGATCAAGTAATCCCACTGCTAGGTATTTACCTAAATGCGTTGAAAGCTTATGTTCACACCAAAACCAGCACCCTGAATGTTGATGGCACTTCTAGTCACAATTTCCTAAACTGGTGGCAACCAAAATGTCCCTCAAGATGTGTCTGGGTCTGTGTTTCATCCATTTAATTGCATATTGTTCAGAAATGCGCTGTGAAGCCACAGACGTGGAGAAAATGTAAATGCATATTGCTAAGTGAAAAAGTCAGCTTGGAAATGTTACGTCTTGAATGCGTCCAACTGTATGGCCTTCTGGATAAGGCCAAACTATAAAAACTGTAAAAACATCAGTGGCTAGCTCGAGGTGAGGGGCAGGGATGGAGGGGCAGGCTATGCACAGATTTTCACAGCTTTAGTGAAACTATTTGGCATGACAGCGTGAAGGTGCATTAGTCGACAACTAGAACTGCCAAGGACCAAGTGCGAGCCATAATGTCAACTAGAAACTTTAATCAATTTTAACAAATGTACCACAAGAACACAGCATTAATTAATACTAGGGGCCACTGTAAAGGGAGGGTTTTATGGGAACTCTCTGTACTCTCTGCTCAGCATTTGGTTACATAAACCTAAGACTGCTTTAAAAATGAGGAACTAACTTAAAAATACTACGAATGACTCTTGAATAATTTGTTCAATGATTTAGAATGTTGAGAAAAGACTCACATAAAATGCAAAACAGTAATTTAAGTGGGTGATGTGATTTGAGATATTAAATTCTGAAACAAGTAATAAGCAATCAGATTGAAAACTTTATAAATAGATGAGTATTTCTAAACGCACATGCAGTAAAATTTGCTGGAAAATAGGTGTCTCCGCTTCTAGTTTTTGATGCAACTCTAAACACAATTACAGAGAATTGGGTCAATCAGAAATTAACTTTAAATAGTAAAAAGAAGAACACAAGTGATATGACTTGGCTAACAGTTTAGTGTTAAAATCTATATGTACATGGCAAAAATCAGTGCACGTTGATAAACACATATCTTGTGAGTCAAAAATAAAATAAAATAATAAAATAAAATTAAGCATTAGCTGAGGAGGTAGACTCATTAAGTCTCCACCCCACTCACAGAGCATATGAAACATTGTGCAAAAGAAATGTAAACACCCATCTAAAAGTTCACACCACAGATTAGGCTTTGGTATTGCTGGCTGCAAAGTGTCTTTTCAAATAAAAATTACAATACATATGGCAATGTATTTCTAGGAAGATTTTTCAGCTGTGATGGTATGAATCCTTCTGCTCTGAGTTACACTACATTTTGCCTGTTGGCTGAAAGCAATCATTGCCCTGGAGATGACTCTAGATTTAATTTGTGCACTTTTAGGCGAACTCCTGGGGGAAACATATATTTCTTCAAGACCAAGAGCGTTCCCCTGTGTGAGCCTTCTCTTCCCCAGGCGCTGTGCAGTATTCTGTTCCCCGTGGCAGGAATAATGCTTAACCATTAGCATCATAAATCATTTAGAGGACAAGGTGTGGGTGATTTGAAAGATATATCGAGTGGAACCAAGCAAATTAGGCCTGTCCCCGTTGTTTTATCTTTATTTATTAATGGCAATAATTCTGTCCTAATATTTTGCACAGCACTTTATCCATCACATGGCATGTAAAGCTCTTTAAATGATTTTCACTGATGTCCTCCTTCCCTGGTACAGGCGGAAGAGGCAGTTGGCTCTAATTCCTAAGCACAAAGCTGTGAGGTCAACAGGTTCTCGCCTGTCCCTGCTGTTAAGGGAGTCTGTACAGACACATCTTCTCCCCCAATCCAGAACTTACAATTAATTGATGAAGTAAGCACTAAACGAATCAAAGCAGACAAAAGTAATGTCATTTTAAAGAAACAGAACAGTTTTCAGGCATTGGGATTGTTAATCTTGTTCTTGTCACAAGTATGAGCGTGTTTGCAGAAAGGTGTCAGACGGATGAAGAGGGTCCAGTCGCCCCCTGTAAGTAATGAAAAATCAAGTCAGTAGAGGAATATGGGCACTTCCTATCTAAGCTCTGTGGCCTGGGGGACGAGCCAGTCGGGTCCAGGGTTTCCAATTGTCCCACTGCCCTACCCCTAGGTTTTGAGAGGTGGATAAAGGAGTCAAGAGCTGATGGACCCATTGGGAAGACCATTTCTATGAAGCATTTCTCTTACGCACTCGCCCTCCCCTCTCTGGTCCAATGCCATGGTCAACTTAGCAACCTTCTGATTATGAAGTGGCTTTTCACATTCTAACTATAGAAAAATGGTTTGGCCAGATACATTTTGAATTTTAGTGTTTTCTGTGATATAACTTTTTTCTTTTTGAAACAATTTTTATCATGGTAAAATACACATAACATAATATTTACAATGTTAACCATTTTTAAATGTACAATTCAGTGGATTAGGCATGTTCACAATGCTGGGTTACTATCATTCCTACCCATTTCCAGAACTTTCTCATGAGCTCAAACAGAAACTCTGTCCACATTACACATGAACTCCCCGTTTCCTCTCTTCTTAGCCTCTGACAAGGGCTAGTCTTTTTGTTTCTCTGAATTTACCTATTCTAGGTACCTAATGCAAGTGGAAAGTGCAATATTTGTCCCTTTATCTGTCTTCATTCATTTAGCATAATGTTTTCAAGGTTCACATATGTTGTAGCATGTATCAGAGGTTTACTCCTTTTTAAGGGTGAATTACATTCTACTGTATCTGGGCTATGCTTATTCATTGATCTGTCGATGGGCATTTGGGTTGTTTCTACCTTGTGAATAATGCTGCTATGAACATGGGCATACATGTGTTTGAGTCCCTGCTTTTGATTTGTTTGGGTAAATACTTAGAAGTAGAGTTGCTGGATTATATGGTAGTTTCTATATTTAGCTTTTGAGAAACTGCCAAAATGTCATCCTTAGTGGCTGCACCATTTTGCATTCCTGCCAGCAATGCAGAAGCATGCTTATTTGTACACATCCTCACCAGCACTTGTTCTTTCCACTTCTTCCTTTCTTTTCCTTTCTTTGGGGAGAGATGACTCGCCATCCTAATGCATGTGAATTGGTGTCTGATTGTGATCTGGCTTGTATTTCACTAATTGATTCCTGATACTGAGCATTTTTTTCATGTACTCATTGGCCATTTGTGTATCTTCTTTGGAGAAATGTCCACTCAAGCCCTTTGCCCACTTCTTAAACTTGATTTGTGTGACATAGTTTCAAAATGTAAATTTATGTAAGTTCTTCTTTGGTTACCGAATTCCTGGTCAACTTGGTGTAGGGAGAGACTGTTGGTTATGTGGACTCAAGAAGCTCGGCATGGCAGTTATTTCTATTATGAATTAAAATTTCCCTGTGGTTTTATACTTCAGTTTTCTGAGACTGACTGATGTGAGTTCATGCCCAGGAGACAGCTTTGCCATTGAGGTTTGGGCAAATCAGATTCTGAATGTGTGAGGCAAAGGCCGAAACCCTGATCACTGTTTATTTTCCCTACTGTGATGAAAGATACCCTCTGAGGTTTTGGGCAGAGAGCTATTGGCTCTCCATGTTTTTTGGGTTTATGTAAAAGCTGCACTGTCCAATAGCAGCCACTAACCAAATGTGGCTTTAAAACTAACCTTTAAAATTAAATTGCAGGGCACCTGGGTGCCTCAGTCGGTTGAGCATCTGACTTCAGCTCAGGTCATGATGTCACAGTTCATGAGTTTGAGCCCTGCATCAGGTTCGGTGCTGACAGTATGGAGCCTGGAGCCTGTTTCAAGTTCTGGGTCTTCCTCTCTCTCAGCCCCTCCCCTGTTCATGCTCTGTCTCTCTCTCAAAAACAAACATTAAAACATTTTTAAAAATTAAATTGAAATTAGTTAAAATTAAATACAATAAAAAAGTCAGTTCTATAGTCTCACTAGCCACCTCTCAACTAGTTGGTAGCCACCACGTGGCCAGTGTCTACCACACTGAACAATGCCGATATGGAATTTTCCCATCATCGCAGGAAATTCTATTGCACGGTAATGATTTAGAAAATACGTATTTTACTTTGCATTTTTTAAATGTTTATTTATTTTGAGAGAGCAAGCATGTGAGTGGGGGGAGGGACAGAGAAAGGGAGAGGGAGAACCCCAAGCAGGCTCTCCACCATCAGCGTGGAGCCCTATGCAGGGCTCAGTCTCAGGACCGTGAGATCATGACCTGAGCCGGAATCAAGAGCCTGTCTATGCAAACCGCCACCATGATCTACCTGCACAACACCCGACAAAGAGACTGGTGTCTCCCACAACTCGCAGCAACCTGCACGCTCCCTAGATGCCGGTGCCTTGCCAGTAGCCCCTTGGGACTTACCACTCAAGCAGCCTGATCTCCAACTGCCGACTTCTGCATCTTCACCCAACGGCTTCTACTTGCCCCTGAGCTTCCCGCCTACAGCTGCTGCAGGCCAGACAGTCTGAGGACGAGCTCCAGCTTGGGCTTCGTCGCCCCGGGACCCCTGCTGGTGACTTGCTCCAGGACACCTTGTTGGCTGCCTTAACCTTCCCTGTAGCCCTGCCCTTTCTATTGTTTCCTTGGCTCATTTCCCAATCTCCTTAGCTAAGACAGTGTCCTGATGTCCCATGGCCAACTAGGCTTAGGAACTACTAGGCTCAGCAGAAGTAAGTAGGTTTCCTGACTGCAAGACTTCGAAACACATCTGATGTGTTAATTTACTTAGTGAATCTCCAAGGATGGGAGGTAGACAGGCCATCCAAAGTTACTTGGTAACGTGTTAGTGTGGAATACAGCGCATGGGCGCTTGGGCATCCATAGGACAGCTTAAAGACCGCTAGGATGGGGTCTCTGCAGGACTCAGTCGGTTGAGCTTCCGACTTCTGTTCAGGTCATGATCTCACGGTTAGTGAGTTCAAGCCCCACATCGGGCTCTCTGCTGTCAGCACAGGGCCTGCTTTGGACATCTGTCCCCCTCTCCCTGCCCCTCCCCTGCTTACAATCTCTCAAAAAATAATGAAAAGAACAGATACAATGTGGTAACTGAATGAAATATTTGGGAAGAACATGGTTTTGGGGGGTTTTTTCGGTTCCTTTTTCTAGTATGATTTGTACGTAATTTATAAAACTCATTAAGTCAAAGGCACACAAATGCTAAAAGCATAAACATACTTTTAAGAAACAGCAGACAAGTTACTGAGCAGTGTTTACTGTGTATTATGGGTCATCATGAAACCAAGGCACCCAGAGAATGGTCTGGAAGGCAAGCCGGCCAGGACTGGCATGCTTACTGAGCAGTGAAGACAGAACCTTGCTCAGTGCTTAATTAAACAGTTCTGATTGTTTTCTGAGTATGAGAAAATGCATTTGGAGGTTCATGTTGGTGAATTAATTAATTAATTCCTCCCAATTAATCCCGTTGCAAATAGGTCCTTAGCCAATTCACTTTTTCATTATTAAGGGGACAAATCATAACAGAGCATGAACTAGAACTAATTTATCATGGTAAATACTCAGAAACTTAAATGGAGTTGAAATTAGGTTCATTTAAACCCCAAGAACAAATTTATTTCCTGTTTCAAGACCCTTGCATTTCCCTGGGGCTTAACAGGATGGGGGTGGGGGCAGCTTACTTGGTATCTGAGGTGACCTCCGCATAGGGCTGACATTGGCTCACCTCTGGGGGGTTTCAGGATGGCCTCACAGAGTCTTCCTCCACCCCTGATGCACCAACCAAGAGAGCTAAGTATGGATGTACAGATCACATTTAACCTTCAACTGTTATTTATTGGTGTAACTGTGTGTGTGTGTGTTTCTCTCTCCCTCCCTTCCTTCCTCCATCCTTTCCTCTTTCTTCTTCCTCTCCCACAGCTCACATCGCTGAGTCTCTGTCTTGAGAGAGAGAGAGCACTCCAAAATCATACCTAATAGCCAAATTAAATAAGCATATATACTGAAATTTAACAAATAGATTTAAAACTCACCGAACTTCATGTAAAATATTTTTTAAAAATCCTTCCAATTCTATTTTCTCTGCGGATATTAGAGTTTGTATAAATGACACATTTGCATCTTTTTAAAAAGCAACATTTGCAAACATCGTTTTGAAAATGATTTCTTTGTAAGTAGTCTTTCTTTCCTCTTNGGGGAGGGGGGTGATGGGCATGGAGGAGGGTGCTTGTGGCGATGAGCGCTGGGTGTTATATGGAAACCAACTTGACAATAAACTATTAAAAAAAATGCAGAATCAGAACAACAAAAGCTCTTTTCACGGTTTGCCCTTGGTAAGCTGTTGGGTGGAGAGCTTTTTCTTCTCTCTCTCTTTTCAGTTTACTTTTAATCTTATCTTTCATTTTCCCCTTTTCATTGATTTATTTTAATTTCTGAAAATATTTTGAACAGGACCATGTTTCTAGAAGTCAAAAGTCCACCTCCAGGTAAATCAGGGAGGTGCTACCCCCTCCTCCCCCAATGCCTTCCTGTGGGCCAGCTGCCTTCCTGTTCTCCCCACGACCCTCCCTGGTTTTTTTTCTGAATTGCCATTAAAGCATCACGTTCATTTTCAGAGGGAATGCTAGCTTTTCTTTTCAAAGAATGTGCTAAGTATTGCATCATTGTCAGTAGTTTTCCCGGAACACTTGTCACTTTGTAAAGAAAACATATTTGATTGGTTTTTAATTTTGACAACCCTTTACGTGTTTTGTCATAAAAATAGCCATTGAAAATCTATCAGGAAGAACCATTTTCCTGGTCCTCCAGACTCATTACAAAGTGTTCTACAGCTTCTGCTATATTTTATAGGCTGAGGCTGGGCCCTGTGGCTCTGGCCTCCTGGACACACTCCCCCCCGTGGGTCCCCTCCCCATGGCATGTGGGCAAGACCCAAAACCCGCATCTTACCAGCAGAAAATGACATGGGATGGCATTCCAGTGATGGGATGGCCAGTCCGTGATTCTATCACATAAGACTGTAGCTTCTGTCGGGCTGGGACTGTCTCCACTGGCTCTCCCTTGCTGGTCTTGGGTTGAGCTGGTGTGTGGGTGGCCAGTGTGTGCCTTCGGCTGGCAGCCAGCAAGGAGCTGAGGTCCTCAGTCTCGCAGCCTGTGAAGAGCTGAACACTCCTAACCGTAGACCCTTCCCTGGCTGGGTCTCAGAGGAAAGCCGACCCCCCACCTTCCCCTTNCCAGACTCATTACAAAGTGTTCTACAGCTTCTGCTATATTTTATAGGCTGAGGCTGGGCCCTGTGGCTCTGGCCTCCTGGACACACTCCCCCCGTGGGTCCCATCCCCATGGGCAAGACCCAAAACCCGCATCTTACCAGCAGAAAATGACATGGGATGGCATTCCAGTGATGGGATGGCCAGTCCGTGATTCTATCACATAAGACTGTAGCTTCTGTCGGGCTGGGACTGTCTCCACTGGCTCTCCCTTGCTGGTCTTGGGTTGAGCTGGTGTGTGGGTGGCCAGTGTGTGCCTTCGGCTGGCAGCCAGCAAGGAGCTGAGGTCCTCAGTCTCGCAGCCTGTGAAGAGCTGAACACTCCTAACCGTAGACCCTTCCCTGGCTGGGTCTCAGAGGAAAGCCGACCCCCCACCTTCCCCTTGATTGCAACCTTGAAAGAGGCACGGATGCCCCCCACCTGGCTAAGATGTGCCTGGACTCTTGACTCCAGACGCTATGAGATTATGCATGTGTTTTCAGCCAAGTGTCCACTGATGGATGAATGGATACAGAAGATGTGGTATATAGATACAATGGAATATTGCTCAGCAATGAAAAAGAATGAAATCATGCCATTTGCAACGATGTGGATGGAGCTTGAGTGTATTATGCTAAGCAAAATAAGTCAATCAGAGAAAGGCAAATATCCCATGATTTCACTCCTATGTGGAATTTAGGAAACAAACAGATAAGCATAGGGGAAGGGAAGGCAAAATAAAATAAAATAAAAACAGAGACAGAGGCAAACCATAAGAGACTCTTAAAGACAGAGAACAACCTGAGGATTGATGGAGGTAGATGGGAGGGGGGATGGGGTAAATGGGTGATGGGCATTAAGGAGGGCACTTATTGGGATGAACACTGGGTGTCCTTACGTAAGTGATGAACCACTAAATTCTGTTCCTGAAGGCAATACTACACTGTATGTTAACAAGCTTGAATTTTGATTAAAAAAATTTTTTTAAGATAACTTTGTGCTAACTTGTTATGTGGCACCAGATGACAAGTGCAGATGTCCTGCCTTTATAAATGCAGCCAGTCCTTGCTTTTAAAGACTGCAGGGCATGGATTTCACGCGGGCGCGGGGGCTACCTCTGTGAGCTTCACTTACAAACCATGACTACAATTCCACTCCATCAAGGGGCTCCATGACGCGGTTTCTCCATAAGATGTTTTTATCTCAAAAATTGCTCTTATGGAGATGTCTTCTCCAATAAGTCTTTCAGTTGGTGACTCATTAAAAAAAATGTCATCGATCATACACCTCCTTACTGGAATAGAATCTAGCAGGTGCATAATTGAGACATTAGAATTCCCTGTGCTTTTGTCCAACTACATACCTAATATTCTCCACCACATAACTTATTCTAATGCTTTTATCTTTACATTTTAGTGATGTTTCCTCAGTCTCTTCCAGATATGCTGGCAAAGGAAAGTGTTTTAGTTTGTTGATATATATGTATCTCTGTAGCCATTTTTCTGCCAGAGATGAATGAGCATTTTTCTCATGAGGGCTTTTCCCCTGAGTGAGAGGCTTCAAAGAAACTTCTAAACAATTATCATTAATCTTAGTGGGATGTTGAGGTCTGGGGTATTCTGCTACTTTAGTTTTTTTAATTTTTTAATGTTTATTTATTTTTGAGAGAAAGACAGAGCATGAGATGCTTGAGGGGCAGAGAGAGGGAGACACAGAATCAGAAGCAGGCTCCAGGCTCTGAGCCATCAGCACAGAGCCCGACATGGGGCTTGAACTCACAGAGTGCGAGATCATGACCTGAGCTGAAGTCAGACACTTAACTGACTGAGCCACCCAGGTGCTCTGGGTATCCAGTAACTTTAAACACAACAAAGGAAAACTTGGGCAGCTGCCTTTTAAGTTTTGGGTTTCAACAGTCCTAGAATTTTAGTTTTTAAGTATTTTTGCTAATGGTGACGGCACTCATAATCACCAGCTCAAGGCTCAATTGTACACTTAGATGAGTGTCACTGTTTAAAAAAATTTTTTGAAGCTTATTTATTTATTTATTTATTTATTTATTTAGAGACAGAGAGCATGCAAGCAAGAGCAGGGTAAGGGCAGAGAGTGAAGGGGAGAGAGAATCCCAAGCAGACTCTGCATTGTTAGCACAGGGCCAGACATGGGGTTTGAACCTGGGACCTGTGAGGTCATGACCTGAGCCGAAATCAAGAGTCAGGTGCTTAACCCAAATGAGTGTCACTATTAAAGGAAAATGGACTTATATCTACGTTGCAAATGCAGTGGCTCCTGTTTGGTTTCCCTGCTTCCGTCCCCCGTCCCCGTTGTCAGTTTTCAGCCAGAGGATCATTTAAGAACACCCTGTCACATCTCTGTGCAGACGGCCTGGTGCCTCTCATCTTGCACACATCTGTAGGGGTCTGGGTGGCTCAGTCGGTTAAGTCTCAGACTTCAGCTCATCAAGTCATAATCTCGCAGATTATGGGTTCCAGCCCTGAGTCGGGCTCTGTGCTGACAGCTCAGAGCCTGGAGCCTGCTTTGGATTCTGTGTCTCCCTCTCTCTGCCCCTCCCCCGCTGGCGCTCTGTCTCTGTCTCCCTCTCTCTCAAAAATAAATAAACATTTAAAAAATATTTTTAAAAGCACACCTTCATAGAGACCCACGTGACCTTCAACCTTATCAGCCCAGACACTCAGACCTCACCACCCCACCCCCTTCTTTCCGTCTCACTCTCACCTACCCAACCACTGCTGGGTCTCCCAGATTGAGAGAAGCAAGCTTCTACCCTGGGCCTCTGTAGTTGCCCTTTTCCTTGGTAAGATGATTTCCACACTTCCTTTAGGGTCAGCTCAAATGTCTCTTGGTCAGAGAGGCCTCCTTGAGCCCTACATACCTACACGGGCATTCCCCAGCCGCTCCTACGCCCCCTGACTTTTTCTCCCTACGGCGCCTCTCTCACCTGACATTTTATATACATGTCTGCTGTCTCCACGTGGGGGTAGGATTGTTTTGTCCCTGTTTATTGTCCCCAGTACCCAGATTGCATCTGGCTTGGAGAGGGTGCTCAATAAATATTTATAAAATGAAAGAATACGTTCAAATAGTTCTCTCAATAATACTGAATTTTTTCAATGGCTTTCATCTCCATTTGGATTAGGCTGTCACTGTTTTTTATCTTGTAACATGGTGACAAAGACATAACACCAGGAATAGACATGTTAGCTGTCATTGTGTGGTGGCTCGCTTGTGATTGTTTTTTGTATTTTTTTAAAGATTGGTTTGGAAGACAATTATTATTTTTATGGTATTTTTTAAAGTTAAAAAAAATTTATTTGAGAGAGAGACAGAGTACACAAGCAGGGGAGGAACAGAGAAAGAAGGAGAGAGAGAGAATCCCAAGCAGGGTCTGTACTGTTAGTGCAGAGTTGGATGTGGGGGTCCAAGTCATGAACTCTGAGATCATGACCCGAGCCAAACCAAGAGTCAGACACTCAGCCGACTGAGCCACCCAGGTGCCCCAGGGAGAGTTTAGTTGAAAGGAAATAATATAGTCTCAGACTTCATCTAGGTGACTACATATAAATGCAATATGGTGTAATATATGAGATTAAAGAAATGAAAGTGGCCTTCAGTGCTTCAGGACAACACACTTGCTCCCTCAGGACATCTTGCACACTGTATGGGATGCGTGAGGATCTGGCTTCCACTCGGAAGGCGGGATGCACTAGTCAGGGACATACACTATGCTGTAGTAACAAGTAGCCCCCAGGTCTCAGTGGCTTCACATAATGAAAGTTTGCTTCTCACTTTCCAGAAACTACTGTGGGTCAGGCAGATCTTCTCCGTGCTACTGCTTTGCTTCAAGGGACACTGTGGTGGTTGAGAGAAGGCTGTGATCGGGCCTCTGTTGGCCAGTCCCTTTGGCCGGTCACACGGCTAGTCACATGAGTCCAATGTACCTGTAAGGGAGGCTGGGCAATACAGAGGAGCCTATGGGTGTTCAGTGAGATTAAAAATATCTGCCTCATTTTCAGTCCATATATATGAAATATTAAGTATGGTTTTTTCCAGTGCAAGGAAATAAATATAAATATTTGCATCGCCTACTTCAGTAGATCACTTCGTGTGTGTTCACCATACACTTTAGACCACAGCTAAAAACAATGATGGCAGAAACCCCATATTTAACCAAAGTGTGCTGTATCATCTTGTTTTGTCATTTCCTTCTTTGTCCTAAGATGGAATAGAAAAATATCTGATTAATAATGATGTTTTTTAAGACATTTTCTGGATAATTAAGATCTATTGCTGTGTCCACAGGGCTATGCTCCACACCTGTGTCCCAATCAGTGGCCTGGTCAATAATGTTAGCTCACATCCTTAGCAAGGAGAGTAACAAAAAGAGGAAGAAGGCCACGATATGCTCATGTTTTTATGTATTGATGAGGCTCCATTTCAAGATCAATTCTGCAAAGTATAGATGTGAATGACTGCTGGAAGATTCTATTTGGGATGATTCTGCCCAACAAGGGCAAAGAAGAGGGCTGAAAAACACCCTTCTCAAGGAAGCAGAAAACAACAGAGCAGAAGTATTTGCTGAGCATGTGCTAAATAAGTACTAAGTGGAGGTTCGGGGTCATTACAGGCAACCCCAGTCAAAAGAGAAGGTGGTCAGTGGTGGACTGGGTAGAGAACACACAGAGCTGTTAGAGTGGGTCATGAAAATGGGAACAATGTCCTCCAGTGAAAGAGGTCAAGGAAGGTGCTTTCCACGGTGTGGACCTCCTGGATCTTCAAGACTAGACCAGGCAACCCCCTCAGTGCCAAGTCCACTCATGTTTCTCTTTCTCTTTCACTTAACTTCCCAGGGTCACAGCTTCTGTGATGTGATCATCTCCAAACACAGCCCCCCCCCCCCAAGGTGCTTGTGGCCTAACATCAGACTTGGCCTCCAGCCCCCAACGGGGTCAACATCCCCAGGTTTGGACAATTTCTCCCATTGGCCTTATTTCCCCATGGAAGACTTGGCTGTTTCCAAGGCTCGGCAAAACTCCCTTCTAGGAAAGGGAACGTGGCCACTGCACCTGAGCACTGATTTACCTTCCAGAGAGGGTCCAGGTGACTCGGTCCTGATGGTGTTCAGTGACACACTCCTCTGGCTAAGCTTCTGGAAGAGTGTGCTTCTTTGAGCTGGGCGTGTGCTATCAGCCTCTTCCCAGGATATACAGTGAGATCAGTAAGACCACATGTGATCCTGTCTTTTCTGCACTGGGGATGAGCTGGTACAATAGCAACAGTCATCAGAGTCCTCACCTCCCCCCAATAACACGTGACAGCCACCTACAGTGTTTCAACCCTTTTGTCACCTACCAGTCACTAGGCTGGTTATGGGTGGACTGCCTTCCCCAGCCCCTCATTATATCACATGGCCATGCCCATGGTCTTTGCATTTCTTACGTACTGACTCTTGATTTCTGATAACTCTGAATATATCTCCCAGGCTGTGTATCCTCAGTGCAGGCAGACTGCCCCCTCCTACCCTCTGCTGATGGCATCTTTCCTCTTTCTGCTGGCCAGTTCTGCCGTTTTCAACACTATTTGGTGTTAATGAGCTGTAATTGGGCAAAGCCATAGTTAGCAGGGAGAAAGGAAGAAACAACTCTTCCGAGGCTGGCCAGCGCAGACCCCGACCTACAGGAAAGCATCGGGAGTTAGGGCTCATGCACCATGACTTGCTCACATTATGGTCACAGGTATCATTTAATGTATCTGAAACCTCATGTGGTTGTTGGAAGAGTCCTAGTGAGTTGACAATGAAATGCAAAGGACTGAAAATATAAGCTAATGCCATTGCTCTTTTATCAAGAAGGTCCTGGTGCTGGGTTTGAGTCCTTTCATTTAAAAACGTGCTTATGATATTATTTACACACAGCTTGCATTTATTATTCAAAAGCATCCCTCCCTTTTCTCTGTCTTCTGAAAGCACAGAAGTCAACTGACTTTTTAGTCACACTTTGTTGTAATTAAAGAATGATACCTCTGCTACTTGCCTTTCAACTACTAAGCTGGCACAAAACTATTCACCTGGCACAGTCTTGAGCATTTCATGGCATTCTTCAAAAATTTTTTAAATGCTTATTTATTTATTTTTTAACATTTTTATTTATTTCTAGGAGAGATAGAGAAAGAGAGACAGCGTGAGCAGGGGAGGGTCAGAGAGAGAGAGAGAGAGAGAGAGAGAGAAAACGCAAGCAGGAGAGGAGCAGTGGGAGAAGGGGAGACATGGAATCTGAAGCAGGCTCTAGGCTCTGAGCCTTCAGCATAGAGCTCGATGCAGGGCTCAAACCCACAAACTGTGAGATCATGACCTGAGCTGAAGTCAGATGCTTAAACGACTGAACCACCCAGGTGCCCCTAAAGACATTCTTCTGCTCTGCTCATCTGCAGTATTTAAGGCCCTATCAGTGAGCACATTGGGATGGAGGGGCATCTGCAGATTTCAAGGTTAGGGGAGAAGTTAGATAGAACTGTCAAGATGAGTTTATGCATGAACATTTTAGCTTTTTGCAGAAGCATGCTCTTCACACCGGCCATAAATGCCACTGGGTACGAAATCTCAGGTATTTATGGGATATTAATATTGATCTTTGCATATCAAAGAAAAATGGCCAAATAGGGCATTTTAATGTAGTGGAATGACTATTGATTCTCACCACTCAGGGAAGTGCATTTGTTTAGTCTTTGGCATTCATTATTGTAAACTAATATGAGTGTAGAAGAGGGAAATATGACTTTAGTATTTAGAATAAAAGAGAATCTTATTTCACTNGTTGGCTGCCTATTAGTTTTGTGGGTTGTTTCCTTTGCTGTGTAGACTGTCTTTTAAATGTAAGGACCTGGAGGCCCAGAAATCCAGCAGCTGATCATTCAGGTAGTGACTTGGTGAATGGCAGAGGCAGGTGCTAACTTGGAGACCTAGGCCCTCTCTTACCCTCCAGGCCACCTCGAACCGGGATGTTAAGTCACAGAAAAAGTAGCTGTTCTTTCCAGGTGTTCCCTATGGTATTCTAGCAAATTCCCAAGATCACTCCAGTCCTCCAACAGAGAGAAGAGGAGAGAAGAGCAGCCCAATCCTTTCCCACTTCTCTTAAATCTCTTGCTGGGGTCTGCTATTGACGGTTCCTCTTCTGTGTGTTGAAGAAATAACCACTATTTTCCATCTAAGAGATGGCCATTGTATCAGAAAGAGGGAGAACTATGAAAACAGTCAATGTGTCCCCTATGGTTTGTCCCCATGATCCTGGCATAGTGACACAGTGAACGGGGACAGATGAGCAGGGAGACTGTTGGGAAATGTCCTATTTTAACAAAGTGTTCTCTCTTCAGGAAAAAAAAAAAACTTACCCCAGAGTGTTTGCTTTGCAATCAGGCAGGCACTTGTTCAAAGTGCCCATATTTCTAGGAGGCATTAGGAACTGACAGAAACATGCCGCCATCACTTGTGAATTCACACCAATGGGGATGAATACGAATGAGAAGGAGCAGCAGTTCTAAACGGATCTGTGCAGACTTGTCACAGTGCTCCTGACATTTGACAGGCTGGTTTTCAAGGGGGGAACTTCGGGGCACAGGTTGGCCGTTGCTGGTGACGATGCCAAGCGCCAGCGGGAACTGGGATGTCAGCATTAGCATTCTCTGCAGGGAGGAAGCAGCTTCAGCTTCTAATTACAAAGCCACATTGGTGCATCTCAAATACCATTTAGGTAAAATTAATTCTGATCGATCGGGCCCCATTCTTGCTTTTAGTCTGGAGTTGTGGACTCTGTCTGTAATTGGATCGAGACACACACAGTGGCTTTGAGAACAATGAGGATGGGCTGGCTTTGCCACCAGTGTCCTATAACATGCCCCTTACATTAGGGCATAAATAACATCACATGTCCTTTGGAAGGAGCAGATAGCAGCATTATGGGCACTGATCTTTTTTTTTTATTTTCTCCTTTACATTTTCTAAATTAAACTTGGTAAAAGAAACCTTAAAATGTTAAAAAGTGAAATTCCAAGAAATTGTGAGAGCCACTCTCCTCCTTTGCTCGTGAGAGAGGCTGAGGTAGGATCTAAATTCTCTTCAAGTCCATTTCCATGCTTCTAAGACAGTCCCTCCCAGCACGTACAGGTGTGATGAACACCTCCTCTAAGGTATAGAGGAGAACGGACATGCTTTTCCCGTTGCCTCACCCCCCCCACCCCAGGAACTGTGTTAGTAGGTAAAAGAAAACCAATACACAATATCTAAGAATTAAAATATCTTAAATCTTTTTAAAAAATATACATAAAAATGATAAGAGCAATTGTTTCTTTTTAAAATTTTTTAAAGTTTGTTTATTTTGAGAGAGAATGCGGAAAGGGCAGAGAGAGAGGGAGAGAGAATCCCAAGCAGGTTCCGCACTGTCAGCGCAGAGCTGGACGTGAGGCTGGAACTCACAAGTCATGAGATCATGACCTGAGCTGAAACCAAGAGTTGGACACTTAGTCCACGGGGCCACCAATGTGTCCCAACAGTAGTCATTTTCTTAACATCCCTGTGAACATCTGGGAGCCCAGGAAGGTGTGTGGCCCAAACACCAACATTATCTGGAAAAAATGGCCCAAGCCAGAGACATCCAAGGAGCTGGAGACAGGGGTCATCTCAAACCCAGAGATGACCACACAAGGACAAAAGTGGTCCTCCTTGGACAGAAGTCTAATTGGACCCCAAGAATCAGGAGTCATTTTCAGCAAAAGGATTCCAAGCATTTCCAGCAGGCCACTGACAGAGGCACATAGCAGACTTCAATCTGGTTTTTACCTCATCAAAACTCACTGCTACTAAAAAGCAAGCTATCGAATGGGCAAACAGTTACTGAACATGAGCAATATTCAAAGTCTTGATATTGGATTTTTCTTTTCCAAATTGCAGAAGTCATGCACACGTGTTGTTTTTAAAAAAGAGAATCTTTGGGCACGTGGGTGGCTCAGTCGGTTCAATGTCCAACTTCAGCTCGGGTCATGATCTTGGAGTTTATAAATTTGAGCCCCATGTTGGGCCCTGAGCTGACAGCTCAGAGCCTGGAGCCCGTTTCAGAATCTGTGTCTCTCTCTCTCTGCCCCTCCCCTGCTCCTGCTCTGTTTCTCTGTCTCTCAAAAAGAAATAATTTTAAAATTATTTTTTTACCATTTATTCATTTTTGAGACAGAGAGAGACAGAGCATGAGTGGAGGAGGGGCAGAGAGAGAGGGAGACACAGACTCCGAAGCAGGCTCCAGGCTCTGAGCTGTCAGCACAGAGCCCAACACGGGGCTTGAACTCACAGACCAGGAGATCATGACCTGAGCCAAAGTCAGCTGCTTAACCGACTAGAGCCGCCGAGGCGCCCCTAAATATTTTTAGAAAATAAAAAAGAATTTTCTCCCTCAGACCACTCTCCAACGTCACCATCCTGGGGAGCCTAACATTAATGGCACATTTTTTTTTTTTGGCCTGTTTTTCCTGCTCCTATAAATCTTTTCCAGGCATTTATACATAGTGGGGAATTTTTGTTTGTTTTTAACAAAATGTTTTCTCAACTAATGTATCAAAGATCTTTTAAGTAGTATATGGATCCGCATTTTATCTTCTCACTTCTTTTTTTTTCAAAATGTTTATTTATTTATTTTTGAGATGGAGAGACAGACAGAGAGAGAAGGAGAGAGAGAGAGAGAATGGGGGAGAGACAGAGAGAGGGAGACAGAGAATCCTAAGCAGGCTCCGCGTTGTTGACGCAGAGCCCCATGTGGGGCTTGAACTCATGACTCATGAGATCATGACCTGAGCCAAAACCAAGTTGGACGCTTAGCTGACTGAGCCACCCAGGCGCCCCTACCTTCTCACTTCTTTATGCATCTATATACACATGCATAATTTTTCCTGAAGGTAATCATATCAGACGTAATATTTTCAGTGTACTTTAAAAAAAATTTGTGCCTGTCTTCCCCAACCCTTACATCTCTCCTTCTGTGCTTGTCTCTATGTTTACTTAGTCATCTACACACACACACACACACACACACACACACGGTTGTTTTATGGTCTTTGTTTTACTCTAAATGCAATCGTTTTATACACTACACACCCACATGTCTTGCTTTTCTCACGTGGCAATGCCATGGCCTTCCTGCAAGTCATCTGCCAGTGCCCTAACTCATTTTTAATAACTGTATAACATTCCACAGTGAGTATAGTTTATTCCACCACTTCTGTCTTAATGGGCTTTTACATCGTCATGTTTGGTCATGGAAACAAAGCCGTATCAACCATTTTTATACATGCATCTGTATCTACTGATCGTTATTCTCTGAGACAATTTCCTAAAATGGGATTGGTGGGTTAGGATATATGAGGATGCATCTTTTTTTAAAGTTTATTTGTTTATTTTGTTTATTATTATTTTTAAGTTTATTTNAGACTCTGTGCTGACAGCAGAGAGCACAATGCAGGGTTCAAATTCATGGAACTGTGAGATCATGACCTGAGCTGAAGTTGGACGTTCAACCCACTGAGCCACTCAGGCGCCCTTTAAGCTTATTTATTGACTTTGAGAGAGTGAGAGAGAGAGAGCGCACAAACAGGGGAGGGGCAGAACTAGAAAGAGATATAATCCCAAGCAGGCTCCACACTGTCAGCCCAGAGCCCGACACAGGTCACAGTTCAAAGACTGTGAGATCATGACCTGAGCTGAAATCAAGAGTGGATGCTCAACCGACTTAGCCACCCAGGCGCTGTGAGTATGCATCTTACCAGGTATTGCAGGATCACATTCCACACTTTCCAGAAGGAGGAACAAATTCACATTTCTGTTGGCTACATTAAAGAGTTCCCATTTCTCCACATTCTCCATATGATTGGGATTTCTGGTATCAAATATTTGTCCGTCTAAAACTGTATTGCACTGTCACTTTAATTACTATTGAGTTTGAGTATCTTTCTCCTCATATTTGGTGCTCTTTTGAATTGGCTCTTCTACAAACCAATTTTCTATTACATCATTTATCTTTTCTTACCATTATAAGACATTTTTAATATTTACATGTGTTCTAAATCTGTAGCTTCTTAAAACCCTACTTATAGTAGGTATCTATAGATGTACAGATAGGTAGACGTATAATGATATCACCATAAATTTTTTCACAATGTAGAGGGGACGTATCTGTCTTTACCTCCTCCTGGATTTTCCCCTATGGCTTCACTCTGCCCTGGATGACAGAGCTGGGACCGCCCAGCCAGTGTGCGGAGAGAGTGAGCTGCAGTTGGGTGCGACGTGCACCCCTCTCCTGGCCGTGCAGAGCCCCACTGTCCTTTCCAAGTGGGCATGGATGGAGAAGTGAGTGGGCAGGATTCTGATCTCCCTTGGCATCATTGGCTTGGACCAAGTAACCCAGAGGAACAGTGCTAAAGGCCTGAACCGGGCGCCAGCAGTGAGAAGGGAACGTTAGGCAAGATGATGACAATATCGTTATTTCATACCTTTCTTTATTAAAAAATTTAAATAATATTGCCAAGAACTTCATCAGTACCCCAAATAGCGTTATGGAAGTTAAATGGATGACAGACATTTTCTGGAGATGCAATTAATACCATTCAGTATTTCAGGGTTCACTCCCTTCAAAATATCTCCCCTTTTAATAGTGGATGAGGGTTTCTTGCCTCCCTCTTGACTGCCACTTGTCTCCAAGGCAGAGACATTTTGTATTTTTTGTGTCTCCATAGGAACTGCAGCCCAGGCCCCAAAACACACACACACACACACACACACACACACACACACACACGCACACAGTCCCCCAACTAACCTTCCCTCCCTGTCTCTCGAGGACCCCTCGGCCTTAGTGAGCAGCTGGTAGCAGCAGGAGCCACAAGGAACTGGCATGACCACAAGGCCTGGGCACACAACGGATGCCCCTCTGCTTTTGGTGCCACATCATGGCTGTTGGTTTTCCATATGGGCTCACGTGGCCCCTCAGCAGGAGACACTGATGGGTTTTGTAGAGGTTCATAAATTACATCCCTCTTTACCACCAGAGTTGGGAATCAATGGGAAAACAGACGCAGAAGCAGACAGATGGAGACCAAAACATCAGTTCTGTTGCTCATCAAAGGGAGGTCGTTCGATGTAGCTCGTGCCTTCGCCTGATGGGCTTGCTGCCTCTCTGCTTGTCCCTTCTCCCATCTGCTTTTTGGAGCAGCTCTTGAGTTGGGATCTCTAAGTCAGAAAGTTTATGCTTTTGCTGCCTCCCACGGGTCCTAGGTGGAGAGGGAAGAAAGGAGATTGAGTCCCTGCTGCTTACAGTCTTCTGAGAGATCAACTTTATGCAATCATGGAACATAAACCTATGGCTGACGCCCATTCCTCTGTGGGAAGAGATCGATGAGACTGCAGCAAGGGGCCAGGAGTCATTCAAGTCACTTTCCCTCCACATGTAAATACAAGAAATGGGGAAAGAGCTTCCCTGTGCTTTTTGCTCTCTTAACCATTGGATCCAGGGGTGTCCTACCTTGCTCTGGTGGGCTGTCCATCTGGCCATCCCTGCTCCTGCCTTCAGACACCCATTCCTCCTTGGGGTACCTTCCTGGGACCGCCACTGGGAAGCATATGTTTTACTCCCAGAAGCTATCAATTTGGGTTGAAACAGTGAAATATTCAGATTAACGTTGAGCCACACCAGAGTCAAGGCTGGAAATTTATTCTTTCCTTGATTTCTTTGCCTTTTTTCCCCAGCCGTATTGCTCAGTGGAACTTCTGCAGTGTGATTAAATGTCAACATGAAGATGATCTGGGAATAAAATGTTAACAATCTGGAGAGGGCTCAAGTTGCATATAAAGCCCTTCTTTTATTAAATTCTATTTTAGTAAGATAGAGTATGTTATGCTGAGGTAGCAAGCAGTCCCTAGATCTCAGTGGATTGACCCTGGGAAGTTTTATCCCCGAGGACTTCACTGACCAGCCAGGGACTCTGTTCTGCTTCATGGTGGTCTTTGCTCTGAGACCTGGCTGGGAGAACAGCCACCATCTGGAATATTGCTGGCCATGTGCCAGAGGGAGCTCTGAGCTTAGTTAAGCACACACTGGTGCCTAAAGCTTTCATCTGGCAGTGACAATGACTTCCCTTCTCACGTGTCATGGGTCAAAGCAAGTGACGTGGCAATGTCTAAGTACAAGAAGAGCACAGAAGCCCGATGCTCCCACATGCTTGGAGGACGAGAGTCGGGATACTATAAACAGCCCTAAAGAGCAGCACAAATCTTCAGGGAGAAACTAAAGCTACAAAAATTAAATATTCTTATAAGTTCAAGTTCAACTAATTTTGTGTCAAAGGTAATAAAGTCCAAACTTAAATATTCTTGCTCTTTGGAAGTCTAGACCAAAGTTTATACATAATTTCTAATTTTAAATTAATGTTCAATGAAATTAAAGCCCTCTTTTGTTTCTTTGTGTGCTCATTAGAGTCTGGGACTCATTCCTCTCCTTCCATGGCCATAATGGGTTCGTTCATTTATTTATTTATTTATTCATTCATTCATTCATTCATTCACCTGGCAAGTGTTTATTGAGCACCTAGTAACTGTCAAGTCAAGTGTGCACAAAATAGAAAATAATTCTGCTCTTGGCAGCATTTACATTTTAGTGGAGGAAAAACAGCCTGTTTACTTACTGCTTTTTACTGAATTTCTTCTAATGAAAGTGACAAAAGGCTTTATGGAGCTCCCTTCTCAGGAAGAATGAGGTCCACATATTTCTCCCTAATCATTCTAAAGAAGTGATTGGTAAGATTCTCTTTGGTACGTGATTGGACATATCGAAAGCGGTCATGTCCGCCTCCTGGGCTGGGTGGGGCATCTCACGTCTGCGGACATGTGGACTTTTCTGCATTTTGCTGCCATGGCTTGTAGCACATTCCGTGGGACGGGTTTCTGACTTTCTCACCAGGCTGGGCAATCAATGCTCAGAGCTTTGTAAAATCTCTGTGAATGAGGATCCAAGCTTGGGTCCCTTGTGTTATGATAGTGCTCATAAATGAACATAGAGGGTTGGAGAGGCATTTATTTTTGAGGGAGAAACTGGCAAGTCCAGCTTTTGACCTTGTGAAACGCTGGGCACACTACATGGTTTTCCTTGTATGGCTGGGTTGAATGGCCATCTTGCGAGGATTTGCACTGTTGAGGTGTTAGAGAGGTTCTCAGTGCCCTCTGCCCCACATTAACAGTTACACTTTGCATCAGCTTGTGTGTATCTTTGTTACCCCACCTTTGTGTGTGTGTGTGTGTGTGTGTGTGTGTGTTTGTTTGAAGTAAGTGCCATGCCTAATGTGGGGCTTGAACTCATGACCTTAAGATCAAGAGTCACATGCTCTACCAGCCAAGTCAACCAGGCATCCCTGTGGCTCTGCCATTTTTAAAAACCAATTTCATTCTTTGAAGATTTTAACCAAACTTCAGTCTTTTCAATTCCTTCATTTCTCCTCCAACACACAAATGTTAGGACAAATACGATAGCCCCAAGTTGGTGCATGGATATAATTATGCTGTCACTGTGGGGGTGATTCACTCTCTGAATTGTCATCAGAAAGATTAAAAATAAATCCAGGACAAAGGAAGCTTATCTGATACCAACAAAGATAATTTGAACTCCCACTGAAAGAAAATTAGTAAGCATGGTGGATCTAACAGCCCAAAGACCAGTAAGGAGAGTGGACTCACATCTGTCTTCCTCTGAGGTTTGCACTCCTTTATGTGACATTGTTAGTCTGTGATTTCACTAACAAATCACTGTTTCCATGCTTGCCCTTAGGATCATCATGTAATTAACATCTCTGAGCAAAAGACATTTTGTCACTTAAATGTATGTATTTCACCATTAAATGGCAACAAACAACCCTACTCTTGATTATTATGGCTTCATATTATGAGCCAAAAATATACATATGTTTGGGCCTTGATTCAGCACCATTATTTGACATACAAATTTAGTTCTCTACAAATGGTTTTGTTGTTATTGTTGTTTAAATATAACTTGTCAGGGTGAAAGAATTTTGGGTCAGGTGGTGGGGAAGAGTTGTTTTAACTTGCAAATTCCATCTAAATTTCTCTAAGCTCTTTGCCCAGCCATTACTCTGTCTTCCATACCATTCTGACACTCTCCATTAATTCATCAAACCACAGAAGTCTGAGCAAAACCAGACTATTATCTTGTAGAGATAGTTGGGTCAGTTCAGGTCAAAGTTTTATTGGTTTTGGCAGAAGAGCTATTGAAAAAACTTGTAGGATGAGGAATAGTTACAATGTGATCTTTAAAATGGATTTCAAAGATGAAAACAGAACAAAATTGGTGTGTGACTTTCTTGTCCAAAAACTCTGAGTTACATTGGCACAGAGATATATTTCTGGACTCTTTAAACTATTGGGTAGGAAGTGATCCTACCAGCATGGAACCCAATGGGGTGCTCAAATTCACCAACTGTGAGATCATGACCTGAGCCGAAGTCAGATGCCCAACCGACTGAGTCACCCAGGCGCCCTCTGAGACCATTTTTAATATTTCAATACCCCTAGGAAAACAACTGTATTTAAAATGGGCAACCTGTCAGACAAAGCGCTTTGCTGAAGATGCAATCACACAACAAACACCTGCTGACAACAGTATCTGGGAGCGCTCGGGGAGAGAAGCAGGTGGGGTGTGTCTGGAGATGTAAAACCCAGTCCATAGAGCTTGAATGGGGTGTGTAGTTTCCTAGGGGGGTTTTGGTGGCATCTTCCATTTCTCTTCCACTTGGGTGAAGCTCTCATGGATGTGGGCTCAAATGGGGAGGAGCACACTTCCCCACTGCCTAGGTCCATTGTCATGCTTGTGTGTAGATATAATGTTGTCATAGGTAGCTGCTTTATCAAGTTTCCAGGTCAATTACGTGTGTCCAGCCAACCTTCCACTTCTGCTCTATAAAGAATTTGGGTCACTTTTGACTCTTCAAGAGTTTGGTCTGAATATTTAGGCTGTCATGCTTGTGGCAGTAATGTTTTAGTATTCTTTCTATGGCTTCAGAGCCTGGGAGCTTTACTGACCTTGGTCCATGATTCCTGAGGAAAGGTTTGGCTTAAATAAATATCTCGATACCTGAATCTGGAATTTCACTCATTGACCAGATAGCTGAAGGATAACCCATTTATTCCATAGAATATTATAATCCAAGTTGCTCTTCTTTTAACTTTATATTTATTTTATTGTTAATTGATATCAATGATAGTTTCATCTCTTCTCAGTGGTTTATCATGTTGCCACACACAACAGTTATTTTGACATGCTCCATATAGTTCTGGGCATACTGACAGATGCTGACTTGGACATGCAAGGCGTGTGCCCTCAGTTTAGTGCATGCCTTTTCAGGACTTGCTGTCACGTGGATCGCTTGGTATTACTTTTAGATCATTTGAATTTTCATCAAGTTGGAGTGAGACTCATAAGGGCCACTTGGCCAAGGTCATGTACCAGCCTTCCTGCAGACTTAGGGCATCAAAGCCTGAGCCCATCTCTGTCGTCCATTGAGTGTTTTTCTTGCCCTCCTTACACCCTCCTCTTCTTTTTTTTTTTTTAATATTTTTATTTATTTCTAGGAGAGAGAGAGACAGCGTGAGCAGGGGAGGGTCAGAGAGAGAGTGAGACACAGACTCTGAAATAGGCTCCAGGCTCTGAGCTGGCAGTCAGCACAGAGCCCGACGCGGGGCTTGAACCCACGAACCGCGAGATCATGACCCAAGCGAAAGTCGGACGCTTAACCGACTAAGCCACCCAGGTGCCCCACACCCTCCTCTTCTGATCAGCTCAGTCACCTGTGATTCACTGGGACCGCCCACACCTGTATGGTATCTCTGACCCAGATTGCATCAGCCTGCATCCACTTTGTCATCCAGGACTCCTTCGTTGTAGAAGCTACAGAAGGATGTTTCTCTCCCCACTGAAGTGATTTGTGCAACGGACAGGCACGAGGTAAGTACACTAACTAAATCACTGGTTCTCAATGAGGAATAAGTTTGCTCCCTCTCCCCGGGGAATATTGGGCAATGTCAACAGATTTCGGTTGCCACAGTTGAAGGTAGGGTACCACTGGCGTCTATGGGACAAAGGCCAGGGATACTGCTCAACACCCTACAATGCACAGGATGGCTCTCCAGCCCCCATGACAACCCCAAATGTCAGTAGTGTGGAGGTTGAGAAACCCTCTTCTAAATAGAAGATATTTTGGCTAACATGACCCAGGCTACAGTCTCTTCCAAGCTTTATGTTTGACTGATAATGAAGAATCCTGACTTCTATTAAGAATTGCATTAAAAATAAAATCCCTAAAAATTACCTGGAAGGTGAGCTCAGGTACTATCTCACTCAAATTGAGGCAACATTATCAGGGTATCCATCTGACATCTGTGTTATTTGCCTAGGGCTGCTGTAACAACAGAAATTACTGTCTTGCAGTTCTGGATGCTGGAAGTACAAATAAAGGTGTCAGGAGTGTGACACCCTCTCTGAAGGCTCTAGGGAAGCATCCTTCCTTGCCTTTCCAGTTTCTCATGGTGGCTGGCAAATCTTGGCATCCCTTGGTTTGTAGCTACATCATTTCAATCCCTGCCCTTGGTGACACATGAACTCCCCTACGTGACTGTGTTCTCTAAATCTCTCTCTACTTCTAAGCTCACCAGTCACTGGACCTAGGGCTCACCCTCATCCAGTGTGACCTCATCTTGATTACATCTGCACAGACCCTATCCTCAAACAGGATCTCATATACACATACCAGAGGTTAGGACTTCAACATATCTTTTTGGGGGACACAATTCAAAGCACCATAGCTGGCAGCCAAGATGTATGAGGACCCATGAGTAGACTCCACGGAAGTCGCCGTCTGTCAGTGTCTGGTGACAGTAATGTTGCTGTGCCAGGTTGCCCACAGCCCCTCCGCCAGCCACCTGCCCATCCCCACCACTCACTTCACCCTCCTGTGTCTTTCCTCTTCCCTGCTTCCTTATTCTCCTATCAATTCTTTTTGTCTCTTTTACCACCGGTGGCCAATCAAGCCCCCGTTTCCTTTCAGGTGAAGACACTCACCCCATCTGCTGAGCATAATATCGGAGTCATCGGATCTTCCTGGTGGTGGTCAGTGGCTGCCAGTTGCTCAGGAACACCTTCTGAACAGCAAAAGATATTTTCCTCTAAGTGCTTAAATGCCAGGACTCCTCTGGGGGATCTGATGTTTCCAGAAAAGCAGAAATTAGATGGCAAAGCTCTGCTACATTAATAGCGCAGGGAGAGTGCCGTTGGGATTGTTTTCTTTTCAGATGTCACCATTTGGGTGTTTAATTTATTTATGAACAATAGCCTTTGGGGAGCCCTGAAGGTAAAAGATAGTGAGAATTTAGAGGTATCATGTGGACAGCAGAGAGTAGAGTTGCCAATTGAGGAGAAAGAAAAATGCTGAGTCAGAAAACTTTTAGATAGGCGATGCGGTAGAAGTTTTTTAGAAGAGGCGTAGGACATGGGATCACCCCCAGCCCAGATCAGTGCAGAAGAACCTGAAAACCCTGCCTTGGTCTAACTCTGATATCCCTGGGAGGCTGCTTGAGTAGAGATACAAAATGGCCACCAACCCCAGAGGCAAAGATCAGCGCTTGAGCTGTGTTCCATTGATGGAGCCCAAAGCTTTAGTTGGATGTGTGAAAGGCGCTGAGTATATGGAGCAGAGTCTTTAAACACGTATAAGTCAGGCAGTAAAGAACTGTAGAGTGGTTGATCACTGATCCCAAGCCTGTGTGGAAGCAGGTAGTTGGAAGGGAAAGATGTGGGCAGATTTTCCTACAGCTTCTCACCAGGTTAGTGTTTTCTGTAATACTTGGAGTTTCACAACACAGTCCTTTGAGAAGTGGTTCTCTAGGTCCTGATTCTACCCCCTTAAATATTGACAGGTCAGTTCTCAACAGGACCGCGGCTGTCATCAGTCTTGTTTAAGATTGCTCCCCCTCCCTCCGCCCCCCCCCCCCATGGCTCCTGGACCATTTCCACTTTATCAGTCCTCAACAAACACATGCTCATTACTACTTTTGGTGTGGTTTTACTAGAGGGGACAAATGGATGTTGCAGGCATACAGCATTTGTAAAATGGGGACAGCAATAGCATTTAGCTCATGTGGTTGCTGTGGATTGACACCTGTAAAGCCCTAGAATAGTGCCTGACTCGCAGTAGATCTCAGCAGTGTCCCCTCCGCTCAGCAAGCCCCTCTGGTTGTGCTTGCTTAGAGCCCTGGTCCTCTGCTGCCAAAAAGAATTCATGTTTTATTTCCCACCAAGTCTCATGAGCATAATATGTAAGATGTTCAGTGTTCTTTTTTTTTTTTTTTTTTTTGCCCCTCATTTACTTTTCTTAACCTTTTGCAGCTTAGTCATTGCTTCTCTTGTTAGGGAAACTACTAATGAAAGGGGAGAAGAGAGACAGGGAAAGGGTCATGATAATGCATTTTTTAACAATTTGCATTTTCATAGAATTATGTATAAGTATAGCTGGGCTGTCTTTAATATTACTTCAATTTAACTAATCTTGATTCTCAATTCAATTAAATATGTCAATGTTTCATGGTCTCCCATAATTATATCATGACCTTGGACACTCCATCAATCTACTCATTAATTTCATCAGTTATTTTCTGTCCATTGGTCAGTTTCTTCTTCCTCATGGGTTATCATCTGGAAGGACTCCATTATGGACTTAATCTTTGTGTCTCTCTAAAACTCATGTTGAAGCCTTAGTCCTTAATAGGATGGTATTTGGAGGTGGGCCTTAGGATATGATTAGGGTTCAATGATGTCATGAAGGTGGGGGCTTCATGAAGGGGTTAGTGCCCTTATAAGACACCACAGAGGTCTTTGAGGACATACCAAGAAGGTGGCCTTCTGCAAACCAGTTAGAGGCGCTGCACCAGAACACAGCCATGCTGGCATCTTGATCTCAAGCTTCCAGGCTCCGGAGCCATGAGGAAATACATTTTTGTTATTTAAGAAGCCAGTCTGTGATGTTCTATTATAGTGGCCCAAGCCAACGAAGACTATAATACAGTGCTCTGTTCTTCTCTATATAAAGGGCAGATATGATCTAACCCAAGCTTCTGGGACACATTGTCCCTGGAAGTTAAGTCTTGAACAGATGGAAAAAATAAAAATAGTTGGAATTCAACTAGTAGAACTAGACACTTCCCATTGTAGTACATCACTACTATTCCTACATTCTTATCTCTTGGAGTTTTCCATCCTACTACCTTTTTTCTGAGCCCAAGTCTGTAATCTCCCCCACTGATATTGGGGGGTCTTGATATTCTTCCAGTAAACTGTTCCCTAACTGTGTTTACAGTAAACAGAGTTAGGTTCTGTTGTTTATGACCTAAGAATATTGATAAATACATCTACCAGTTGTGTCATTTAATGGGTAAGGCCTACAGACTTTATCAGTTTTCCATTTATAATACATTATAATTATATTTTTATGCTTATCTTTGGTTACTAGGCTTCTGAGATGAAGTTGATAATTTAATGACTTTAGACATATTTGAGTCATTGGTTATATTTTGATAGAGTAGTTCAAAAGTATTACTAGCTAAAATTTTATTCATAAAGGAATATTTGAATAAATTATCAAAGTCATCCTTCCCTGCGTTGAATTGCTCATTATATTTGGTGGAAAGGGGTCTAAGGAGTAGCAGGATGGAGAAATGGTAAGTAAGCTTATGAATAGAATAGTATTAATAGGCATTGGATGCTTTTAGCTTTGCTATAGATCATAAAACTAACAATTATTTGCCTAGGAAACTGCAAGTTACTTTGTGGTTAGGGAATTCTGAAAGATCTATGGTATTGACTTTCACTGAGACTATGTAATTGGAAAAAATGAGGTGATTTAAGATGAGAATTGATTTACATGAATGTTTATAACAACCTTTCATTTCTATGGAGAAGGGATGTTTATGTATTACTTATATTTTATTTTTCCCAAGTCTAGTGAACATTAAACTTTCACACGATACCAAAAAAAAAAAAAAAAAAAAAAAAAGATGGTGGCAAATTGGATTTCATATCAGAGTGGTTGATGTTTCAGTCCCAAAGATTGGCTGGACCAAGAATTGTAGAGGTGTTTGGAACAAAGTAGCTCTTTATTCAATTAATTAACTCCACAAGTAATTATTGTGTTAGCTCCATTCCTGCAGCTGGGCTGTTGCTAGGCATGCAATACACAACATGGCCCTTTGCCATCAAAGAGGATAGAGTCTAAAAAAAGACATAAACGTATACAAATAAGAGCAATAAATCACAGATACTGAGACCAAGTTCTGTACCAGAGCAGCAAAGTCCCCGAGAAAGGCCACTGAGTTCTTTAAGTGGAAAGAAGATGGGAGAATGGGAGGTTCAGGAAAGGTTTTAGAGCAAATCTGTCTCTGTGTGTGTATGTGTGTGTGTATGTGTGTGTGTGTATGTATGCATGTAATAATTCCAGGTAGAAACCAGTGTAAGAAAAGGATATCAGGTGAGAAATAGGCAAGGTGGATTGATAAGTGCAAGAAGCTCAGTGAGACTCAAATATTGGGTATGGGGAGACATGCAAAGAGAATCAAGTCTAGGCAAGCAGTTGGGTCAGTCCTTGGCCAGCCGTGGAGGCATAGCAAGGCATTTGGAATTGGTATGCCAAGTACACAGAAGCCATTAAAGTATTTTAGTGGTAGATTGAAATGATGAGATTTTTGTTTTAGGAGAGTCACTCTGATGGGTGCAAAGATCCCTGATGAGAAAAGGAGAAACCAGAATCCCTAAGACCCACTAGGAGAAGGCTCCAGTGGCTCCTGGGGAAAACGGTGTTAACCTGACCAAAGGCAATGTGAGTGAGGACAAGAGAGGAGAAGGATGGAAGGGGCATCAATGAGAAACATTGACCTGACTCAAGCCCTGATTTCAACTAAGGTTTGCAAATGGTTGTACAAGAAGGAGAAGAGGCAAGACTGACCACCATGGTTGGGTCCTGGGTAGACAGCGAGTCATTCATTAATGTAGAGGAGAAAAAGCAAGACTGTGAATGGGAAGCAGAATAACAACTTCGTGTTACATACATGCACTGAATTTGAGATGCTCGAGGGACATTCACAGAAATGACCAAAAGTAACTGGACAGTGAAGTCAGAAGCCCAGCAGAGGGTCTGGCCTGAGTATGTACTTCTGGCGTTGCCAGAATATAGGTAGAGTTAAAAATAGACCGCGATGGTGATTGTCTAGGGGAGGGATGTGAAATGAAGAGATACTTCTGTCTGTGGGAGGGCAGGAGGACAGAAGCTCACGAGGGAGACAGGGAGAAAATGGTTGAGGCGGACACCAGGGGAATGGGTGCCCTGAGACAAAAGAAAGAGGAGCTTCAGCAAAGAAGAAGCAGCTGGTGGCACCACACACCACAGAGAAAGTCAAGTGGATTTCCACTGCTATTATGTGTTGTTTAGGAATAAAGATAAGTAAGTTATTATGAGTTGTGTAGGCTAAGAATGCGAATCTTTAAGTCGGTTGCTATAAAGAGGAATCAAACTCTGGGCCCCATCTCTGAGTGTCCAAATGTGCCCTTTCTTGGGTGGGTGGCACATCCTACCCCCTCTCAAGTACCTGTTCTGCTGCCAGGATGTGATTCAGCACGTGACAGAGACATGCTCTTTCTTGCTCCGGCACAAGATTTTCTCAACCCCAGCAGCACTGACGTTTTAGACCAGATACCTCTTTGTTGTGGAAGGATGTCCTGTGGGTTTAGCAACAACCTAGATCTTTGACAGATGTCACTTCTGTCACCCTTCCCCACAAGTTTGTGATAGCAAACAGTTTCTCCAGGCAATACCCAATGTCCCCGAGGGTGTAAAATTGCCCAGTTGAGAGCCTTAACTGCTCTAGATCCATAGCAAGGAGATCAAGCTGTGCCTTTTGAAATGTTTGTCGGGATATGAGTACAGAACATAGAAATAGATTTTAGATGAAAAGTAACCCAGCCATAAAGTTGTCTCAGAAAAGAAGTGTGTGGGGATGGAAGCCAAATAACCAAGCAGTAGAGATCTTGATGGGTTGAGTAAAATAGATATATTCTCTTTTCCAAAGCAATGAACAAATTATCTCTAGAAGGGCAATACAAACTGTAAAAGTCAATAATAAAAAAAGATTGCACATAGTCAAACATAGCACATGCCCTTGTATACTAAGCTCGGGACAGGCAAGAGCTCACGGCAATAACCATTCATTCTGGGCCTGTGGTGAGTGGGATCCACCCATCGCTGTGATAATAGTTGTCATAGATCTTCTGGAGTTGGACCTGTTCAGAGCCACGTAATTTGTTCCCTACCTCACCTCTGCTTATCTTGAAGCAAAAAGTTTAGGTACTCTAAGTTCTTACGGTGGAAGCAATATTTTTTCTCAGTCCATTTGGCTTGTTTTTCTGCCTTCCAGAGTCTGGGAGGTATTCATGGTTATCAGAAGATTTGTTTTTTCCCTGTTTACGTTAATAAAATGAGGGCATGGATCAACACCTCCCTGAGGATTTTCCTCTCTGAAAGAGTGTGCAGCAGTGACTCACACTTGGGTTCAAAAGTGGTCATAATTCATTGGTTCATTCAGTCAACAGATAATTATTGCATATCTGCCATGTGTGAGGCCCTGCACTACTCACCGGAGAGACTGGTGACAACTGTAGATGCATGGATTGTCTCCATTTTGTTCAACTTGGGGAGAGAGACAATAAACAAGTCAAATGTAAATAAAAAAAAGATAAAATAAATACAACTGTGATCATTACCATATGGGAATTAAATAGGGCAATATGATCATAATTGAGATGGATGAGAACAAAGGTCTGATCTAAGTAAGATGGCCAAGGAAGGTGGAGTTGAGACAGCATTTTGGTCTACTGCCTAAGAATGGGATCCAGCCAAACATTTAAAGAGCTGGAGAAAGGTAAAGAATCTTCCAAGAACAGGAAGGACAACAATCTATTGAGCAAGACACTGGGGCTCCTGGAAGAGAAGCCTAGAGAGGGGAGCAGGTACTAGATCACAAGAACCTTTTTGTATTTGAAGTTGAGTCTCAGCAGTAAAAGGGAACCAGTAAAGGGTTAAGCCTGAGATGGGAGAAGATCATGTATCTACCATTTTGCCTGCTTTGTGGTAAGGAGTAAGGGTGGAAGCAGAAAGCACAGTGAGTTGATCATTGGGTCAGCCCAATGATAGAGGATGGGGGGATGGCTGACGGTGGTGGGGTAGAGAGAGAAATGTGAACCAATTAGAGATAATGCACTGGGTACATAACAGATGGATGTAAGCAGAATAATGGCCCCTGAAGATGTTTGTGTCTAATCCCCAGAACCTGTGGCTATGTTACTCTACATGGTCAAGGGGACTGTATGGGTATATCTAAGAGTGCAGAACTTGAGATGGGGATACTATGCTGGATTACCAAGTAGGTTTAATCTAATAGACTTTCCCAGCTGAACCAGAGAGATGAAATAGAAGAAGAAGAGCAACTTGACCCACTATTGCTGGCTTAGAAGATCGGTAAAGGGGCTGTGAGAAGGAGGTAGAAGGAAAGAAGGAATGTAGATGCCCTCTAGAAACAGGGACAGGCTCTCAGCTGGCAGTCACTGAAGATAAGCATTCTCTGTCCCACAACTTCAAAGAAGACAATTCTGCCAACAATTTGAGCAAGGATATGACTCTTCCATCAAAGCTCCAAAAAGAGCATGGTCCTTCTAACACCTTCATTTTAGCCCAAAGAAGGGAGACTCATAGAAGATTTCTGGCCTAGAAAACTGTGAGATAATGAATTTGTGTTCTTTGAGTTACAACTTTGTGATACTTTGTCACAGCAGGAAGCTAATACATGGGGCTTGGTGGCTGATTGGATATAGAGGTCAGGAGGACAGGGTGGACTCCTCTGTTTCTAATTTGGTCAGCCAGTGGGCAATAATATATTCAAGACATCATGGATAAGTAGACTCTGGAGGGTAGAAACCAGACTTATGTTTTGGTCATATGAAGTTTGAAATGCCAGTTAGATATTTAAGTGGTAGGACCAAACAGGAAATGACTAATGCAAATTTGGGGCTCATAAGAGAAGTCTGAGCTAAGAATGAACTTTTGGATTAGAAAGAACACAGATTGTATGGCGCTAACTGAGCAGACATAAGAAAGGAGTGTAGATGGAGAGGCAAGACCAAAGTTCAATTCCAAGACAATGCACCATTCAGAGGTTGCACAGAGAAGAAGGAGGAAGACACAAAGCTGACAAAGAAGGAGCTGCTGAGTCTTAGAGAGAAAGCCAGGGGAGCACAGCATAAGAAGTTCAAGAGAGAGGCATGTGTTGTCAAGGGGAAGGTGATCGACGACCCCAAGTGCAGCTGAGTGGTTGGGTGGGAGGATGGCACAGAGGCACCACTAAACTTGACAGTGGGAGGCAGGTCATGGGCCTTGGCAAGACCACATGAATGGAGGGGAAGATGGAGGACAGAAGCAGAATGGAGGGCCAGGGAGGTGACTAAGTCCAGACAGCACACTGTCCGTACAGTTTGCTTCACAAGAAAGAGGAGCCAAGAAGGGAGAAGGCTGAGCTGGGTGGGTGAGGGCTCAGGAGGTGCCTTTTAGCGATGGATCTGTTTGTATACTGGTAAGAATGATCTGGTAGGGAGGGAGAGAGCTTGAGAACCAGCGAAGAGTGGATGGTTTGGGAAGGGAATAGCAGGTGGCCCCCAGCACACAGCCAGAGGAGTTTCCTGGCTTCATTGGAAGCAAGAACGATGGACAGGTGTGGTGGGCCTGTATCCCATCAGTGGCAGGGTGGGGGGGTGGCAAAGTTTCCTGGCCATACACACTAGCTTGGCCTTTCTTCATCAGCTTGGGAGTAATAGTCTAACCATTTAGAAGCCAGTAGAGAGATGATGCTGTGTCACTCTGATCCAAATAGCACTTTTATGATTGCAAGGAGTATGTTTATGACATGGGTAAGGAGAAAGTCTAGAATGCTAAACAAAATGGCACCACTGGGAGAGGACATTGACCTTTCTACTGACAACCACACTCACCTCCCTTGCCTTGTGCTTCTTCTAGTCTTTTTATGGTCGATCGTCTGAGAAGCTGACCAGTGAGGCTGTATCAAGGGACCAGGCTCTCTGAGCTGTCATCCCAGGAGCAGTAATGAGATCTGAGTCAAACTACTTGTCTTCCTGGATGAACTTGAAACTAGAGACTGTCATTCCTGACCTGACATGTCAGCCTTAAAGGTGATGGCTCAGACCCCATAGGTCTTTTATCGCCCCTTGGACAGGCTTCCTGGACTATCCAGAATGATTAGTACCATGCATGGTCTTAGAGGTCCACAGCGGGGAAGAAAATATTAGAGTTTTTATGATAGTAGCTTTTATCTTATTCCTTTAAAAATTTTATATATTATAGTATATACAAAATATTAATATGACCATATATGCATGCAATTTATGGCCGAATAAAACTCTGTGTAGCAGTGACCGTGCTCAAAACCTTCATCCCAAGAAGGAAAGTGGTCCAGGTAGTTTGCGGACCATTACCGTAAATAGCTAAGCCAACGGACTAAGATATTTTTGCACTTTTCTTTTCTTCAAGAGGGCGGGCTGCCCCTGGCTCCCAAGGCAGGATGTGATTGGCTGTTTGAGTAGCTTAGCAGACTGGCAGGAAATGAAACCTTTTAATCCCAGAGGAGCAAAAGCTGGGCCTGGTCCCCTTTATAAGGAGGGTGCTCTGGCTAGGACGCCTTATGTGCAAGAGCAGAGTGGGGAGGAGAACCGAGACTTAGATTATTCGGGGCCCTCCTGCCTTTGCCAGATGTCAGGACAGCACATAATACTGACGTGGCTTTGGGGCTTACGCCTCAATGAGAAAGCGAGGACTGTAAGCTCAGAGTCCTGCCTCCCTTCACGTAGAGGGCCCTGCCACCGAACCGCAGAACCTTAGGTGTCCCTGGAGCGCTGCCAAGAGCCCCGTGGAGAAGACCTTTCCTCAACCAGGGACTCTGTCACACCCCTGCGCAGGCTTCTTTCTATGTAGACTCCATCTTGCCCAAAGCACTGAATCTCAGTCTTGCTGCCTGGCTCTTCAGCCCTGCTGACAACTGTGGGCCCCCAGCCCCTGCCTCCCCGACATAACTTACCACCCTATTTCTTATTCCCAACTGCTCATGGCTCCCCTCAACCTGTGACCTAGGCACACACAGGCACACACTGTCTTGCCCTCCCATCTGATCTCCATTCTCAGCATGGACCCGCTGTCTGCCCTGCAGCCCACCACCCCGCGGAGGATCGCACTCAGGCTCTTCTTTTCCTGCTCACAGGCGATCCCTGTCTCTACCTTCCTCCTCACCCGTGCTTCTAGCTCTTCTGCAAAAAGACCCCTGCTGGTGCCCTTACCTGGTAGCTTCTCAGGACCAAACCACTGGGGGCGCCTTCCCTAAGTTTTCACTTGCATCTCTTTCTTTCTTTTTTCGATTTCTTTCTTTCTTTCTTTCTTTCTTTCTTTCTTTCTTTCTTTCTTTCTTTCTTTCTTTCTTTCTTTCTTTCTTTCTTCTCTTATTGAGGAATAATTAACATATAACATTATATTAGTTTTAGATGTACAACAAAATGATTTGATCTTTGTACACATTGCAAAATGCTAATAACAATAAGTCCAGTCTGATGAGGGAGAGTAAGGAAAGCTGACAGACTGCAAACACCCCTCTCCACCCCCCCACCCCCCCCAGGTGGGATGTGTGTGATATTCCTCGGGCACTCCTGGCTGCCCAGAAACAAAGAAAAGGGGAAATACAAATGGTTCCCTGATAGAGATTNTTCTTTCTTTCTTTCTTTCTTTCTTTCTTTCTTTCTTTCTTTCTTTCTTTCTTTCTTCTCTTATTGAGGAATAATTAACATATAACATTATATTAGTTTTAGATGTACAACAAAATGATTTGATCTTTGTACACATTGCAAAATGCTAATAACAATAAGTCCAGTCTGATGAGGGAGAGTAAGGAAAGCTGACAGACTGCAAACACCCCTCTCCACCCCCCCACCCCCCCCAGGTGGGATGTGTGTGATATTCCTCGGGCACTCCTGGCTGCCCAGAAACAAAGAAAAGGGGAAATACAAATGGTTCCCTGATAGAGATTATAGTCCTGCAGGACCTAAGTCTCCATCACCCTCCATAGTGATGTGGGATCAAAGGCAGAAGGAAATGGCAGATAGAAGTAAATTTTCTTATAACCTGCAGCCCAAAGACAAATACTTGAGGCAGGCAGAGTAAAACATTTCTCCAAGGACTCCCTACTGTCTTAATGCTAATACTTTGCTAGGGGAAAAAAGCACTGGCTTGACAATAGCTAGGCCTCCAGCATCCTNTCTCCTCATGGTCCCTGGGTCCTGCCCACGGGTCCTGACCCCACACTTCAATAAAATCACTTTTTTGCACCAAAGACGTCTTTAAGAATTCTTTCTTGGTCGTCAGCTCTGGACCCCATGAGCCCCACTGTCACCCCAAAAACCTCATCGCAGTCAAGATAAGTCATNNNAATATAAGTCACCACACATGGCTACAAATTTGTTCCTTTCCTTTTTTCTTTTTCTTTGCATTCAGAAGTTACGGCTCATTTTAAGTGGAAAGGTGACTGCTAAACAATACACACACACGCACACACACACACGCACACACACATATTTGGCATGGTGGCTGGGGGATACAAGGCAGTGGATTTTCATCTTTGTTCTCCTTCCTGGTGGTTTCCTTCCAACATATCTCCTGATGGCTTTGGATCAGAGAGGATCTCCTTCCACAAAGAATGGAGGACACCCTGACGGGCAGGCTCCTGGAGAAAGGAGGGATTGGGGGGAACCCAGCCAGAGAGGGAGAAGAGACACCCCACTCCCCCCCACAGGGCGGCACGATGGAGGATGGACTTGGAGAGAGAGAGGACCCTGCCCTTCCAGGCTTGAGTCCCAATAAGGACTGAGTGATGGAGGGAGAGAGCTGGAAGGATGTTTGGATGCCCCCCACCCCCCCAGGGGTGTCCCTGCTCAGCATCTGGAAGGCTGGTGGCTGAACGGGGAGATGCTTCTGGTGCCCTGATTCATACAGGCAGTGAGAGCAGAAGGTTGGGGACCAGCAGACGTTGGGGACCAGAGAGCAAGGCTGCAAAGACTCAGAAGTGGCACAGCATGAATGGCAAGGACGACCAGCCTGGTCTCAGTGGACTTTCTGGGCTCCATCCCAGGCACAGGGTCAGACCAGCCTCCCCTAAAGGGGGTGCCAACCTGGAAAATGGAGTCTTTAACCTAAAGGGTTGGGAGCCTCCTCACTGATTTAAAACAGAAAACGTGGATGCCTATTTGGCATGTGTAAAGCTTGGCTCCTTGTGACTCTCCGCAGCTCATAAAGATGACTGCAACCATTACAGAAAAGGAGGAATGTTTGCATTCCTGCATAGCATGTGAGCCAAAATGATGACTCTGCAATATTACTACATGTGTTAGTTAGCATATACAGCGCTGTGTATACACACCTGCACGGCACTTCTCTGTACGGACTGATCAGCCCACAGAGGCGGCAGCTGTCCGGGGGGGCTGGAGAGCCCAGGGCGCATGGCTGTTTGCCAGGTTCCAGGGTTTTGCACTCTCTGGTGCTCAGCAAGGCCACTTGCGAAATGAGGTTATCAGTATGGCACTCATCTGAATCCAAGGGCCTGCATCCAAAGATTTCTTAATGATAAGAGCCAATAGCCACGTGTGTTTGCTCTGTACCAAGCACTAGGCTGCATTAATGCCCAGATCCACTGCTTTGACGGTGTTCTCTTTCTACACTAATTTAAAAGCATCCAACTCTTGGACTCTTGATTTCAGCTCAAGTCATGATCTCATGGTTTGTGAAATCAAGTCCCATGTCCGTGATGACAGCATGGAGCCTGTTCGGAATTCTCTCTCTCACTCTCTACCTGCCCCTCCCCTACTCTCTCTCTCTTAAAAATAATAAATAAATAAACTTAAAAAAACATTAAAAAAAAACTAAGGGAACAGAGGTCCAGGGCACTCATGATTTGCTCCCATGTGGTAAGAGATGGTCTCAGGATTCAATGTCATCTAGACTATCTCCTGAGCCTGCACTCAGAAGCCTCATGCATTCCAGAGGCTCGAAGCCACACACACAGTGGTTCTGGGGTTACAGAGCCCTATGAGTCTGCATCTGGGCATCTGCACTGACATTGATGATTTCAGGAATTGCTTATGTCTGGGGAGAGCTATTCTGCCCACTTGGGTTCTTTGAGGATGTGGCCCCAACTTTCCATTTCATTTTGCCTGTGTACATATATCCTCAGGTAATTTCTACAAGCTAACATATCCTGTCCTATATTTAAAGGTTATGGACAAAAGTGCTTATAGCACTGTTTTTGCTTTAATGACCAAAGGAAGGCAGAGAGTGAGTATACTCGCTCAACTTACCTGCATTTAGAATGCTTTTCAGGGAAGTATTTTCAGGTAGCTGTTCAAATAAAGACCTTTGAAAACAGTTTCATATTCAGTTTTTAAAAGTATTTACTTTTGCATTGCAGCACTCTCAACAATAGCCAAAACATGGAAAGAGCCTAAGTGTCCATCAACGGAAGAATGGATCAAGAAGATGTGGTTTATCTATACAATGGAATACTCCATGGCAATGAGAAAGAATGAAATCTGGCCATGTGTAGCAACGTGGATGGAACTCGAGGGTGTTATGCTGAGCGAAATAAGTCAGGCAGAGAAGGACAGAGACCATATCTTTGCACGTGTAGGAGGATTATGAGGAACTTAACGGAGGACCGTGGGGGAGAAGAAGGGGAAAAATAGTGGGGGAGAGGGAGGGAGGCAAACCATGAGAGACTCTTGAATAGTGAGAACAAACTGAGGACTGATGGGGGTGGGGGAGAGGGGAAGGGGGGTGATGGGCATGGAGGAGGGCACTTGTGGGGATGAGCACTGGGTGTTATATAGAAACCAACTTGACAATAAACTATTTAAAAAGTTTTATTTATTTTTGAGAGAGAGAGAGCTAACACAAGTGGGAGAAGAACAGAGAGACACACACACACACACACAGAATCTGAAGCAGGCTCCAGGCTCTAAGCTGTCAGCACAGAGCCCAATGTGGGGCTTGAACCCATGAACTGAGAGATTATGACCTGAGCTAAAATCAGACTCTCAACTGACTGAGCCACCCAGACTCCTCATCATATTTTAAAGTAAGGGAGATGTTTCAGCCTTACTTGCTTCACTTTATTTGCAGTGGAGTGAGCTGAAAATAAAGTACATTTATTTGACTGAATGACCTGAATCAGCTGCCTTGATGTGTATTTTCTTGTTTTATCTATCTATCTATCTATCTATCTATCTATCTATCTATCTATCTATCTATCTATCTATCATCTATCTATCATCTATCTATCTTTATTGAATTGTCATCCTAAGTACTAAGCCAGCACTAGGGCAGGAATAAAGACAATTTTCAGATTATATAGGCCCCTGGGAGGCACTTCTTAGATGGGGGCCGACTTGAGGTCTTGAGGTCGTGAGCTTTTGAAGCAGCTGATAGAGTTGACAGAAGTCTCTCCTTCATAACAAGGATGTCATATAGAGCAGAGTAGCATGGTGAATGAGACCACGTCTGACTCATGTTGATGGTGTCTTGCCTGGAGACTTTTATGACCCTCTTGGTCTTCTGCTTGACCCGGCCTGGTCCGGCTGTGGTCACTGTCAAAGCAGCCACACATTCGCATTCAGCTTTCTCCTTTTCTGTAGTGCCTCATCTTCCAGAACAGAGACCGGCTGAGGCAGGGCCCTGCCTGGAGCCCCCAGCAGCCTCTCAGAGGAGAAAGCTCTACCCCTTCTCTGTGGGTTGTGTCTCTATGCTGTGCAGGACCAAATATGGGCTTAGAACTTGCCCACCAAGACCAGAAGGAAAGGATTGAGGCATCCTTTCTCTTCACTTGCTGTGACTTCTCCCATTTCCACAGTTGTGTGCACATCTCAGGCAGGTGACCAGCATGGGGCACTGGTTCCTCGGGGATACATAATTAATCAAAGCATAGTAGCGAGAATAATGTGATCTGAAGAATTATAAACAAAGCTTCTGGTATTGATCCCATATAGGATGCATATAAATACCTTATTGCCCTCCTCATCTCATACTTAATGGGAGAGAATTGGCAATCCCAAATTATCCTCTGGAAGGGGCTTATGTTTAGGTACCTGGTTGTGTGGATGGAGATACTCGGGGAGTTGTTCTGAAGCCATGTTTGTATAACAAGCACATGGGTTTTACTTAGATTATATGTTTATTTGGATGGCTTGGAGAAATACCTGCCTAAGCAAACCCTTGGGTTATGTCTTGGAAGTGAAAGGTCCCTCCTAGAGATTTTGATGTGGAGTAAAGAAAAGCTATCATTTCAAAGCTTTTAGAATCGTGGGTGCCAAGGGGCACCTTGGTGGCTCAGTCGGTTAAGCGTCCGACTTGGGCTCAGGTCATGATCTCATGGTTCGTGGGTTTGAGCCCTGTGTCCAGCTCTGTGCTGACAGCTAGCTCAGAGCCTGGAGCCTCCTTCAGATTCTGTGTCTCCCTCTCTCTCTGACCCTCCCCTGCTCATGCTGTCTCTCTCAGAAATAAATAAAACATTAAAAAAAGAAGAATTGTAGGTGCCAACTTGACAAGACTGACTCAGGAGATACCCTGAAGGAGCTTCATATTTACACAGATGGGCACCTGGTACCAAACCAGTCTGAAACAGGAGTAGTTGAAACAGAGATTCAATTTTTGGTTTTGACATGGTATGTCAAGAAGTTTGGGGGCTCGGGGAAGAAGAGAACTGGGGTGGGGTCTAGACCCAGAGGGTGAGCCACAAAGAAGGAAGTGTCCATGCTATCAGCTGCCCTGGTTATGTAATGTCGGGAAACAAAGCCGACAGCTTACAATGTTAACCATTTTACTATATTCCCAATCTGCAGGTCTGGTGATTCTTCTGGTCCTTGAGGCACTGAGTGAGGTCACTTGATGGGACTCAGCTGGCAGCTGGGTTGTCCTGGAGGGAAGCTGGGCTCTAGGTCAGCCCTTCATCTCCATCGTGATTCTCTTCCCTTTGTGGGTTTTGTGGCCATGTGGTCTCCTCTACAAAGCAGCAGAATGTCTTACATGGTGACTCAGGCTCCAAGATCAAGTGCTCCAACATAAGGGAGTGCAGGCTGCTGGCTGTGGGTGGGAATCAGGTGCAGCACCACATCTACCCTATTGTAATGGTTGAAGTTGTCATATCCCACTCAGATTCAATGGGGAGCAAGAGACACTACCTCTCCATGGGAAGAATGTCAGAGACTGTGTGACTATTTAGAATCCGCCATTTAGATTCAAGTTGGCTTTTGTTCTATACATTGCTTTAGACCATTTCTCTTTTCCTCCAACACTTAGGAAGAGTGAGAAGAAGGNGAGACACAGAATCTGAAACAGACTCCAGGCTCTGAGCTGTCAGTACAGAACCTGACGCAGGGCCCGAACCCACAAACCGCGAGATCATAACCTGAGCCGAAGTCAGACGCTTAACCGACTGAGCCACCCAGGTGGCCCTGGGGGCCAGGAATTCTTAGGACCAGGGACTGAGAAGGAGGTGGTCAGAAGACCCTAAGACACCCAAGAAATCTTCAGGAATATTTGGAAGAGCTCTGCATGTACCCACAGTATGTGAGATGAATATGGGCATCATATATTTGGACAATAATAGAAGACTTGAGGACTTGGACCTTGTTCCTACAATTAAGTGCAATAGAAATCACATATCTTTTGAGCATCCTTCATAGTAGAAGATACACTTCACAGAATCAGGGATTACATCTGTTTTTGTTGTTGTTGTTGTTTGTTTTATTTTTGCCATGTCCCACGCACCCAGCAATTGCTCAGGTATTCTTTGTTGAATAAATACACAGTCTTGAGTTTATTGCTTGCTATGTGCTAGTCGCTCTGTTGGTATTTTGTATAATTACCACATTTAATATCATGACAATCCTATGCTGTTATTATCCCCACATGACAGATGAAGATGATTGCCTACCCATGATTGTTCAAGTCCAGGCATGTCCAACTCCAAGCCTTCAAATGAATTAGGCATTTTGGTTCATCATTCACACGTATGACATACACAGCACTGAATTTATCCCTAGAGAGGTAATAGTTTAACTGGGGAAGTGAAGATAAATTCAGAAAGAGTGAGATGGCAAGAATATAATAAATAATGATTGATATATATCACAAGGCAGTGCAGGAGAACCAATGGACAAAAATATAAGGATAGTAAATTCTGTGAGTCCAAAAATTTATGGACTGGAGGGGCTGAGGAAGCTTCACAAAGAAGTTGAGACTTCTAGTTTTGAGGCAATGTGATGTACCAGGCTAAGGTAGGATCAGGGGTACCTGTCAAATGTGGGGGAGAAGGCAGAGGCCAAGGAGAAAGGCATGAGTGAGGATGTGGACCAGAAAAACACAAGGCACCTTGAAGGAATGGTGACCAGTTTCAAGAGAAGGTCCAATCTAGGTTCAAAAATGTTCCCACAAATAACATTCACATGAGAGGTAGAAGTCTAAGAGAAGGAGAGATGATTACTGTAATAGCATTTAACATAAAAGTGTACCTTCAGTTGATCATATAAAATCATGGGATGGATCTATCTATCATCTATGTATGTATGTATGTATGTATCTATCTATCTATCTATCATCTATATATCTATCTTTCTACCTACCTATCATCTATCTATGTATCTATCTATCACCTATTTATCTATATCTATCTATCTATCTATCTATCTATCTATCTATCATCTATCTATGTATCTATGTATCTGTCTATCTATCTAACTTATGCAGTATAAAATGTACTATTTCCTGGACAGTTTTATGAGTTTTGACAACTGCATAGAGTTATGTAACCACTATCAAAATCATGACACAGAACCATTCCATCATTTCCAAACAACCTCTTCATGCTGCCTCTTCATGTCAGCCCTAATCCTAGGATTGTAACTGTATGTCCAGTTATGTATTTGTGGTGACATCTGAAATTTCCTTGTACACTTTTCTTTATTATCCTGCATGGCTCAGTGCTATCCAGACTCTTGTTGGCTCTAAGACAGGGGATGAAAGAGAAAGTGTCTTTGAGTTTCTGAAAGGGAAAAGTAAAAGAAAGATGAAAACTCCCAAGTGAGAACAGAAAACATACAATTTGTGGGTCATTTCATATACATATTTTAGGAAAAGATGAGAATGCTGTCTCAGGAGAGAATAGGGGTTCTTCAATCCAGTGTTTCGACCACTTAAATTATCATTATTATTATTATGTTTCAACAAGAAAGAAGTGGCCCATTTTATGATAAGTAACATTCAGTCACCATACTTCCTTCCTAGAAAAGCCACCACTTAGTTAAATCAAACATTTGGTTTTCACATTTTCTGTTTTGATTTGGGAACTGGTTATAAAAGAGCCGTGGACCAGAAGCCGTAAAGCCTGAGGCTGAGACAGTAACAAGTCTCAGGACATAGGAGAAAACACTGAACTTCTCTGGGTTTCCTTTTCAGTCTCTGAAACATGGACATTTGATTAGAATGATTTTTTAAATGGCTATTTATTTTTTGAGAGAGAGAAACAGAGAGACAGAGTGTGAGCAGGCAAGGGGCAGAGGGAGAGGAAGACACAGAATCCAAAGCAGGATCCAGGCTCTGAGCTGTCAGCACGGAGCCCGACGTGGGGCTCAAACCCACGAACTGTGAGATCATTACCTGATCTGAAGTTGGATGCTCAAACAACTGAGCCACTCAAGTGCCCCTAGAATGATTTCTTAAGTTCCTTTTTTAAATAATGGCCACAGATTCTTTTTTTAAAAAATTTTTTAGCTTTATTTATTTTGAGAGAGAGAGAGCACAAACCAGGAAGGAGCAGAGAGAAAGGCAGAGAGAGAATCTCAAGCAGACCCCATGCTGTCAGTGTGGTACCTGACACAGGACTCAATCCTATGACCCTGGGATCATGACTTGAACTAAAATCAAGAGTTGGACACTCAACTGATGGAGCCACCCAGGCACCCCTCCAAGTTCTTTTTTATTGGGAACAAGAACTGGATGGATAATGCCTGGGAGAGATTTCCCAAGTACATTATCCATCCATATTCCATCCTGAAATAGAGAATCCACAGGATTTGCGTCTTTACATTTGTGTCCAATGTTTTCTATTTTTCAGACCAAATATTCCAACTCTATCATGTTTTCAGATGAGTACTCTCTGTTTCTCTCATGGTTCATTTTTTTAAGATGTTAAATTAAACATGTTAATTTCCACGATATATTTTCCTTTGAACTCAAATGAACTAACATGTGTCAGTTAATTGCCATGACACATGTTTATCTCAGCTTGGTGTGGATGAAAGCAAATTGAGAACAGGAAGCCAAAGTGATCATCAGAACACAGTCACAGGAAATAAAACAGGAAGGAAAAGGGAGAGTCCAAGCCCCCAGTGCAGAGCCAGGGGGAAAATGTCAAGCCAGAAGTCCTTGGGAGTTCTGTACCAAGACACTCAACATCAGGGATTCAGTGTTGACAAATCCTGAATATTTCCAACTCACTTATGCTTGTAAGAGGACCCTAACTTCAATGGGAAAAGAAAACACCAATAAAAATAAATACATTCCATTGAAGTCTATTGCTTTTTTTTATCTCAAAAATGGAAATAACTCAACATGGTGTAGGGACTTCCTTATTCCTGTTCCTAAGAAATTTCAGGTTGTTAGATACCGAGGCATTTTATTCCGAACCTCTTCTTCTCATCCCAGTGGATAGAAGCACAGCCTGGTTTCTGTCTTCAGTATAATAATGCCATTTTAAGACAATGATGTCATCTGAATGTGTTATTATCTTGGCTCATTTAAAGTAAGCCAGCCAAATGCTGATAAAGCAACACGTTTGAGCTTCCCATATTTACACAGGACCCAGTGGCGTTTGCCTCTTATCTATCAAGAATATGAGAATGACAACAGCAAGACACTTAAACCAGAGATTGCTGTTTCTTATTTAATATCTTTAGACACTAAGAGATTTGCATTGAATTTAAATGCAATCACTCTGAGACCATTTAATTCTGACAATTTGAGGAAAGTGCTCTTAGGTTCGGGACTATTTTTTTTTCTTTTTAATTTTTTTTAATGTTTATTGTTTTAAATATTTATGTTTAATGTTTATTTATTTTTGAGAGAGAGAGAGTGAGAGAGCGAGCAGAATAGGGACAGAGAGCAGGAGACACAGAATCAGCACAGAGCCTGACATGGGTCTCAAACTCACAGACTGTGAGATCATGACCTGAGCTGAAGTTGAATGTTCAACGGACTGAACCACCCAGGGGTCCCTGCTCAGGACTATTTCTTCTGTCTTCAAATGTGAAGGGTAACTGTGGCTGATCTTTGTGTTTTTCTCCCGAGCATCCCCACTGGAGACTGAGCTGCAGTTACCATCTGACCCACACATTCCCAGCCTCTGAATGCAACAGGGATCCATTTGCTGGACCATCATCGTCATTAACAAAACAACAGGGATTTCCCAAAACTCCGAGAATCCTGACAGTCTATTGAATATATGAAATGACCAGGATCATGCCTTTGGAGAGGTGCAACAGCAATGTTCATGAGAACCCCAGACATCTGATGGGATGCATTTCTCACCATTCCTTACCCCGTGTGCCACCATGTCAAATCCATCAGTGTTATGTGATCTTCCTGGGATTCTCTTCCCTCCTTTGTCCTTGTGGAAACTGTTCATTTGTCACAACCAAACTCAAACGCCAGCCCCTCCACCAAGCCTTCTCTCCCTGACATCTCTTTCCCCTATGCCAGGAAAGGTGAATTCTTTACTACCAGAGGCTCTTATTACCCTCTACTTATAGCTTAGGGTTTCCACTTAAATTGCCAGATCTCTACGCCCATGCTGGACTGTCCGCTGCTGGGGGCAGAGCGTTCCACATTCATAGAAACCCCAGACGCCACTCCTGTTGACCATGCGGTACTTTCCCTGTTTTTAAAGCCATTCCAGAGGTGCAGACTTCTCCCTGCATGCATTTTTATTCCACACATCAGCCTCTTATGTGGATGGAAGGGGAAAGGTAATGCTTCACACTCAGAAATTGTAGAATGTGCAAAACTTCAAATGGAGTGTGTGTGTGTGTGTGTGTGTGTTGTGTGTGTGTGTGTGAGAGAGAGAGAGACAGAGACAGAGAGAAAGAGAGCACACATCTGTGGGTGGCATGGGAGACTTTCGATGTAACTACTATTTCACATAACCACGAGCTAGATCAAAATATTATGAATAGAAGTTTTCATTTTCATGGAAGTTTTTCCTTCCATGCTTGTGGTCTAACGGAACCCACCTCTTCTCCCCACAGCATGCACTACCACTATTAGTTTGTTCAGACTCAGGTCCTGCTTTGGAATCTGATATCTCAGTAGAAAGCCATCACTTCCTAGGTGAGTGGTGGTGGTGGGCTGATGGCCACTCTCGGGAATTAGACATCTGCACTAGAACACAGCTTTGAGGGCTATGTCCCATAGAGTCTGGTCTTTAAAAGCATTTTTTTTTTTTTTTTTTTGCAGAGAATGAAGACTCAATCCAACCTCAGCCAAGTCTTAGACGTCAAAATGGCAAAGGCTTATGTGCTTTCTTTTCTTTTTAAAAAATATTTATTAATTTATTTTGAGAGAGAGAGAGAGAGAGAGAGAGTGTGTTTGTGTGTACATCCAGGCATGTATGAGTGAGATGGGGGCAGAGAGAGAAGGACAGAGAGAATCCGAAGCAAGGTCCACACTGTCAGCCCAGAGCCTGATGCAGGACTAGATCTCTCTTGAGATGATGACCTGAGCTGGAATCAAGAATTGGATGCTCAACTGGCTGGGCCACCCAGATGCCCCTTCCATGCTCTCTTTCTTACAGTCATGATGATACCACCCTGTGTGACAGGTAGACACAGTCCAGGGTGAAAGACATCATGAAGAAAGATGCATAATGTTATTTGCATGTTTCCAGTCATCTTTTAGTGGCAAGAATAATATACTGAATTCCAATGAATTAAAAATTGCTGTCATGGGCATACTTTGCCTGGAGAGGTCTACAAACCATTTTGGTTTCTATTAATTATCAAATTTTCTACTATCACCGGTGGCATTTCTCAAAGCGTCAAGCATTCACCCTCAACTCCAGTCCACACTACGCTGTCTCATTTCACTGCGGGAGGGGTGTTTGATGCATTGCCAATGTCCATGCTGGTGACATGGCAGATTTTAGAGGACATTTTCATGGTTTGTGATGGGAGGGATCACTCCCTAGATGCTGCAAACCAAGTGGGCAGAACTCAATATATTAGCATACAAGCAAATATATACAGTTAGGAAAAAAATGGACATTTACATATACTTATAGGGTAGCTGCGAATAGCAGAGCTCTTCTCTGGCTTCCAGGAGGAAGAGTCAGATATGCTGTCCCTGAGTGAGCTCAAATTAGCAAGGAGGCTCCTCCTCAAACATTCAACCCCACTTGATTCTGAGCGGGATGCCAATGAGGAAATGAAACGCTGGATACCTCTTCTCTACTTCGTAAACTTTACTATTGATAGTTTTCAGCCTTTCTGTCTTCTCATTTACATTCATGTTCCAATGTTCAAATCGCCCTGCTCTTCCCAAGAACCCAAGAATTGGCTAAGTGTTGGCAAACAATATCAGCCAAATAGGTGGTGCTGACCAGGTTCTGAAATTCTGACCCACAGCGTGTCTTGGGCAGAATCTAAGCTTCCTGAATGTCTTTCTTCTCCTAATAAAGAGCCCGCTTATGAACTCAGAGAACAAATTCTAGAAAATCTGGATGGAACATGTTACAGTACCCCAGTGTGTAGTTTGCTATTGTATTCCTTGGGTAGACCAGAAGGACTCAGCAGATCAATTAGGAATATGGCTGATTTCCTGCCTTGTTTCCTGCCTGTCAGCATCTGTGTGTTATCAGTAAGTCCCTCACTCCTATTCCAAAACATGTAAGTCCTATCCCCTTCCACCTTGGCAGTTTCTAAGACTTTGGGAAAATTCACAGAAATTTTTCATGACCCAGTGCCTTGGGAGGATTGGAGGAGGCAGGCAGAACAATGGTGAATAGTTCTATGTTTCCTCCTTCATGTCTGCCCCACAGATACCCACACCTATACCGAGCCAAGCAGCCTTTGCCTGCTTCACCCTGCTTGGGGAAGGAGACTGTGTTTGCCAGGGTCAAAGTCATAAGCATGTAACAATCAGCAATCCTGAAATCAAATGGGTTTTGTGTTGGTCCCTCTGAGATTGGATTTTGAACCTCCTTCAGTCACTCCTTCTCATTTTAATAGAATGATTCCTGAACAATTGGTCTGAATTCATAAGACATAATAGCATCTATTAGATCAATGGTGAACCACTGTTCAAAATACAAGGACTATAAATAGAAGCCAGAGAACTGACAGCATGGTTAGTGTGTTTGTTTATGCAGTGATGAACATGAACTATGTGGACACTGAGTGAGTAACAGAATCTCAAAAAGGGACAAATGCATCTGCCCACAGCATTAAGCTGGATCTGCAAGCTAGCAGGAGAAAATCAATGTGGCTTCCGAGCAGGGAAGACACCTCACCAGGAGATCAGTAGCTGGAAGAAGTAAAACATTTTAATGAAAATTAACCCATAAGCTTTAAAAAATACTTTTAACTTTGAGATACTTTTAGACATGCAGAAGAATGGTAAAAAACAGTACAGAGGTCTTGTGTCCCCTTCATTCAGTGTCAGCTAATGTTAGCATCTAACAAAACCTTAGTACAACGCTCACAATTAAGAAATTAACATTTGCACAATGCTGCCAACTAAACAGAAGACTTTATTCAGATTCCACCAATGTTTCCACTGATGTCTTTTCTCGAATTTGAGATCTAATCCAGGATGTCACCTTGCATTTATTTGTCATGTCTGTCCTGTCTCTTCCAGTCTATACCAATTCCCCTGTCTTTCCTTGTCTTTTGCAATCCTGACACGTTCGACAGTAGTGGTCAGTTATTTTGTGAGACTTCCCTTAAATTTGGTTTGTATGATGTTTTCTCATGATTAGATGCAGCTTGTGCATGTTGGGGATGACTGTCACAGAGATGATGGGCCCTTCTTAGTACATTATATCAGGAGGTACATACGTGATATCCATCTGTCTTACTGCTGGTGACTTAACCTGGACCACGATGCTTGGGCAATGTCTGTCAGGATTCCCTACTGTAAACTTACTATTTCCCCTTTGTAATTAATCAATACTTAGTTTATTCTTTGAGGCTATGAAAATAATTGATTTGTTTTTAAAATTTTGCTAATTTAGCATCTATTGGTAGATCTTTATTGTGGGTTCCAGTAGTGATTTTCTATTTTCCTTGTTCTTTCTACTTTTTCCAGTTGAAATTTCTCTAGGAAGAAGAGTGATCCCTTCTCCCCCATTTATTTCATTCATTCTTTGTTTTATAATCCAATATTGTAATTATTTATTTTGTTGATAAATCGTTTCAGCTTTGGCTACTGGGAACTCTTTCCGTTTGGCTCGTGTATTGTTATGCACTTCCATCGTCTTTGTTTGAGCCTCATTTTCTGGCATTACAAAGCCTCCAGACAGTCATCTTACACATTCCTCGCTGCAGCGGTGGAATCCACCACCTCTCCACAAGCTCTCGTTTCTTGCATTGCAAAATAGAATTTAGGAACCAAGATCTGGGCAGTGGGTGTGCTCATTGCTACTGGAGTGTCATTACTTCTAGGTCTGCAGACAGAACCAGGAAATGTATTATATTAACCCTAACATACACACATATCTATATTTATTTGTACATGTATCTACACATACATACATTTTATAAAAAGATGAGTCCGTTTTGATACTTCTGAGTCCAGTCCGGCACCATGTGGTGCAAACTATCCACCCTCTTTATTTTAACTTCTTTCTCTCACTGAGAAACCTGGCTCTCGCAATATGCAGTACCTTTCTTGCTTGTTTGGTACTAGTACACATGTAAGGTAGTTTAAAATTGCTAACCTATACCCCAGAGGAAAACAAATTTGCCAAATAAGGTACAGTGTCAGGTACAGTTCTTTCTGCTTTGGCCTTTCAGTATCTAGTCAAAACAGATTTCCCAGAGACGTGTAGGTCAGCTCTTCCCCAGTCTGATGGGTGAGCTTACATGATTCGTTTACGAGAGTCATTTCTCACTGTCTGCCTTCTCTCTTGAGTGCCCCATCTACCTAACATAGATGTTGATTTTTAAAAGTGTTTAAGTTACATATAGCAAATTTGCTCTTTGCAATGTACAGTTTTATGGATTTTTGACAAATGCATAGCTGTATGTTGACTGGAACAGTTCCTCAGAGAACAATTTCATTCCCTCCAAATCATGACTTCTGTTCACAGTGGACCCTTCCCACCGTCACCCAACTCCCAGCAGCCACTGATCTGCTTTACGTCTTTAAAGCTTGGCCTTTTGCAGAATGTCATATTAATAGAATCGTATAATATGTAGCTTAGGGAGCTGGACTTCTTTCTCATAGGAAATGCATTTAACCATCTGCATTGTTGTATAAATCAATAGCTTGTTTCCATTTATTCCCCTGTGATAGTTCATTGTATGAGTGTTATAATAGTTTATCCACTTTTCTTTGAGGGTCACATGGTTTATTCCTAGCTTTTGGAAATGGTGAATAAAGCTTTTATAAAAATTAGGGGCACCTGAGTGGCTCAGTCGAAGCAGCCACTCAGGTCATGATCTCCAGGTTTGTGGGTTGGAGCCCCACGTTGGGCTCTGTGCTGACAGCTCAGAGCCTAGATAGAGCCTGCTTCAGATTCTATATCTCCCTCTCTCTCTGCCCCACCACCCCCCTCAAGCTCTGTCTCTCTCTGTCTCAAAAATAAATAAATAAAAACAATTAAAAATTCACCATAGGGCTTCACGTGAACATCAAGTTATCCTTTTCTCAGGTAAACAACTAGTAGTGGAATTGCTGAGTCATATAGTAGGTGTATATTTAACACTAAGAAAATGCTGGTCAACTATTTAGTAAAGTGGTTTACCATTTTCCTTTCTCACCAGCAGACTAACACTATACGAAAGTTCTAGTTGCTCTTCATTCTTGCTGGCATATGGTCTTGTCAAGCTTTTTGGTTTTAGCCATTCTAAAAGGTGAGTAGTGGTATTATGTTGTGGTATTATTTACATTCCCTTAATGACCAATAATATTAATCATTTTTTCATATGCTTAAGTGCCATTGTTGGCAACATGCCTGTTTAGATTATTTCCCCATTAAAAAAATTAAGTTGGCTTATTTTCTTATTTTTGAGTTTTGAGAGTTCTTTATGTATTCTGGATAGAAGTCCTTTGTCAGAAATAGGATTTGCAAACATTTTTTTCCCAGTTTGTGGCTTGTTTTTTCAATCTCTTAAGTGTGTCTTTTTCAAAGCAACAGTTTTAATTTTGACAAGGTCTGATTTATCATTTTTTTCTTTTATGGATTGTGGTTTATTATTATAATTAAAAACTGTCTGACCAAAGGTCATGAAAATTTGCCCCTGTGTTTTTTTTTTTTAGAAATTTTATAGTTTTATAATTTAAATAAGTCTATTGTCCACTTTGAGTTATAATTTCTTTTCTGTAAAGTATGAGATAAAGTTTCTGTTTGGCATATGGGTGTCCCAGACCTCCAGCAGCACTTGTTGAGAAAATAGTTGTTTCTACACTGAATGGGGCGCCTGGGTGGCTTAGTCGGNACTCCCAATTCTATATCATTGATCTATATGTCTGGGCTTCTGTTAGTATCACACTGTGTTACTAACTGTGTGTTATTGCAGATTTATTTTTTTAAAATTTTTAATGTTTTATTTTGTTTATGAGAGAGAGACAGAGTATGAGCTGGGGAGGGGCAGAGAGAGAGATAAAGAGAGAGAGAGAGAGAGGGAGGGAGACAGAATTGGAAGCAGGTTCCAGGCTCCAAGCTATGAGCACAGAGCCTGATGTGGGGCTTGAACTCATGAAATACAAGATCATGACCTGAACTGAAGCCAGACACTTAACTGACTGAACCACCTGGGATTCCCCAGTTACTGCATATTTATAGTAAATCTTGAAATCAGGTTGTAGGAATCCTCCAACTTTGTCCTTCCTTCCCAAAATTGTTTTGACTATTCTAGTTTCTTTTGTTTTCCATATATATTTTATAATTAACTTTTCAATGGCTACAAATAAAGACTTCTTGGTCTTTGATTGGGGATGTATTGAATCTATAGATTGAATTAAGGAGAAGTGACATCTTAAGAATATTGTCTTCTAATTCTTAAACACACTATAACTCTCCATTTATTTAGATAGTTTTTGAGATCTTTCATCAGAATTTTGTAGTTTTTAAGTATATGGGTCCTGTACATGTATTTTTGAATTTCTGATATTAATTTTTCTTTAATTCCAATGGTTCATTTCTAGTGTATGTAAGTTGACATTTTTGTATGGTGGCTTTGTATGCTGTGACCTGGATGGACTCACTTACTAAGTCTTTCCACTCCGTGTACTTTTTACTGCATAGGCTAGGAATCTAGTACAGTGTTGGATAGGCATGGTGACAGAGGACATCCTTGCCTATTGATGATCAGAGGATGAAAGCATTCAGTCTTCACCAGTAAGTACAATATTAATCTTTGCCCATCCTTTACAGGCTAAGGAACAGTTCGTAGGTTGCTAAATGTTTTTTATTTAAAAAGAAAGATCTTTGCTTTTGTTAAATGCTTTTTCTGCATATATTGATGTGATTTTATTTTTTCCCATTTTAGTCTGTTGATACGTAAGTTATATTGGCTGATGTTTGAATAGTACACCAGCCATGTAGCCCTTGGAATAAACCTCCCTTTGTCTTATTTGTGTGTGTGTGTGTGTGTGTGTGTGTGTGTGTGTATTTTTTAGAGAAAAACAATATTGGTAGAAGAGATTCACTGGTGGCAGTCGAGGTCTCCGTGTTCTGGAACAAATCAAAGACAGATGCCACAGGACTGCTGGGAAGCAAACTTCTCCTCCCTAGAAGTCATACGGAGCAGGGCGGCTAGAAACTGGGCTCTCCACGTCAGGAAGGCAAGGTGCTACCCACCTTTTTGGACTGGCCTGGAAATATCTGAGAAAGGGCCAGTCTTGCCTGACCTCATTCATCTGCTCTACAGGGCAGATCTCTAAAGCTGTCTCCTGAAGATGCCATCCCCTGGTTATTTAATCAAACATCAATCTTGGTCGTGCTGTCAAGTGACACTGCACAGAGAATTAAGGGGGCGAATCAGCGGACCTTAAAATATGGTGATCATATAATGGATTATCCAGTGGGGCCAATGTCACTGCATGAGCCCTTAAGAGCAGGAAAGGAAGTCAGAGAGATACACCGAAAGGGAAAGTTGGAGAGATTCAAAACATGCGAAAAGCTCGATCTGTTATTGCTGGTTGTGGAAGGTGGAGGATGGGAGCTATGAGCCAAGGAGCATGGCTGGCCGCTAGGAACTGGGAATAGTGCCTGGCAAACAGTCTGCAAAAAACCCACCAGGGATTCTGTTCTACAAACCATGGAATGCATTTGCGCCAAGTTGAATGAGTTGGCAAGGAGACTCATCCCCTAAATTTCCAGCAAAGGAGCACAGCCTCACTAATACATTGGTTTTGGAGACCCAGGGTAGAGAAGTAGCTGACATGTTGTGCCTGGATTTCTGACTTACAGAACTCTGAACTAGTAAGTGGTGCTGTTCTAAGCCACTAAGTTTGTGGCACTTTGTTATGGAAGCAACAGAAAAGTAATGCTTTCATTTTTGTGTCAGGGGCTGCTAGGTGCTAAAGACACAGAGATGAGAAAGATAATTTCTTTCTCCAGAGAGCTCACAGACGAGAGGGAGAATCTAACACCAAACAAAATATTGAAGTATTCTGAATATATGCTGCAAGGGAAAGTTTCTCTCGGTTGGAAGAATGGAAAAGAATACTGGCTAACCTTAAGCAAGCAAGCAAACAAAAAAAGTTGGGGGAAAGAAGGAGAGAGAGTGAGAGTGAGAGTGAGAGTGAGCATGTTTTTAATTTTGAGGAGGAAGACACTGGAAGATTCTAGTAAATTAAGGAAACTTTAAAGATGTGAGATTTGGGGAAGGAAGGAGCAACATAGTTCTAGGACCCTTAATAATAGAAGTTTGTAGACTTTCTGCTGTTGCTACAGCTCAGCCCCCTTCCCCCCACTTCTTGGTCTTTGGTCTTTATTACTCTTTCCCATGTTACAAAGCATAAGGGGAAAAGGGCATGGCTTAGCTTGAGTCAACTACTTACCTTTGCATCAAATGGCTGTAGCCAGGAGATAAGTGCTGTGTGTGTGTGTGTGTGTGTATCTCTGTCTCCATATCTATCTATCTATCTATCTATCTATCTATCTATCTATCTATCTATCTATCATCATCATCTATTAATAGAAAGAAGGAAAGAGAGAGAGAGAGAGATAAATTTATATTAAGGAATTGTCTCATGATTTTGCAGTCTGGCAAGTCCAAAGTCTGTACTATAGGCTGGTGGGCTGGAGACCCAGGAAAGAGTTGATGTTGGAGCTCAAACACAGCCTGGAGGCAGAATTCCTTTTTCCTTGGAAAACTTCTGTCTTTTTTCTATTAGGACCTTCAACTGATTAGACAAGACCCACCTGCATTATGGAGGATGATCTGCTTTACTCAAGGTCCACCAGTTTAAATGTTAATGTCATTTAAAAAAATACTTTCACATTTAGACTGGTGTTTGACCAAATATCTGGGCACCAGAGCTAGCTAAGTCGACCCATAAAATTAGCCATCACATCATACGGCACACCTGGTCCCTGGGAATCTACTTCTGTGAATAAGGATCTCATCTCCAGAAGGAATCTGGTTATAAGCCCCAAAGCAAGTCCAACAGGCTCCTGTAAGACCTTGATTAGCTGTAAGCCTCACTTTCTTAACCCCTAAAATGAAGATGGGAATACCCACAAGGCACTGTTGGGCTAGCAAAGGATCATGAGGGTGAAATGGCTGTATTAACTGTTAACGTTATATGCATATGTGAGGTTGCCACAGACTAGGTTTTATGCTTACTCCTTAAAATGATCAATTTCTTTACAAAAATTTTTTTTATGTCTTTATTTTGAGAGATGGAGACAGAGAGTGTGGGGGGGAGGGGCAGAGAGAGAGGGAGACACAGAATTCGAGGCAGGCTCCAGCCTCTGAGCTTTAGCTCAGACACAGGGCTCGAACCGGACAGACCATGAGATCATGACCTGAGCTGAAGTCGGACACTTAACCGACTGAGCCCCCCAGGCACCCCTAAAGTGATCAATTTTTAAGCAAGACTTCAAGATACCCTACAGCCTCTCGATGATTTCAAATGTTTCCAGGAACTCCTCAGAGCAAGATTACAGCGCAAGCACTTCAAATTGAAAAGGGAAATCTTTGCTAACCTTCCCTATTAGGGGTAGGCATGGGCTACTGAACGGTGCGTGGGGTCAGGGTGTCCCAGCCCAAGGTGACAAAGCCTCAGTGCCCTGAAGGACAAAAGGGGGATTGAACCCCAAACAAGAGTTACAGGCTGAGCCAGGGATGTTTGAGACGAAAAGAACAAGGGATTTTCATTTTCTCTCCTGCTTTCTGTTTATGTAATGAAATGTCAGGTTCACGTACGGATTCTATTTTGACAAAACTTGTCAGAGGCCTTAAGGGGTCGCACAAACGATGTATAGCTGTCCCAGCTCACGGTCAGCCCTTGCTCCATAGCAGGGCCAAATGCTGACCTTATCCTGTCCTTTTTTTTTTTTCTTATTAGAATTGACCAAAATTGCAACGTTTTCCCCATCTCTCCCTTCTATCTTTGCAATTCCAGTAGAACGTAACGTAGGCAGGATTCTGATATTTATGTCTCCAAACTCGCCTTCGTCGGTATCAGTCTGCTCCGTGCTCATGGTCGTTTCTGAAGGATTGCGTCAGGCGCCTTCTCCAAGCTAGGAAGCCCCAGCCAGACCGTTGCCAAGGCAACAGAAAATGCACACTGTGAACTACCAAGGAAAGGCCCTTTCTGGCTGCTTACAGTCTGTACAATGTTGAAGTACAAACTTAATTTTCAGGCTTGGCAAAAAAGATCTCTTTTATGGCTAATTATAAAATGTACCCAATGTTATTAGACTGGGTGATGGATGATTGCCTGCTAAATGTGACGTGAAAAATTAAGGCAGTTTGCAAAGCAGAGGGGCCTGATTTAAGTGTGCCTAAAGGATCAATTGCTTATTTTTGTCATTCGGCATAACCCGAACAGAACAGCTGTGTGTGTGTGTGTGTGTGTGTGTATGTGTGTGTGTGTATGTGTGTAGGAGTTTCTAGGCTCATATTTATTTGAGTCACATCATACTTTTTGCTTCCAAATGTATTCAAGAGAAGGTAGGAGTTACCGTGCCCATATTTAGATTTTTGGGAGGAGGAAGACTCCACAGTCCCTGTGGATCAGCATTAAGAGTTTTGGGGCACCTGGGTGGCTCAGTCGGTTAAGCATCTGACTCTTGATTTCAGCTCAGGTCATGACCTCATGGTTTGTGGGTTCGAGCCCCACATTGAGCTCTCCAGTGATAGCATGGGGCTTGCTTGAGATTCTCTCTCCCTCTATCTCTGCTCCTTCCCTGGCTGTGCTCTATCTCTCTTTCTCAAAATAAATAAATGAACATTAAAAAAAAAAAAAGAGTTTTAAGTTACTCCCAGCAGGTGAGATTATAGAATCAGAATTTGCATGCTAATTTCAGGTGGTTAAGGGATAGTATATCTTCTCCTTATTATTATTATTATTATTGTTTGCTATTATTCTTTCCCCACATTCTTGACTGTCAACAAACTCCAAATCAATGCTAACATGTTAATTTGATGAAAGGTGTGATGACTCAGGATTGAAGGGGTCAGGGTGAAAATCCTGATCTTCTAATCCACTGTCTTAATAGACGTGTTCCTTTGAGAACAGAATGTCTTTAAATCTGACTTGACATGAACAGATGTTGCAAAGCCCAGAGTCCAGTCTGAAAATGAATGGGAATTGAATGAGTTAGGCTGTCAAGTGAGCTGACATAGACACCTCTTCTTTCTTGGGTGGGCCCCGACTCTTGGTAAACAAGGCAGACTTGCATTGAAGGTGACTTGATCAGGTACCTTTCCAGAGACTCTCGCCCTGGGGAAAGAGAAACGGAACTTCCAGCCTTCAGAAGAGGAAGTTAGATTTACCTGAGGGAGAGGTAAGAGCCTTTCTCTCCTGTAGACTCCACGGATTGCCCATGGAATACTATAACACAGATATACAGAAGGCTATTGAGGCTGATCTTCTAGAAGGTGAAAATGTCACAGAATCTAGCGATGTGTTAGTCTGTAATGTATATTGTATTTCCTCATACGTGCGAAGGTTACGTAGCTCTGTTTAGCGTGAAATGCCCCCGGGACTGCATTTTATACACTGGGTGCATCTCTACAGGCAAAGGGATGGGAAATATTCTTAAGTGGTAAACAGACATGTCAGTCTGGCCTGTTTGGACAACTCACAGCAATAAACCAGGTTTTTCATTTCCTCCATAGCTCTTGGCGATATTATTTCTCCTTAGAACATTTCAGTGTGTGTTTAAACAGGTCCTAAATGTAGGTGTTTGGGGTAGTCGAGTTAGAGCTTCACAGGGGACAAGTATGATTAACTCTTGACTTACATTACTTTCCTATTTCATGTCCAGTCTGGTGTGGAGATAGTGAGAAGCAGCCAACAAGGAAGAATGGCATCAAATGAAAAAGGGAAGTGAAATGAAATGGCTGAACTCTTTTTCCCGATAACCAGCTTTCCAAAAACGTATATAAAATGGAGGATGTGCGTGGACTTTTCCGAGGAATGGATTGAGAGCTTAAGTTGATTCCTCAAATGAATCCTTGGCCCCCAAAGATGAACATGACCCAAGAGATTGTAAAATCAGCCAATGGACTGGAAGGCCACCCCAAAGTCCTGAGTTCAAGGATGTTCTGTCTGCAGGCAGCACGCTGAAGTGGGTTAGCCCTCCCCCAGTGAGTGGTGAGAGAGGAGGGAAGACCAGACACACTTGAATGCCCCTTGTCCCTTAAGCTGGGTGCTGGCATGGNCCCGTCGTCTCTACTTCAGCCTTTTACTGCAACAACCAAGGAAAAAACATGAATAGAGAGCTTGTCAACTCTGAAATTCTCAACAAGTGTTTGTTTATCATTTTAAAAGGGAGATTTGGCAATACAGTTTAATGCTGCATAAACGTCCAACCGTTCTGCCCCTCATCACTGGAAATATCTGTGACATTCAAAATGCCTGTTGATGCTTCTATTCACTAATCCTTTTGCTAGTAAGGTAGTTCGTGGAATGCCTCAGACACTAAAGTCTGCTAGCAATACATGCTGATGCTTTCCTTCTCATTCAGGGCTGGGTTGGATGCCCCCTGAGAGGCACTGAAGGATGGTTGAATGACTCAGAAGCGGAATGCATAATGTGATCTAGTGGCACCGAAAAGAAAAGCGACGCAGTCTGTTAGAAAGAACATTCCCCTTTCCAGTGCAGTTTAAATGACGTCGAATTAGCTGCACTGGCACTACGGTTATCTGCATGTGCCATATGTCAACATCGCTGTGACAAATGTAACCAGGAAGGAAGTCTCGTGTGCAGACAGAAATAGTAGTGACAAAAGGGTCTACTAGGATTTGTGGGATACATTTTGGAATTGATACAGACAACGCATTCTATAAATGTAAAGAGATTTGCCGTCACCTTTGTGGCTGATTTGAGAAAATTCGACACGTAACTTATAGGCTGGATTCCCGTTTGAAGTAAAATGCAGTCAGATTGCAGAACTGAGTCTTGAGCCATAGAACTGATAACAGAGTTGGCTGAGTCCCCTGCGAAGGAAAGCAAGTTGATAGAAGTTGTTTCCTTGCATTTAGATGAGCAATAAGAAAGAATCCTCTGATGAATGTGTCTAAAATAGCTAAGGAAAGGGGCGCCTGGGAGGCTCAGTTAGTTGAGTGTCCTACTTCAGCTCAGGTCATGATCTCACAGTTTGTGGGGTCAAGTCCTACATTGGGTTCTGTGCTGACAGCTCAGAGCCTGGAGCCTGCTTTGGATCTGGGTCTCCGTCTCTCTGTCTCTGCCCCTCTTCCACTTGTGTGTGTGCTCTCTCTCTCTCTCTCTCTCTCAAAAATAAATAAATAGGGGCACCTGGGTGGCTTTGTTGGTTAAACATCCAACTTTGGCTCAGCTTATGATCTTGTGGTCTGTGAGTTTAAGCCCTATGACAGGCTCTGTGCTGACAGCTCAGAGCCTGGAGCCTGCTTTGGATTCTGTGTCTCCCCCTCTCTCTGCCCCTCCCCTAATCACGCTCTGTCTCCCTCTTTCTCAAAAATAAATAAACATTAAAAATTTTTTAAATAAATAAACATAAAAAACCCTAAGAATAAATAAAATAGCTAAAAATGGATTAGATTCAAGCAAATCATCTATCAAAGATTACTGAACACATTTTTTAAGGGGGATTGTATGAGCATGCTGGAAAGGAAAATTAAAAGGAGTCTCTGCTTAAATATGTTAGTGAAGAAACAGATTTGATTAGTGATGGCCAAGAAGCAAATGTTAGAATGACTGAAGGTAAAACTATCACTTTTCTGGGGCCCCTGGGTAGCTCAGTTGTGTAAGTGTCCGACTCTTAACTTCAGATCTCATGGTCATGGGATGGAGCCCCACACGGGGCTCTGCGCTGAGCATGGAGCCTGCTTGAGATTCTCTTTCCCTCTCTCTCTGCCCCTCTCCACCACTCACACACACCCACTCTCTCTCTCTCTTTCAAAATAAATAAAGATTAAAAAAAAGATCAGTTTTCTGTTGTAAAGGTCAAATGGGGAGTGTTCTAATCACAAAGGAAAAATACAAGTAAAGCAACATAAAAAACCAACATGAGTGTGTAAAGGCTTGGGTGTTTGTGTCCTCTCAAAGTTCATATACTGAAATCCAGACCCCCAGGTGATGGTATTAGGAAGTGGGGCCTTTCGCAGGTAATTGGCTCATAAGGGTGGAGCCCTCATGAATGAGATCAGTGCCCTCACCAAAGGACCTCAGCGAGAGCCCGTGCCCCTTCTCCACAGTGTGAGGGCACAACAAGAATAGTGCAGTCTGCAACCTGGGTAACTGCTCTCAGCAGCCCCTGACCATGCTAGCACTCTGGTCTCAGACTTCCAGCCCCCAGAACTGTGAGCAATAAAAGTCTGCAGTTGATAAGCCATCCAGTGTACGGACTTTGTCATAGCAGCCTGAACAGACCGCGGCAGGTTGAAAGTCAGAACTCAGAGTCTCTGAATCGCAGCCCTGGCATTCAGCAGCTGTGGGGATGAACGTGGTACTTCTCGGACCTGTGCCCGGACTCTTGGTCTAGAAGAGACCATTGCCACTGCCTGCCTGATGGATTAGAGAGCAAAGATAAAATGAGATGGCTGCACAAAAGCCTTTTATAAATGAAATGTCATATAAATAATTCATTCATCCTTTGGATGTTATCTTGAAATTGAAAAAAAAAAATGTCTCCAAGGAAATTTTCTCTGTTTCTTACTACTACTTCCTACCCTTATAAAAAAACATGTTCATGAGCTGTTTGGATCAGAGTTTAAAAGAGAAAGGCAGAAAGAATAATTACTCAAGCACAAGTAATGTCAAGCAAAATGGGAAAATCTCTTAATTTATTGGAGTCTAAGTGTCCTTGGTTATGAAACCCAGATGATACAGTGCAGTGTTTTGTAAACCCTAATGCTTAATGCAAATGTATTTGTTTTCATTCCTCTCTTACTAGAACCCGTTTCTCTAATATTTTTATTGCTGATATATTTTTGTTCTAGTAAGTTTATAAAAACAAAAGTGTATTATTCCTGGATTCACATACCTCCCTGGGCATTTTTGTAAGAATACAGTATATTATACATATAACATACAAAATGATGATTTATATTATTGATAAGGCTTCTGGTCAACAGTAGACTATTTGTAATTAATATTTGGGGGAGTCAAAGTTATATCCATGGGCGCCTGGGTGGCTCAGTTGGGTAAGCTTCCGACTTCAGCTCAGGTCATGATCTCACGGTTCATAGGTTCGAGCCCCACGTCCATCTCTGTGCTGACAGCTCAGAGCCTGGAGACTGCTTCAGATTCTGTGTCTCCTTCTCTCTCTGCCCCTCCCCTGCTCACACTCTGTCTTTCTCTCTCAAAAATGAATAAACATTAAACTTTTTAAAAAAAAAGTTATATCCAGATTTTCAACTACACAGGTTGAATATGTTAAATGTGCCCCTGACTCACCCATTGCTGAGGCTCAACTGTATATTGAAATATGTATTTGCATTTGTTTCTGATTCCAAAGCATCTCAATTGGTTTACTCCTACCCTAACCATTTATCTAATGAGCCTGAGTCTCAACCTTCTTTCACCTTTCGCCTTGGACACTTCAGCTCCATTCCCATCTAAGCCAAAAACAATATCTAATTTTACAGCCATTAAGGTAATGCCTTGTGATTCAAAATACACCCCAAGATTCTCCTTGCTGAGAAAGCTCGTTTCAAGGTCCCTGGAAGGGTCATGAGATTGCATTTCTTTTATAATTGTAACTCTTCATATTCACAGAATGCCGCAGTTAAAAAATGCTTCCCTATACGTATATGACCTCATTGATTTTCGCTTATATCAGGAAGAAAGTAATATCTGTAAAGAGGCTTTTGTATATGTATCCTTTCATCCATTATAAGAGAAAACTACCAGTGTTTAAAGGAGGCGAAGTCCAGTATTTCTTGGCTAGGAAGCAGGTCAGCTCAGGCAGCACTTATTTCTATCAAGACCCAGGGGTCTTGCTTTTAAGATTTTCTTTGATTTGCTGCAGTTTGAATATGATATGCTTTGGTGTGTTTGTTTGTTACTTATTCTGCTCTGTGTTCTCTGAGTTTCCTGGTCCTGTAATTTGTTATTTTTCATTACTTTTGAAGTTCTCGGCCTCTATTACTTCAAATATTCTTTCCCCACCATTTTCTCTGTTCCTTCCGATATTCTAATGAAATGTATGTTATGCTTTTTGAAATTGTCCCACTGTTCTTGAATGTTCTGTTTTCCCACTCCTTTTGTCTTCATGTTTCAGTCTGGAAAGTTGTTATAGATCTGTCTTCAAGCTCAGTGATTCATGGTCTACTAATGAGCCCATTAAATGCATTCTTCAGTTTTCTTAAGTGTTTTTTATTTCTATCATTTCCTTCTGATTCTTTCTTAGAGTTTCCATCTCTCTGCCTCCATTACCCACCTGTTGTTGCATCCTGCCTACTTTCTCCATCAGAACCCATAGCATATAAAACAGTTATTTTAAGTCCCTTGTCTAATAATTCCAACATACGTATCATTTCTGAGTCCCATTCTGATGCTTGCTTTTTCTCTTTGGACTGTTTTTCTTGTCTTTTGAAATCTCTTGTAACTTTTTTTGTTGAAAGCCAGACATGTTGGTTTTAGGTGATAGGAATTAAGATGAATAGACATTTGGTATACGGTCATCTTGCCAAGAGTTTAGCTGTTTAGTGTTTGAAGTATTGTAGATGCCAGAAGTCTCAAAATCGTCCTGTGTCCTTGTCTTTGTCTCTGCTCTTGACTCGGGCTTCCCTAAGTTCTCCTCAGAGAGAGGTTGTGTCAGCTCTCAGAGCCGTACTCCTCTATTATCATACTGGAGTCCTTGGATGTGGTGACACTGTGTCGAGGAGAAGAAACATCCTACAATCTCACAAATCAACCTCAGTCTCTTAATGGGTTTGGGTCATGGATTGTGACTTTCACATTGTGCTTCCTCTATTGACCCTACTGTTTTTTGAGTGCAGCACTCCAAATCTTTTCCCTTGAAACCATGATCCTTGTTGACTATGTTGTTGTTCTTGTGTCTGTTGTTGTTCTTGTTGTTGATCCCATATTCAAGTATACAGGAAGTTCAGACTGTGCTTTATTGGGAAGAATGCCCTTTCTCTAGCTGGGATATGGCTACAGTCAAGTCTCTTTTGTTGGAGCAAAGGCCTTTGTTATGGACACATTTCACAAAGATTACTCTTCCGTTTCCTCCCAGAGCCATCAGTGAATCTCTCACATCTTCTTCTTGAGAACTTGCGAGTTTCCTGAAGGTAAAGCCCATGAAAGTATTCCTCCCTCCTCTGAAGACTGTGGCCCTCCATAGTTTCTCACTCTTGAGAGTCCACACTCAGCTCTGAGCAATTCATCAGAGTTACCATTTGAGTGTTCCTACCAGTGTATGGCTCCAGTGGCTTTCACGCTAAGTAAGCAGACCTAGCCTGTGTCTCTCCAGATTTGGGGTTGACCATTTGCCTTGCAACTTCAACGCTCCCACGAGTCCAAGAAATGTTATTGATTTTCCAAGAAAGAGTTCAGTTTCTTCTTCTTGTAAGCACAGAATGATTTCCAAGCTTGTTATGTGTCAGAGCTGAAACCAGAAGTTCTAAATCTTTCTTTCCCTGAGAGCCTTGACCAGACACTAAGAAAGAAAAAGCAAAGTCTACAAAAGAATCCAACATCTACTCATTGCCAATTTGTGTCTTAGTAAAGAGGAAGTAAATGCCTATGTATTAACTTCCTTATCTACCTGTTCTTTATAAAGGGAAGAAGCCAGCCAGAAAGTCGCTGAAATAGTTTGGGGCAGAAGATCTTAGGCATATCACATTAAAATAGAACAACAATTCATCCAGCCCATTGTCCCATGCGATGGTGCTGATCACGGGCATTTTGGGGGGGAGCAAGACCCTTAGAGATTTAGGCAAACACTTCCTGCTTCCTGGCCAGTTCTGGATCTATTGTCAAAAATCCCAACATCATAGCATGTTGGACCTGGAAGAAGGATAGAAAATAGTCTTTTATGTTGTTTCAATCCTGTAGACTTTTTTAGAAAGGTGTAAAATATCTTTATAAAATACAGCATCAGTGATAATGGGGAAAAAGAAGGCAGGCAACCTCCACTTACTTCCTTTCATCAAGGCATTTGTGAACACATTGTAAACCTACATCGTAAATCTGTCTGCCGTGACTTCCGTCACCTCTCCATTCCCTCTGAGTCAGTGGCAGGAAAAGAAATGAGGAAGACACTTATGCTCTTCTTGTTCATTGGTTTAACTGATGAGGAAGACTGTAATAAGACAGGCAGAGGGATGAGGCACAGCAAGAGTAATAGACCTAAGGCCACAAGTGTGCAGTAAGAAAATATTTATGCAGGACTTCAGACTCCTCATCATGAGTCATCTGAGGATAGTTTTGAAAATGGTATTTTTGTTTTGTTTGTCTGGAACGTTATATAACTCGTCGGATGCCTGGTTGTCTTAAAGTCTTAGCTGTCAGAATGGGAAGCAACCCCAAAGTCAATCTTGTTCAACGTTCTTCAGGCTGCGCATGAGTCCTTTGGATCCCTAGGGACCAGGTGACCTCTGCTGAACCCCCGGCACCCCGGGGCTCATCAATCCCCAGCCAACTTATTTTATGTTTCAGAGCATGGGTTGTTGGAAAGCTCTTTCTCTTGCTGAATCCAAGGTTATTTTCCTATAAACGGATCTTAACTCTTGCACAAAATAAATATCCTTGACAATTGAGTGATTAGCCCACACATGGATTCCGTACTGCTGGACATCAGTTTTCTGAGACGAAATCTTGGATGAAATTTGACGATTCTTCCTTTCATTTTCAGGAATCTCAAAATAGATGAATCGAAATGCCTAGCCCCTGCGATTTAAGGAGTTCAGCAAACTGACCTATAAATAAAGCTGACTGAAAGACGTTTGGAACATAGCACATTAGAAGTGTCTTTATTTCTCCCCATGGAGTGAATGAATACATGTCCACCCCAGAGGGACCACAAGGCAGGAATCTGCCTCCAATTTGTGCAGATTGAAGACCACTTTCTCATCTAGGGTGGCGAGTGAATGTTAATTGGGAGGAAATGGTGAGTTATATTAAATGAATCATTTTTCAATTCCAACTATTAAGATATACATGAACATTGGCAGCTGTGAGTATATTAAGTGAGAGCATAATAGACTAAGTGTCACAGAAAGAATTTCACATTGAATTGTGAGAGGGGAGACAGAAATTAGTTCTCTGAAGGTTCTCTCTCTCTCTCTCTCTCTCTCTCTTTTTTTTTTTTTTTTTCAGAAAGACAATGGATCTTGAATTGGAAGAACTTGGAAAAAATAGAAGGCATGGAAACATTATTGTACTGACTGTGATTTCAGGTAGGCTGTTCTAATCTCAGCCAAAGTCTGAGCCCAACGGGGAGAAGGCAGCACGCTGGTGGTGAAAAGAGGAACATGGAGAAAGGAAGGCTTGGAAAACATGAATCCAGGAGAAAATGACCCTGGGAAGCAAGACTGGGGGTTGTGGGGTTTTTTTGGTCATTTAATTAGTATTTTTAAATTAATTTTTATGTGAGCACAGCTGATACAGTGTGTTCCATTGTCTTCATACAGATTCAGCTTCTCTGTACGTTAAGCTCAGCACCCGTGTGGCCACCATCCGCACCATCCAACACTGGAGCTTCTCGGTCCCCTCCAGTTGGGAAGAGCAACGAGCAGGAATGCTGCAGTGGATGACTGGGCTCCGGCTCTGGGAATCAGCAGCGAGAGCCCAGGAACGGGGTCTATAAGGGCAGCACCTGAGCTCTGCGTATCTACCAAATGCAAACACCAGCTGAGCACCAAGTGATGAGACAACCACCCGCACAAGGGAAAAGAGACAGTGGCTAATTTCCGATGCAACGTCATTAACGAAAGGAATTCAGAACCGGCAGGGGGATCATGCTCTGACACATTCCCAGAACCTACGTTGATTGACTTTTAAAACTAAAACATGAGTCATTTTGTTCAAAGTATTAAATGTGGTATGGATAATAGTGTCTTAGTGATGGTTCAAATGCAAACTCGTTTGTCATAAAGGAAGATCATGTTTGAAGAAAATAAGGAGAGGATGACTATAGGTAGTAATTATGTTCAGAGGGAAAAAATGGTGCTTCTGTCTCTAAAATCATCCATCTTTATAGAAATTCAATTGACACAGCCCCATAGCATTCCCTTAAGCTCACTTTTGACCAAACAAAGCTAAAGTAGGCTTTCTTTATTGATTCATTTGCGTTCAAAACTTGACATCTAGAAGCTTCGGAAATGACCTGACTGAATTTCTGTTGAGCTGTTTTTAAAATAAGATTCGTCTATCTCAGAATTTTCAAACCCAGCTTACCTCTTTTATAGGCAGACCAAAACCCAGAAAGTTCTTGGTGCTTTGCTTTGAAGGCACATGTCTTAATTTTGAATCTGTAAGAAAGAGTTCTATGCATATTCTATCTTATCACATATACATACGGCTATTACTCGGTTTCTTTGTGAACTTCACAGCTGGAGTTACAGATGGATGTTCATCTCATGCACCCTCCAATATCCAGGGCAGTTGCCAAGTGAGTTATTTAACTCACAAATCCATTCAGAATCTTGATTAGGTCATGTCCTTGTTCTCTTGAGGCAGCCATCACCGGTAAAGCTTAATGCCAATTAGTTTAGAAGTTCCTCGGAGGCATGACCAGGGGCCAGGGACCACGCTTGTTTCTCACAAGCCTGAGTTTACTGTAAGAGCTGAAATTCAACAAAAAATCATAATGGGTGGCAGAAAATTAATCTCTAATTTCTAACCTATTTGTAGAGGTTTTATTATATTATTTGAGGTTTACTGGTCTCTCCTTATCCAATGTTGGGATCGTAGTTCCTTAATTGTGCCACCATCTTAAACAAAAGCAAGCCTTTATGGTGTGCCCTTCCAAATTAAAAAGCAAAGGGCACACACACACACACACACACACACACACACGCTCCAAATGGCAGCTACCTAAAGCCAAATGTCTCCTCATATACTTCAAAGAGCACACAGGACCATGAGGATTGCCAGAGTCACCTGTAACCGTCACTTGCAACAAAGCAAGGAGACAAAGAAGAGTCTCAACTGTAAATGTGATTGGGGAGAGCGTTCGGAACAACAGAGCCAGTTCCAGATGCCAGGCTGCAGCAGAGAGAGGCGAGGGCTGAATATGAGGGAAAGATCGCAGTGCACGGGTAGCAATGGTGGAGGAGGAAATTGTTGTCCTCACCCCTCTTAGGGTCCCCCCCTCCCCCTACTGGCTTGGGAAATTCAACTGACAGAGGCAGCTTCACAGGAGAAAAGCATACACGTTTCTTCAGTGTAAGGATGAAATGGCAAAACAGACTTCAAAAGAAACAAAGAGCCAAGGAAACAGCCGTGTATTTTTATTTTACGTCCGAGGAAGAGGGGACGGTCTTGGAGGAATGTGATCAGTGAAGGAGAATGAGGCGAGGGAAGCAAACAGGGGTCCCTTTGTTTACGGGGATAACGATGCTTCTTTCCTCTCGTCCTTTCCGGGTGCACAGAGGGAGTCTCTCACGTGAGGGCTCTGGGACCTGTTTGGGGGGAAGAGAGGGGAGGAGTGTGGAGGCCAGCGTGACCTTCCTGCTCCCGTCCTTTTCTCAAACTCCTTCAGCTTAAAATGTGCAATATGCGAATGTGCCATGTCAGGGGACATTGTGTCCTCTATGTTCCCCATCACAGCGATGGAATGGGAAGACACCCCTATGGAAGAGAGGTCTCTCTTGGGCAGGGATATTGAGAACAGGGGTGAGACCTTGGGGCTCAGAGAACTGGCTTCTGTGGGATTAAAAAGAAGTTTAAAATTCCATCGGACTGGAGATGTGAGTCTTCCAGGGAAGAAGGAGACAACCCAGAGGTTTGAAGGGGAAGGGAAAAAAATGTATCAAAAAGCCTACCTTACGGAAGAAAAGAATATTATTTACCACAGGCACTTTGACCACCCCTATAAATTAGAACACAATGAAGAAGCAGACCCTACTTCCAAGGGGAGAAAGAAAGAAGAAAAGAGAAATACTGGGGCGCCTGGGTGGCTCAGTCGGTTAGGCATCTGACTCTTGGTTTTGGCTCAGGTTATGGTCTCATGGTTTCATGGGTTTGAGCTCAACATTGGGCTCTGCGCTGACAGCAGAGAGGATTCTCTCTTTCCCTCTCCCTCTCCCCACCCCCCCTCACGCTGTCTCTGTGTCTCTCAAAATACATAAACTTGAAAAAAGAAATAAGAAAAATACTTAAACATAAATGTTACAAGAAATGGGCTAAAAAGAAAATGAAGAAGAGTAGAAGACTTTCCTGAAAGACACATAACAGACTTGAATAATAAGGAAACAACTCAACATTATAAACTTGCTGAAATCAATGTATGAATTGAATACAATCAAAACAAAAGTACTAACAAGTTTGGATTTTTTTCCCCTTGGGCTAAACATTTGATTCTAAAACTCATATGGACTCTTTAACTATATGGAATAATACTGGTGCCTGGGTGGCTCAGTCGGTTAAGCATCCTACTCTTGATTTCAACTCAGGCCATGATGTCACAGGCTGTGGGTTCGAGCCCCACATTGGGCTCTGCGCTGAAGTTGCAGAGCCTGCTTAGGATTCACTCTCTCCCTCTCTCTCTCTGCCCCTCCCCTGCTCGCACGCACATACTCTCTATCTCTCACTCAAAAATAAATAAATGAACATTTAAAAAAAATATGGAATAATGCCGGAGGCCGCACGGGCTCCGACAGGTCCAGGGGTCCCTGAAGGATGGACGGTGTCGGCGAAAGAGAGTGAGAGAGCCCCGAGATCCTTTCTGATCACCAGGCAGGCATCTCTGTCCTGTCGGTTTTGGTGTCTTTATTTATAGGTTAAATGATAACATAACATCAGAAAAAGGAATTTTTACAATGGGTAGCTCTTTGTGATAAGATGCTTTGGAAAGTGTACAGAAGCAGGTTTTACAGAAATATTCTTGCAGAACTATTGCAATTATAGTGAGGTTAAGTAAATCTTATAACTAGAGAATTAGGGTATTCTTAGTAAAAGACAGGATACATATTTGTTCTAAGTTAATAACGCTAAGGTTAGGTCATAGGTTAAGTGTATAGATGGGCTAAGAGTCATTCTGTCTGACTCTCAAATGTATGTTTTTGAGTTGGTTAATAAGTTGTTTGTGGAAACCTATTTGATGCTGAATGTGTGAACACCATGGAGGCCCTAAAAGTGTCAGCCTTTTGTTTGTGGGTAATGTTTTAGCTACTCTTATCTATCCTCATCCTAGCCACCTGTAAGGGAGGGTGTTTGCAGAAAGTAGGCCTTGAGGAAGGGACTGCCATACATCACCAATTAGGAGAAGGTGTAAGTATTAACTTAAGTTCTGCCCTTATCTGTACCTTAACTCTAAATTAGGCTCTTTGTCTCGGGGCCAGGCTCAGTTGTAATTCTTGTGTTCTTAACCCCCTAAGTCTTGGATCTGCAAGGCCCTTAGGAAGAGCCTTTTGACAATCATCCATAGAGCTTTCATCTAAAATCTCTCTTGTAAAGGCAGGAATATGCTTTTCCTTATGAGGTATCTGTGTTCAGAATATTGGTCTGATATGGAATATTGTGAGGCCTGGTCAATACCAGCACAACATGAGCCAGTAGTAGCAGGAGATACCAGTTTTCATTTCTCATGGCAGTAGCTGTGCAAACACTGCCATTTCCTTGCTGTGACTGCCATCCAGAGAGGTCGGTGCGGCTCCTGGCAGAATAATAGCCAAAGAAACTCTGAAAAGAAAGTAAAGGAGTCTTAACTCTCTGAAGCATTATAATATTCCACAAGCTTTTGCAATTAAAGTGATGTGGAAGCATTCCATGAGCACACAGACCAGTGGAACAGAGTAGAAAGTCCAGAAATAGATTCAACTACATGGGACATAAGTACGTGATAAAGGATGCATCTCAAATCATTGGGGGAAATTGTAATGGTTGAAGCAGGTGGATTGATTGATGAGAAAGTGAAACTGGGTTTATACTTCACATATGGAGGCTCCCCAGATGATTAATGATCTCAAGGTAACACGCAAACCATATAAATGCTCGAAAAGAACATAAACTTGGAAGGAGGAAAAATTGAAAATCCAGATATAGTGAAAGACGGATAAAGTCAACTGGGTCCATGTGTACATGTGTTTTAATGTAGTGAAGAGGACAGAAGCAAGTATCAAATAGTTGCTAAAATAAAATAAAAGAACATGCATTTTACCTGAAGAATTTAAGTTTGCAAATCAAAACACTTTATCTATTTTCAGGTGAATAAAAACAGAGAGAAATATCCAGATGCAACTTTGTGAAATGTATAAACCTGAGGGCAAAAAACACATCCTCCAAATATGCAGGCAGAAAAAGTCAATTCACTTAAAATACAGAAAAATAATCTTTGTTTCAGACTTTTCCATGGTAATGAACAGCAGATATAAACAAGAGTACCATTTACAGAGATTTAAAGGGGAAATGTTGTAACCGGGAATCTAGACCAAACAAGTTTTCCTTCATCTGTAAATGCAAAAACAAATAGTCAAGGCTTTAGAAAGTAGTTCATGTCCCTGTCCTCTCTTCACGAACAAACAAAACAAAATAACGCCCTCCAAACTGAATGTGTATTGCAGCAAAGCAAAGCCAGAAACTTGAGAATGTGAAAACTATAGCAGATATATTAGAGAGCGTTTAGATATTTTATTATTATTGAAGAAATAATTGAAAACATAGTGCAAATATTTTTAAAATGTTCCTAAAAATGAAAGGAGCCTCTCTCTCTTTCTCTCCCCACCCCCTGCATACACACATGCACATTTAAATTCCAGATTATTGGCAACCAAAATAAAAAATTAGATGAAGGAAAAGAGCAAGGAAATAAAAAGATGTTAATTTTCTAATTTTACATCAAGAAGCATCAACAGAATGTCTTTCTTTGGTGATAGTAATGAAATAAATGTAGCTTCAAACGTATGTTTTAAGATTCAAAGAAATTTATCAGATAATTTAAAAATATAAGCTTATGCCTTTCTAATTATTTGAGATTAAAAACATGAAATATTGTCAATTTTTTTGAAAAAAGAGAAAAGAAGAAGAAAATAGCAGGTCAACAAGAAAACAAAGTTCTAAAATGTCAACTCCCTAAAGTTTACTTCCTCATCTGTGTTGTGGGTTACTCTAAATCTAATTCATAGGTTTATTTGGGGAGTTAATACGATAATGCGCAAAAAGTCCTTAGCAGTGCCCCAGTCATGAAACTCAAACAATGCTGCTGATTATTACTATTATCATTATTAATTATCATCATTAACAATAAGGTATGACAAGATATATCACCTATAAAAATAAATTTAAATGGATGAAATTTGATAAACTAATCTTTCTTATTCAAAGAAAAAGATTCATACAATAAGCAAAATAACTAGGAGAATTGGAAGGTAAAGCATGCGAAAAGATGTATCAAATAAACACAAACCAAGAGAAAGCACAATAATGGAGAATCCAAGGTGAAGAAGCATAAAACAATGCAAAGATGGTTGCTTTATGGGGACAAGGGGAAAAAAAATCACAGTGAAGATAAATTGTCATGAAATTTGATGCTTTAAAAGTGTGCCTCTAGGGGTGCCTGGGTGGCTCAGTCGGTTAAGCATCCGACTTCGGCTCAGGTCATGAGCTCATGGTTAGTGGGTTCGAGCCCCAAGTCGGGCTCTGTGCTGACAGCTAGCTCAGAGCCTGGAGCCAGTTTCAGATTCTGTGTCTCCTTCTCTCTCTGACCCTCCCCTGCTCACGCTGTCTCTCTCTCTCAGAAATAAATAAAACATTAAAAAAAAAATTTCTTTTAAATGTGCCTCGAAAATAAATAAAATAGGGGCACCTGGGTGGCTCAGTCGGCTGAGCAACTGACTCTTGATTTCAGCTCAGGTCATGATCCCAGGGTTGTGGGATTGAGCCCTGCACCGGGCTCCACACTGAACATGGAGTCTGCTTAATTAAAATTTTTTCTCTCCCTCTCTCTGCCCCACTTGTGCTCTCTCTCTCTCTCTCTAAAATATAAATAAGTAAATAAATAAATAAATAAATAAATTTAAAAAAGCATTTGGAGATATAAGAAATAAAAGAATTTTAAGATGTTTTCCTCAATATTCTCAAAATAAAGTATTCTCAAAATAAAAAGTCCACAGAGGATTTTAATAGTGCAATTAATAAGACATTGAGATATTAACAGATATTAAAGATTTTGCCTTACAAAGATTCAGCATAGCTTTCTCGGTTTTTGGAAATATTAACTAAAACACATATCTCATATAGTCTATAAGATTTTTAAAAAGTTTTTCTTTAAGTCATCCCTACACCCAACATGGGGCTTGAACTCATGATCCTGAGATCAGTTGTTGCATGCTCTTCTGACTGAGCCAGCCAGGTGCCTCTCATATAGTTTATGAGATTTTAATAATATTTTAGTTTGTACATGACAGCCTACCACCACAATGTGATAAAAATAAAAATGAATACCAGTAAAACGTTAAAAAAAAATCCAACCATTGGGGAATAAAAAGCAAATGTTTCAAATGTTCACTCACTAGGAAATGAAAGCTACTAACTAGAAACCATTTATAAATAACCCTGAAAAACTATGTGTTAAAATTATGTGCCAAGATAATTTAATGGGGAAAGAATAGTCTTTGTAGAAAATGGTGCTGGGACCGTGGGATAGCCATGTGAAAAAGAATGAAGTTGATGCCCTCTCTCACATGGGGTGGGGGGAAGCAAAAATACAAGGAGGGGGACAAAACACAAGAGACTCTTAAATACAGAGAACAAACTGAGGGCTGCTGGAGGGGTTGTGGGAGGGGGGTGGGCTAAATGGGTGCGGGGCATTAAGGAGGACATTTGTTGGGATGAGCACTGGGTGTTATACGTAGGGGATGAATCACTGATTCTACTCCTGAAATCATTAGTGCACTCTATGCTAACTAACTTGGATGTAAATTAAACAATTTTTTAAAAAACTATAAAATTCTTAGAAGAATACATGAATGTGAATCTTCATGATTTTTGGATTTGCCAATAGTTGCATAGATATGACACCAAAAGTATAAGCAATAACAACACAAATAGATAAATTAGGCATCATCAGAATTACAAACTTTTGTGCCTCAAAGCAAACCATCATGAAAGTAGAAAAAAAAAAAAAAAGTCCCCCAGAAGGGGTAAAAAAATTGCAAATAACGCATCTTATAAGGGACTTGTATCCAGAATGGATAAAGAAAATTATACAGACACAGGCAACAGAATGTAGTTCAGACACACAAAAAAAGGAAATCCTGACGTTTGCAACAAAATGGATGGACCTGGAGGGCATTACGCCAAGTGAAATAAGTCAGACAGAGAAAGATAAATGCTGCATGATTTCACTTATATATATATCAATATATCAGATCATTATATTGTACACCTAAGGCTAATACAATGTTACAAGTCAATCATATCTCACTTAAAAATTATCATACCAAAATACCAAAATATGCCACCCCAAAATATACCTCTTTAACATAAGGATTATTTTGAGCTAAAGGCTATTGAGAACAAGCAGAAGCAGGGAAAGCTCTAAAAACAGGGTACAGGTTTTTCTTTTGTAAAGGAAATTTACATTTGTAGATCTCTCTCTCTCTCTCTCTCTCTCTCTTTCTCTCTCTCTCACCAATTTAAATCTGCAGAACAAACAAACCTTACTAGGCAACTCTTGTTTACCGTACTTTTCCTGGTCATTTTCCCCCAAATGGCCTCCCCTGACCGGAAGCTTCCAACCCCCTTTTCTGTATTTAAACCCAAGTTCTAACCATTTCTTTGGGTTACTGAGTGCTCCTTGTGCACATAAATGTCAGTTTGTTCTGTTAATCTGCCTTTGGCTAGTCTAATTCCAGCCCCAGCTGCAGAAGCAAAAATGGGGAAAGGAAGAGGCGCTTCTCCCTTATATCAGGAAATTGGAAAGCTGTCAAGATGATAGATTAATGACTCTGAAAGCTACTTACATAAATAAGAAAAACTCAACAACAGACACACATTCACTTTTTAATTTTTACTATTTTGATTAAATACATTTGATTCAAATAAAGATGCATAAATGTGGGACTGGGAGAAAAAAAGTGATGTGACTACAGATTCAGAGGAAACTACAAAAATAAGGGTAACCTTAAAATACATATTCTATAAATAAATTTGATATTTTTGTGAAAAGCCCAATTTTCTGGCCAAGTATAAATTATAAAACTTTGCTTAAAAAGAAGCAGAAAACCTGAATACCAATTACTATGCATGCTATTGAAAAGATTTTTCAGAAATTTTAAAATTGCTCCAAATTTTTTCAAGGTCCAGTGGTTTCACATTAAATACTTTCTACTGTATACAATATAGCACATATGTGCAGTTGATAGTTATATTTAAATCTCAATGTATTTTTTTGAAGTTAGATTAACTTGATACCAATGCTTGAGAAAAACAGCACCAAAACCACTGAACTTAAAAAAAATAGCATGAGACACTCTCACTTATGAATATAGGTGCAAAAATTCTAAATGAAATTCTAACAAATCAATTTCATTTCTAAATAAAAATGAGAACATATCATGACCAAAGAGAATTATTCCAGGAATATGAGGACAATTCTGCACTGGGAAATCTATCAATTTAATGCATCTTATCTACAGTTCCAAGGAAAAGGTGCCTCTATTCTCTCAATTACCTCTACTGAAAATGTATTCATTTAAAAAATTTATTTTTAAAAATTTTTAATGTTTACTTATCTTTGTGTGTGTGTGTGAGAGAGAGAACACAAGCAGGAGAGGGGCAGAGAGATAAGGAGATACAGAATTCAAAGCAGGCTCCAGGCTCTGAGCTGTCAGCACAGAGCCTGATGTGGGCCTCAAGCTCATGAACCATGAGATTATGACCTGAGCTGAAGCCAGATGCTTAACCAACTGAGCCACCCAGGTGCCCCAAGACTTTATTTTTTAGAGCAGTTTTAGGTATACCAAAAATACATGGAAAATACTAAGAGGTTCCAAATACTTTCTTCCTGCAGCTTCCTCTACCATTAACACCTTACATTAGGGTGGTACATTTGTTACAAGTGATGAGCCAATGTTAATAACATTATTATTAACTCAAGCCCATAGTTCACATTAGGATTCATTCTTGGTGTTGTACCTTCCATGGGTTTGGACAAATGTATAATGCCTCACATCCATCATTACAGCACCCTACCGAAGATTTCACTGCCCAAAGACTCCCCTGTGCTTCACTTATTCATCTTTCCCTCCTCCATGGGCTTGATCCTTTTATTAGTTCCACAGTTTTGAATTTTCTAGAATGTCATCTCATAGTAATGGGAAGCAGAATATGCTGCCTCAAAAATGTGACTGAACGAATTCAGGACATGGCAACTCAGCATATGACACTTTGATATACTGATTACTTTGAGCTGAAGGTGCTGGAAAACAGCAGATGCAGTAGAGGCTGTCTTTGAACTGCCTCATCTGCCTTAAGTCAGATCCTCCAAAAGGAACTTGGTCATCATCTAACCCTTCCCTAGGAGTGTCATCAGCAGTGAAGATGGACTGTTATCACTGGAGACAAGAGTAGAAGTCACCACTGCACCCTGATACACTCGGTCCCAAACTGTCAGATCCCCTCCTCCCCGAGTCTGCTGAGAGCCCCTTCGGCTTCCCTAAAATCATTTGCTCTCCCCCAAGGGGCCTACAGCTTCCCTTGTCCTCATTAAGATGGCATTTAATCCTGAGTTCTAAACCACCTCAGAGAGTTACTCACTTTTTCCTGGGTATCTAGCCACACATACATGAGATAGAAATGTTAGTAAACGTCTTTTTGTTCTTCTCTTGTTAACCTGTCTTTTCTTACAGGAGTCTCAGCTAGGAACTCAGAAGGGTAGAGGGAAAATTATTTTTCCTTCCCTGTAGTAGGAATCATAAAGTAGGTAGTTTTTCAGATTGGTGTCTTTTACTTAGCAACATGTATTTAGGGTTCTTCCATGTCTTCTCATGGTTTGTAGCTCATTTCTTTTTTTGCAGTTATAAATAAAGCCACTGTTATGAGTAAACATACAGGAGCAGCTTTTGATCTGAATAAGTTTCAACTCATTTTGGTAAATGTAAAGGAGTGTGATTACTAGGTCATATAGTAAGAGTGTGTTTAATTTTGTGAGAAACCACCACAAAGTCACTCTACCATTCTGCATTCATGCCTGCAATGAGTAGGAAGTTTCTGTTGCTCCACAGTCCACATGTGGTATTGTCAGTGCTTCCTTGTTGGTCATTCTATTAGGTGTAATATGGTATCTCTTTGTTTAAATTTGCAATTCCCTAATCGTGTAAAGCATCTTTCCATATGCTTATTTGTCATTTGTATATCTTATTTGATAAAGTATCTGTTCAGCTCTTCTGCCTGTTTTCATTGTTTGCCTTCTTATTGCTGACTTGTAAAGGTCGTTTGTATATTTTGGATCCAGTACTCTATCTGATATGTGTTTTGAAAAACCTTTCCCTTCAAAGAGGTTTGCTTATTCATTCTTGTAAGAGTGTTACTTGCAGAACAGAAATTTTTAATTTTAATGGGATCCACTTATTATTTTTTCCTTTGACTGCTCATACTTTTAAATCTAAGAAGTCTTGGCACTTGGCTGGCTCAGTTGGTAGGGCATGGAACTCTTGATCTCAGTTGTGAGGTTTAGCCCCACGTTAGGTGGAGAGATTACTTCAAAATAGATCTAAGAAGTCATCAGGCTTTTCTCCTATATTATCTTCGTGGACTTTTATAAGACACATTTTTTTTAATTAGAAAAAAATAGAAGCTCTGAATAAGTTAGGGGTCCCATCGAATTTTTCAAATGGAGACATTAGTGAAGGGACAACTTGAAGCAAGCTTGGCAAAGCTAAGGAGACACACAAGGGGCGGTGAGGCACCTAGAGATAACACCCATGGTAAGTTATTACCACCCCAGGGACTGATGGGGAAAGGGAAGAGGTAGTGCTGGCTAAGCTACAGTAAAAGGGCTGTTACTGTGGACTCAACTACTACTAAAGATTTCACACTTAGGCAGGGAGAGAGCTGAGGAAGAAATACCTTCACCTTTTTCTTATCTTTCAGTGTCATGTCGGTGACCCTAGTTGGCCAAACCCAATAGAAAGCAACCAGAAATTGAGACTGGAGAGTGCAGTATGCAAAAGTCATCCTCCTGAGGCACAGAGCTAAGCAGAGATGGGTGGGAAGTCCATGGATGGGGGGGCGGGCGCATGAAGAATGAGCTCTTTGCATGACAAAATATATGGAAGTCACATTTTGACTATTAGAGATCAAGGTTCAAAGCTGAGCCCCAGCCCTTAGCCTCCCACCACAGTGAGTTAACATCTCCATTGCTTTACACTTAACTGGAAATAATGGTAACCTTGCATTAAAAATATTGAGATGAGTTTCTTAATGTCTATTGTATAAAGTATTGCTTAGTCTTAAATATATGCTAGGAACTGCTGCAGATAGTTTACTATATTACTTGCTTAGTCATTTTTATAATAGGAAGAGGAGTAACAGGCAACAAACTCAGAAATGTAAGCATTATCTCTTTCAATATATGAAAAAAGAGCCAAAGCCATACCTGGCAATGAGATATTAACATGTCCCACAAAAACGGAGAATGAGAGAGGGATGTTTGTTGCCACCATTATCATCCAATGTTCTAGAAATTTTAGCCAACGCAGCAAGATATGTAACATTGGAAAGAAGAAATTTACCTTTTTATTACTTTTAAACAATGATGATTCTCTAGGAAGATCTCAACACCCAAATTTAAAATTGAGGGGTTAGATACACAATGAATTTATAAGCCTCAATGGCTTTTCTAAAATGCAGAAAAATCTAAGTATAATATTTAATGGAAATAATTTCCCTTTAATAAGAGTAGCACAAAACATGAAGCACCTAAAAAGGCTTTTAAGGAATTTTGCAAACAATGTGAAGGTAGCTAAGAAACCTGATAGATGCATGAAAAAAGAAAATATTAAATGAAAATCACCCAATTTTTTTCATATTGTAAAGACGTCAGTTTCTTCAAGTTCATTCATAGGGTTAATGCAATTGCATTTAAATTCCCAGTGGGATTTATTCTGAAACATGTTCAAGTAAAATTAAGATTCATCAGAAGAATACATTCATGAGTAGAGCTGAGAAAAAAATAAAATAGAAACAAAAGAGAAAAAGATTCTCTGGTGATACTTGTCTTACTAGATGCAGAAACAGTTTAATAAATTAAAACGGGTGGTGGTGGCATAGAATAAAATACTAGAACAAGGAAAGAAATAGAAACTCCGGAAGCAGAATAAGTACATTGGTATGATAAACTTAAACATGTACTCTGATATATTACCCCTAAATAAATACCAGACGGATTAAAGATTTGAATGCTGAAAATCAGACTGGATAAAAATCCTGGAAGAAGATGTGCCAGAATAGTTGTGTATCTCACAATAAAAAAGGGCCTTATGAAAATAACGTAAAATAGCCACCCTTGGGGCCTGTGGGTCTCTTCTCCGGCCACACCTTTCTCAAGGATTGCTGAATGCCACCTCCCACAAGGTGCTGGAGAGGGCGGGGCTTCCCCCAGTCACAGAGCAGAGTGGGGTGGGTGATGGTGTACAAAACCTATCGCAGCTCAGCGTGATGGCAATCAAGGTGAACCTTGGTAGAACATTTAGGACCTGCCAAACATCGCCTGAAACATTTCACATGCCTCAATTCATTAGAGTCTCACACCCAAAATATGAGGCAGGCACTGGTGTTATTAGTATCCGCCACTTTATAGATGGAGAAAGAGAAGCTTACTGTGGTAAACAATGGGCCCAAAATGGTAAGGCCAGCAGGTGGTAGAGTCTATCGGTTTCCAAAGCCTATGCTGAGCTGTGAAGCTGTACCACGTTGTACGCCGTCTCTCTGAGCCTTGATCTCCTGTCTGTAACATAAAAACTACATGGCAAGGGTATCTGCAGAGGACCAGGCAGCGTCCGCAAGGCATTTATCACAGTAAACGACAAAGAACGGGGCAAACTAAGGAAATGAGGAAGACGATGAAGAGCGATGAGAAGAAGATACATAAATCTAGATAAATATTACTTGTGTAAATAGTAACATCACTTCATGAGGGGCACAATAGAAAATTAAAATAGACAACAACGATAGCACTCTAATAGGTCAGGAATACTGGTTGTTATCGCCAGGCAAAATGCCCAAAAAAACCTTTTAAGTATAATTAAAAGGCTTATAGAAGAAGAAGGAATTATAAAATATTAAATAAATCCAAAAAATCTTAAGAAAGGAAGAAAACAGGGGCGCCTGGGTGGCTCAGTCGCTTAAACGTCTGATCTCACAGTCGGTGAGTTCTAGCCCCGCATCGGGCTCTGTGCTGACAACTCAGAGTCTGGAGCCGGTTTCAGATTCTGAGTCTCCCTCATTCTCTGCCCCTCCCCCACTTGCACTGTGTCTGTCTTTCTCTCTCCCTCTCAAAAATAAATAAACATTAAAAAAAGTTTTTTAAAAAAAGAAAGGAAGAAAATATAGACTAGGCAGGACAAACAGAAAACAAATAGTAAGATGGCAGATTTAAACTTAAATTCTAGTTTATTTATTTATTTACTTATTATTCTTTTTATGTTTTTATTTATTTTTGAGAGTGAGAGACAGAGTGCAAATGGGGGAGGGGCGGAGAGAGGGGAGACACTGAATCCAAAACAGGCTTCAGGCTCTGAGCTGTCAGCAGAGAGCCCGACACATGGTTGGAACCCACGAATCATGAGATCACGACCTGAGCCAAAGTTGGATGCTTAACCAACTGAGCCACCCATGCGCCCCTAAATTACAGTATATTTAAACAGACTCAGTATTTCAATTGAAATATAAAGCTCCTCAGTCCAGAAAATAAAATAAAACAAAGTTGAACATGCTGTTTATAAGACACACACCTTATATATAAATACATTGTTGACTAAAGGTTGGGAAATATATGATGCAAAACAAAAATTGCAAAGTCAGAGCTACAAGTAGTTCACTTCAGAGCAATAAAAGTTTCAATGTTAAGATGAAACAATCGTAATTTATTTGCTCCTGGTAACATGACCTCCAAATGTGCAAGAAAGAAAAAGATAAGTCAAAAAAGAAAATAAAATCCAGTCATGGTAGGAGACTATTAAGTCCGGGTTCTCCAGAAAAACAGAACTAAAAGGGCATGTATATTAAAAGAGATTTATTTTAAGGTTTTGGCTCCCGTGACAGCGGGGCTGGCAAATCCAAAATGTGCAGGGGAGGCTGGCAGCTGAAGCTCAGGAAGAAGCTGATGTTGCAGTTTTGAGGCAGAATTTTTCCTCCTCCGGGGAAACCTCAGTTTCTGCTCTAAGACCTTCAACTGGTTGGGTGAGGCCCACCCTTGAGGGTAATCTTTACTTAAAGTCAACTGATTGTAGGTATTTAAAATATTTTTTAAGTTTATTTATTCTGAGAGAGAGAGAGTATGCAAGCAGGGTAGGGGCAGAGAGAGATAGAGAAAGTGGGAGAGACATAATCCCAAGCAGGCTGCACATGGTCAGCACAGACCCTGACACAGGGCTCGAACTCACCAACCATGAGATCATGACCTGAGCTGAAATCAAGAGACTGAGGCTGAACCAAATGAGTCACCCAAGTGTCCCCCGATTGCAGCTGTTAATCATGTCTACAAAATACCTTAACAGTAATGCCTAGATTAGTCTCTAATTGAATAACTAACCTCTCCAAGTAGACACAGAAAGCCAATCATCATACAGGCTTTACAGTTTTAAAAGGTCTATTTCAATTTTTATTTATATTATTTTTTATCAAAAAAATGTTATAATGTTGATTTGTTTTTGAGAGAGAGAGACAGAGCGCAAGTGGGGGAGGGGCAGAGAGAGGGGGAGACACAGAATCTGAAGCAGGCTCCAGGCTCTGAGCCGGCAGTCAGCACAGAGCCCGACGCGGGGCTGGAACCCACGAACCGCGAGATCATGACCTGAGCTGAAGTCGGACGCTTAACCGACTGAGCCCCGCAGGCGCCCCTGTTTTCAATTTTTAAAAAAGGACAGTGATCAAAAGAGAGCCAAGGGGTTGGTAATTGTTGCAGGTTGAGACCCTGGGAAGTGGACCCTAAGATGGAGACTAGCACTCTGGACTCAGGGGGCCACAGCCGTGGAAGGGAGGGGGCGGGGCGGTGCAGCAGGCTTTGGGAAGGAGAGGGGTCACCACGCCAACCATCGTGGGGGATCAGAAAACGACGGCTGGCCTTTCAGAGCCGTGCTGCGCACAGCTGGCAGCAGGCCAGGCTGTTATGCGTCCCCCGTCAATGCAGCGTGGGAGGCTGGGCCCCTGAAGGAGGGTGTCCCCTGGGTGAGGCCGCTCCTTGGCTGAGGCCAGTCTGTGGGGTGCTGACAGCCGAGGGCCACGGGCCGCAGGGCTCAGGAGGCTGGAGTGACCAGTCCGTCCGTCCCGATGGCCTGCACTTGGGCCACCCACAGCTGGGGGTCTGTTTACAGTCGTGTTTGGATTAATAACACGTGCAGCTTTTGCCTTGTCGCATGACGTCACGTCGGTGGTTTTAAACAAATAGAAGGAAGGTGTGTGTACCATGTGATGGAACCATAAAGGACACTGGTCTCGCCCCCTTGCCGTGTTATGTAAGCAGTGGCCCTTCTCCAAAGGCCAAAAGAACTCACAGCAACTAGAAGCGCCCCGGCTGGTGTCCCTGAGACCCCAGTGTGTCACTGACACCTCTCGGTCAGCCTGCTGGGTCTCAGACATGGGGAAGAAATGCTCTTCTTTCTGCCGGGGATCTCCCCTGGGGCCACAGACCACCTATGGGAGGATCTTGCCTCTTGGTTCTGGGAGGGACCATGGTCAGCATGGCCGCAGATCTGCAGGATAAGAATAGAGCACTTGTGAAGATAATTTGGTGGACGAGGACTCTGTTTCCTTAGCTCTACCCGCTTCACGAAAACGAAGATGCTTGGATCCATCTCTTTTACAGGGAGAAAGGGCTTCCTTCATTCAGGGAGGCGAGAGTAGATGCTTTCCCACCTTGTCAAAGACATCACACGACCCTTAGAAGGTTGCTTCCTGTACAGTATTGGATGTCGCGTCCACATCCATAGCTGGCTTCTCACATCTTGGTGAGCAGTGCCCTCATGAGCTCAGCTCACTTACCTGGTTAGAGACGGCCGTCTATTTCCAGTGACTCCGTCTTTCCCTGTAATGCTTCCTTAGAAACTCATCATGGAAGATATAGACTGGCTCACACACTTGCCAGACGGGAGTTTGGCTGCCAGACAGGAATTCTCAGCAACTAAAGACTGCAGATGATGAGTGAACAGCAAGATGATACAAGCCTGGTACCAAAATGTCCATGAAATATTCTACATAAGCAGAGATACCAAGTCATGCTCTTTGCAGAGATCTTATTCGTAAAGAGTTTAGAATGCTTTGCCCTCTACGATGCACGATGGGCAACTGTGTCATGAGTTTTCTGAGGGACTCAATTCTCTCGTTCATTTATTTTACTTTTAATGATTTTCTTTCTCCTAAGTAAATGCATAGATACTGTATTAGAACAGAATAAGATCCATCTATCATGTATCTATTTATCACCTATCATCTATCCATCCATCTACCTCTCTGTGCAGATATATAGAAAGAGAAAGGGGAGAGGAGACCAGATTTCCCAGCTCAGCTGTGTGGCCAACAGCAAACCCACTCTTCCTCGACGGTCTGTACTATCTAGGCCCTCATGAGGGGGAGGGGATCTGCCTCCCCCAATCTTCCAATTCAAATGCCCCTCTCATGAAGAAACACTCTCATAGACACACCCAGAAGAGTGTTTACTCAGATATCTGGGCTTCCCTTGGCTTCACAGACACAAATCAAAGTTAAGTTATCATAATGCAAACCTTTGGTAAAATGTGCTTTAAAACACAGTATGTTATGAGCTAGGTTTAGGAGTCACAGATAAAAACACAGAATAACAACGTGTTGGGTATTCTGTGCTCCCCCTGCCCTCCATCTGCTTCTACCCTTCACCATCATGTTTGGAAGCCCAGGAGAGTGACCTCTATGAACAACATCCACTGGATCTCTTTGTCTGTGGCTTCCCGTGGGATTTGGCCCATGGAGGCACCAGAGGAAGCTGGGGACAAACTGGTTGGAGGTTTTTATGTTCCTTCAGGCCATGGCTGGGCAGTGGCTGCATTCCTGTGCTAACGGCCACTGTCCCCCGATCCTCTGCTATAGGGGTCCCAAGACCCTAGGTTCTGGTGTCCTCTCTCCCTGCTGTCTCCACATTCTAGGGGGTCCTGGTTGTCTCGTGGTGGCTGCTCATGGATGTCGCGTCCACATCCATAGCTGGCTTCCCACGTCTTGGTGAGTAGTGCTCTCATGAGCTCAGCTCACTTACCTGGTTAGAGACGGCCATCTGTTTCCAGCCAGCACTCTAATGGGGCAGTTTTCAGCATTGATCTGTGCCTCACGCACTCACCTGAGGGCCCCCTCTATTCCACATTGACCAAGATTACGAGTCTTTTCTTCCCAAGACATTAAATCACCCTTGATAGGGTGTTATTGACCCTGAAGCTCAAAGAGGGAAAAATCAGAACTAGTTTCAGCTTTTTTTTTTTAAATTTTTTAATGTTTTATTTATTTCTAGGAGAGACAGCGTGAGCAGGGGAGGGTCACAGAGAGAGGGAGTCACAGACTCTGAAACAGCCTCCAGGCTCTGAGCTGGCAGTCAGCACAGAGCCCGACGCGGGGCTCGAACCCACGAACCGCGAGATCATGACCTAAGCGAAAGTCGGACGCTTAACCGACTAAGCCACCCAGGCGCCCCAGTTTCAGCTTTTTAAAGAGGGCATTATATGAGGGTTGGGAAATATTAGATATAAGCAGTCACCCGTGTGTCCTGCCCCAAGCAAATAAACACACACAGACACAGACAGACAGGCAGACACACACACACACACACACACACACACACACACACGCACGCACGCACGCGCACACACTTTGTGAAAGCCCGTGTGACTCCAGGTTGCTTTTTGTTCCGAGAACTGGAAGAACTGGTTAGAGCCATGGGCTCTGACTCAGCAGTTTATTTAACTAAACAGGAACTGTTAACATCTCCCAATAACTCTGGTTTCCCTTTTCCTCTCTGTTAAATTGAAGGCTTTTTTTCCTTAACATAAGATTTGAGATTTCTGCCTCAGAGCTTCCTAAGCCTGCCTACTTTTATCTGCTCTTACTTTTATCTCAGAATCTAGATTTATTTATGATTCCAAAGATTGACATTAATTTTGCTTTTATCTTCCATTTCACTTTCTGAGACTCTGCTTTCCATTCTTTTGAGTATAGATCCAGAAGTTGAATCCTGGATCATACAGTCATTATAGGTATAATGTTTGAGGCGCGGCCATACTGCTTTGCACACTGCTATCCCGTTTTCCATTCCCTCCAGGAGTGCACAAAGGTCCTGATGTTTCCATATTCTGGCCAACACTTGCGAATTTCTGTTTTTAAATTTGTTTTATTTTTGGAATATAGAACATTCTTTTTAAAAACACTTTTAATGTTTATTTACTTTTGAGACAGAGAGAGACAGAGTGTGAGCAGGGAAGAGGCAGAGAGAGAGGGAGACACAGAATCCAAAGCAGGCTCTAGGCTCCGAGCTGTCAGCACAGAGCCCAACGCGGGGCTCAAACTCCCAGGCCATGAGATCATGACCTGAGCCAAAGTTGGACGCTTAGCCAACTAAGCCACCAGGGGCCCCTAAATAAAGAACATTCTTATACATGATTACAAATCCATCATGGCAGTCTTCATCAAATTAGAAAAAGTGCTCCCATCATTCATCTCTACAGGGTTAGAGACATTTATAAAATATCACATTCAAGGGGGCCCATGGTGGCTCAGTAAGTTTGGCGTCTCCCTCTTGATTTGGACTCAGGTCATAATCTCACGGTTCGTGAGTTCGAACCCCGGGTTGGTCTCTGTGCTGACAGTGCGGGGCCTGCTCGGGATTCTCTCTCTCTCACTCTTTCTGCCTCTACTCTGCTTGTGTTCTCTCTGTCTATCTCAAATAAATAAACTTAAAAAAATGTCACATTCAATAACCGCTGCTAAATGTCTTCAGCTTTGAGGGGGTTACAACTGGATTTTACACCTGCTTCTTACGCTTCTAGATGACACTCTTTTTTACTGAACACTTCAAAGAACAGTTTAATTGCTCAACCCGTCTATTTTGAGGGCTACCACCTTCTAGGTCTCTTCTAGGTGAATGGGCCCAGCAGTGAACAAAATCTTAAACAATAACAGATCGCTTGGAATCCCATTGTTGTAGTGTTTTCTTTGGAGATAATAACTGTTTCTGTTAACGAGAAAGGAGGCTGTCTCCAGACCTCACTGCTATGTCTCAACCAGTGAGTTCATGGCCCTGAAAAGGCAGGAGACAGTCCTTAATTCGTGCTTGTCGATGACACTTACTTGTGATGTGTGTATGTATTTTATTTTCCTACCAGACTTTGGGCTTCTTGAAGGAAGCTTTCATTTGTATTTGATTCCCCACAACTATCCCCTGCATTTTGCACAAAAGCATGCAAAAGGTGGGTGTTTTTCACTTGCTGACGAGTAATCACCTGGCCGGAGCCTCCACAATTTTTGGATCGTTCCTGAGAAGTTGCAGTGCCCATGCCAGGGGCCGTGGTGATTCTAGACCTCCGCGAAGAGGGAGGAAGAGGTAATTCGAATCCCTTTCCAGACAGCTTCTGACTCGGAGGAATCAGCCCCCAGTGGGTGTGCTTGCTGGGCTGCACGCTGGTGCCCTCCAGGTGAGAGAGCTGCATACACACCTGCCCTCTCCCTGTTTTAGTTTGTATCTTTGTAGCGAAAAGCAAGCAAACAAACAAACAAAAATGGAGTAAGCTAAATTCTGTCCTGGTATGCTTTGCAAACTAGCAGGGAAGTCCACTCGCTCTCCCACGTGGCTAAGGCCCCCCAGAACCGCCACACACGTGTCTTTGCCAGGTAATGAGATGTGGCTGGCAGACACCCAGTGCCAAAGGAGAGCTTAAATCCACTTTTGGGAAACGCAGCTCCACCTTCCTCCCATTTGGCTTTGGGTGTTTTGCTGTTTTATGAGTCTGAATGTAATTAGTCACGATTAAAATCTGAATTATCCAAGTATATTTGCAGTTCAATTTCATCCGAGGCAATAAAAACTAAATAACTCACAGTGACTTTATTACCTATGTTTCTCAGGTTTGGGGGTGAGGGGGACAGAATAAAGAAGAGATGTCTTCACATCGTCCATTCTACCTGCAGGAGCTGTAGGGGCATCAGAGTGCCCGTAGCTCAAGTTCATGTCACCCAATCTGTTACACTGTATAAACATGAGTCAGGGCTAGTCCCAGGTAAGAATGCCCCAGAGGTCCTTCATGAGGGAAGATCTTAGCTCACCTTCTCCAGGGGAGGAGAGGGCTTGTGCTGGAGACCAAAGCCTCCCAAAGTCCTTGTTACTTTTCTGTTCCACTTCTGAAAAAAGTCACTGTTTATTTGATTTTTTTCTATCCCAAAAGCCAAATGAATAGGAGATACCTGCGCGAGCTCTCATGCTATATCCAGCTGGTGCTTGGGAATCACGAACCTATGTTAAGCATTATGGACACTGAAGATATGAACTTCTCCAGAAATAGTTCTAAACCTTTTCCAGTCCTTTTTCTCTCCCTCCTCTGGAACTTCACTCGGCCCTCTCTTTTCTCGCTCCTTCTCACTCTGTTTTGCTCACCTGTTATTAAAAGCCTGGTACCGAGGATGAATACAGGACAATATGGTACCTCTCCTTGCGGAACTTAAACCACACAAGCAGCCGTCACTGTTACAGAGCAGTTACCCAGTAAGTGGCAAGTGCTTGCTCGCTTATAAACACACGGGGCTCAAAATCTGCACCATTTCCTCTTTCCCAGTGTTCAAATCCACACCAAGAGGATCAACTGATTCTGTCCTTAGGACACCTTTTTCTCGGCTCACATCTTTCCTTTTTCCCTGGAGCCTTTGCTCCAGACTTTGATCTGGTCACAGCCAGGGTGGTAGGTTGAATTGTGCCCACCAGAAAGATACGTTCAGGTCCTAAGCCTTCAGACTTATAAATGGGACTTTGTCTGGAAATAGGGTCTTTGTAGATGTAGTGAAGTCAAAATGAGGTCACACTGGCTTAAGGTGTGTTTGTATGACTGGTATGTTTATAAGAAGAGAGAAATTTGGAGCAGAGACACACAAGGAGGCCATGTGACCACTCTTTGGACATGGAGACACACAAGGGGAAGGCCATGTGAAGGTAGAGACTGGAATCATGGGTCTCCAAGCCAAGAAGTGCCAACAGTTGCTGGGAACCATCAGCAGTCGGGAGAGAGGCATGGAAACAGTGTCCCTCAGAGCCACCAGAAGGAGCCAACACTTTGGACACCTTCATTTAAGACTGTGACGTCTAGAATACCAGAGAATACATTTCTATGGTTTCAAGTCACCCAGTTTGCAGAAATTCGTTAAGGCAGCCCCAGGAAACTAATATACCCAGTGCACTAACTGTCGCCCATTGCTTTTAGGGACAGGTCAGTGCTGAGCAGACGACTCAGTCATGGGCAGGGCACAAGAATCTGGAGAGGGATTCTGAGATGGGAAAGCAATGATGGTCATTTAAGCCATTGGATACTTGCAGAAATCTTGGGGTGCTCACGGAACCTCTCCCAGACCATGGAGTGAGGGATTCAAAACACAGAGAGGCTGCTGCTGCCGTCTGGGTGGCAGACACACAGTGTCACTGAGTCCTCTCTGCTGGGTTCACTCCCTGCTCTCCCTGGGAGGAAGCGGCGGCTCTGTGGGGGCAAGCTGCTGAGCTGGGCAAGGCCAGCCCCAGGATGCGAACCCAAAACCTTCCTTACATGCCTGCACCTCTACACCAGCATGCTGGCTTATTTATTTTTCCCAGCCGGACCTTGCTGTTTGCTTCTCTGGATTTCTCTCTTTCCCCCTCTGCACCTGCTCACCCTATAAGGTCCACTTTAAATCTAATTTTATCTGTTACAATTTTTCCCAGGCACCTCAACCGGAATGGATCTGAACAAGCTCTCTTGAACAAAACGAATGACATACCTATAATTCTTTTTGGCACAACGGAGGGCTTCCTGAATTATCTCTTCAATTACCGTCTTGGTTTTTCTTGCATCATTTCTTAGAAGGTTTTTTAATTTTTTTCAGGATTGTTGTTAGCTCCCTGGGCACAGCCCATAATTTATCCTCCTTTGTATGGCTAGCAGGTCCCAGACCAGTGCCTGGGTATAATTATATAAAAAAGCAAGCAACGTGAGGAAGTTCATGAATTTTTATGGTGGACCAATTATTATTTTGTGCTCATTTTACTGAGACTAATTCCCTCTTATTCTCCTAAGAAGTAAATGTAAACACTCATCACGTGCACTTTGAGCACAAGATCTCAAACTCTGTGTCTTTGTGTGTGAGATAAATGCTGCCAGTGTCACTATTTCAGAACGACTGTTGTAACAGTGATAGTTGTGAGCATTTATTTGCAGACACCATAAAAGGGAGCGACAGAGGAATATTTGGAGATGTGAAAAGTGTGTTTCTAGCTTTAATTACGTGTTGTATTTAGAATTCAGCGGTAGGGGTGCCTGGGTGGCTCAGTCGGTTAAGCATCTGGCTTCAGCTCAGGTCATGATCTCACGATTCATGGGTTCAAACCCTGTGTCAGGCTCTGTGCTGACAGCCAGCTCAGAGCCTGGGGTCTGTTTCAGATTCTGTGTCTCCCTCTCTCTGTGACCCTCCCCTGCTCATGCTGTCTCTATATCTCTTTCAAAAATAAATAAAACATTAAAAAAAATGAATTTAGAGGTAATATCTGATCCACACCTCTCACCTGTGTTCAACTTGAGCCCAGTGGTTTTGGCCCCACGCTGATTTTGCCCTACCCCAACCTTCCGGGGGACATCCGGCAGTGTGTGGGGACATTTTTGATTGTCACAGCTAGGGAGGGTCCTACTGACCTCTGGGGTGCTGCTGAACCCCACCAAAAAGTCATCTGGCCCCAAATGTCACAGCTGCTGAGACTGAGACACCTCACTGGCTCTGTCTGAAGTAAAAGCAATTCTATTTCTCCTTTACGATAACCCCAGCGCACCACTGAGCCCCACTGGATCCAAGCTGGCCCAAGCGTCGTGACCAGGGGGTTCATCTCAGAAGAACTGCACCTGTTAGTGCAGAACAGGGCTGTCGTGCCCAGGTAAGTGTGGTTTGTCACTGCCACACGCCCCGGGGGGGACCATCTGACATTTCATGCTTCCACGACTGAAACACTCCCTCTCAGTCAGCCTCCCTGATATTGTAGAGAATCTGATTAACCCTTGACTGAGGATGCTCCCATGCGGGCCAGATTTTACTCTGAAGGATACTGCCACCTGCAAGCTTCAGAAAGGGAAAAAACGAGGAAGAAAAGGGGAAAAAAAATAAAAAAGCTGTTTTCATTTGAAACATTTCCAAAGCTTGATGGGGCGCAAAGAGAGCATCATTAATTATCTCAATAGCTGAAAAGATAATGCCAAGGCAAAAAGCACAGCTATCCAATGATACAGCATCTGGGAACCCTAGTGGCTGGCTACTTAAGATGGTTTTTCAGGATAATTTTACTGTACTTGAGTATAATAAGCTGGAGATATGCTAGTGGGTCTCACAGCTGCTTCCCCTCTGGCCCTGCTGTCTGCTCGGAAGGAGCCCCAAAGTCTCCAATCCCACAAGGTAGTAAGTAAGACAAATCCAACACCATGCCTATCCTTTGGCAACATTTGATCACTACACCATTTGGACATTATTATTTAGAAGCTCTCGTGCTTCACTGAGCCTCTCACGTTCTGGGTGGGGAAACTGAGCCACTGCAGCAATGACTAAAGGACAAAGTCAGATGGCACCCCGTTCTGGAGCTCCCAGGCCAGCACTCCCCTTAGGGAAAGCAACCCTTCCTTCGCAGTGCGCAGAAGGAACGTGGCCCAGACTTCTCCGTGATAAGCTCCATTTCCTAACAGTGTGAGGTTAACGAACCTCCTTATTTTTGGCAGGATGAGTAAGTGGAAAGGAGACACATCCATCTGAGAAAAAGCCCAGTTCAGAGGCTTTAATTGCTTATGTGACAGTTGAGAAGAAGGTCCCCTCCTTTCCAAACAGAAGGATACAGTTCTGTATTCCCAAAGCTGCCAGCTTTGCCTTCATTATAGAAATAAGAAGAAAATTAAAATTTGATGGATTAAATAAGGGGATGAACCGGGTACTTCTTTCCCAACTAGAAATTACCATTTTTGCTCTTTTGAATTGATAATTGCCCGCTCCAGGGTTTATTCACTTACATAATGAGGTCCTTCTTTGTGATTAAAATTGAGATGCTTTACATTTCTTGCCTTCCCTTAAAAAAAAAAAAAACAATCTTTCAAGTGTTTAAGTCCCTGATATTAGAAAGCTTTAATTACACTATGGAAAGAGTGGAGTGGGAAGAGCTGGAGAGGAAGCCCTTCTTCATCTCGTAAACATCATCATGCTGAGAACTCATGGCAGGTTGGGTGGGAAGTATCCCGGAAGGACCACACGTGAAGCTCCTTTGCAACCATTTTACCTGCTTTGCCTCATTTCAGAACCTCGTCAAATCATCCCCAGACGTCCCATATTGTCTTAATATGTCCATAAAAAATTGTCACAAACATCAAGCCACAGAAGACACCCAGGTTTGCCCTTGTACCCCACAAATGTGGGGACCCTGGTTATATTGAAATAAGGCACTGTGTCCATCAGGGTTCTTGAGGGAAACAGAACCAGGGAGAGATTGCTACTCAGATGGCCAGATAAATAGATAACAGATTTTTGAAATTTTACTTAAACAACTTCTTTATGGGGCACTTGGGTGGCTCAGTCGGTTTAGCATTCAGGTCATGATCTCGTGATTCACAAGTTTGAGCCCCCGCGTCGGGGCTCTGTGCTGACAGCTCAGAGCCTGGATTCTGCTTTGGATTCTGTGTCTCCCTCTCTCTCTGTCCCTCCCTCATTCGTGCTCTCTCTGTCTGTCTGACTCTTTCTCTTAAAAATAAATAAAAACATTTTTTAAAAATAAAAAAAAGGTTTTAAACATTTATTTTAAGGGATTGGTGCATGCAATGTGGGCACTAGCCAAGTCCAAAGTCAGCTGGTCAGCTTGGCCAGCTGGAAACTCAAGCAAGAGTTAATGCTGTAGTCTTGAGGCAGACATTCTCCTCCTTCAAGAAACCTCAGCTTTTGCTCTTAAGGCCCTCATTTGGGTAAGGTCCATCCATATTATTGAGAATAATTTCCTTGACTTTAATGAAAGTGAAGCAATTGTAGATGTAAGTACATAGCAACACTTAGAATAGCAGTTGATAAGGTGACTGTGTACTATAGTTTTGTCAAGTTGTCACATAAGATTAACCGTCACAGGCATCAAGCTTGAACGTTTGTTAGGACAGTTGATGATGGATTAACACAATTTAGCTGACTGACGCCCAGAAAGATCAAAGGCCTGAGCTTCCCTACCAGTTCTATGCCCATCTTGACTTTTCTTCTAAGAGTCTGGTCCACTTACTCTATTATTGATCTGCTCTATCTTCTCCTCCTTCTCCTTCTGGGTCAGAAGTAAAGTGGCAAAGATGTTGAATGAGCGAATAGATTTCATCAATCTTTAAATGCTGTCAGTGCCCAAGTCCATGTCTCATAATTTTTCACATGACTCGCATTGTTATTGTTTTGTGTATGTGGTTTAACTTGCCTGTCCACTTAGATATAGATTCCCATAAGGTAGAGAATATTTTTTTTTGGTATGTCTAGTTCACAGTCATGGTTCAGGTTGATATTCAGAAAATACATTTACAATGTTAGGGGTATACAGAATGGCGAAACTGACAAATCATTCACTCATTCTCCAATGATCTAAAATCAGTCATTCTAAATGAGTAACTCATCCATTTATCTATTTGTAGTCCATCATCTGTTCATCATTCATCATCCATCTATCCATCTATCCATCATCCACCCATCTATACATCCTTGCTTCCATCCATCATCCACCCACTTATTCTTTTGAGAGGCGGATGACCTAAAATGAGAGATACAGAGGTCAAATGACTTACAGAGGAGGAGACAATGTTTTATTGGTAAGGTTAGACCTCTCTCTTAATTTTTAGTCATTTTCTTCTTTGCATTTCATCTCCTTAAGTGCTTTAGAGGAGGAATTCCTGTAATTCTTTGAGTTCAGTGCAGTTGCTAAAATTTTTTACTCAAATAAAAATACAGGATTCCTGAAACTGTGTTTCTCTTTCTTCGCTTCCAACACGGACGTCAGCTTGGTTTCCCTGCTACTAAATTCAAGTTGAGATGACAAAGGCGGGACTATAGCTCAAAAGGACTGGACATTTGCAATCATAGTTTGTGAAATAACTGGGACAATTACCCCATACAGTCCAGTCACCAAGGGCGGAAACTTTCCTTAAATCGCCATGTAATTTTGGAAGGTCTGGTTTCATTTGTTTAACCAAATTAACCAGTAATACCTTAGGTTTCCAACTTTGATTTGGCAGCTGAGATCTGGCTTACCATCCCTCAGGGAAAAGGAGAGAATTTAGGCAAATTGTATTTTGAAACCGCAAACATATCAGTGTGTTTGTATTCAAAAGGAGACAGCTTGAGTGGAAGGGTTTTGTGTATTGATTATTTAATTTGTATATCCATCAACCCCACCACTGCCTTCAGAAAATATCTTTCAGAAAGAATCAGTAGAGAGCACAGAACAAAGAGGGTGAGGAGGAGAGGGGTTAGGGGATAAAGCCAGCCAATACCAGTAAACGTGGACTGAGGCCTCCAAGACTGTATAGCGGAAGCCACCGCAGCCTAAAGATAATGCCTTTCTCTAGAGGCCTCCGAACAAAGATACAAGCAGAGGGACTGGGCATTATTCAACTTGTAGTGCTCTTGGCAAATTCAATCTTTTAAGATCTTCAGGTGTTTAGCTGAAACTCTGAACTCCTTTCACGAAGTATATAAAGTAGTGCGCTCTATTGTTTTCTTGTCCTAAAATCAAGTGGAGAAGTCTATCAGTTTTATACAGTAAACCTAGTCTACAAAAATTTGTAGAACGGTATAATAACTTCAACTGTCTTCTCCATCACTATGTTCATTGATTCTGCCTAGACACGGCTTACAAAGTTCATAAAACTTATAAAAGTACAGTCATTACTAGATATCCATCAATATCAGGAGATAATGTAAAACAACTTATCTCCTGTCCTTTGATCCTGAAATTGCATGACACACTTTTTAGTTCCTCCCTCCCTCCTTCTCTCCCTCCTTCTCTCCTTTCTTTCTTTCTTATTAACCATTTCTTTTACTATAATGCAGTCTTGAGGAGGGCAGGGACTCCTTGGTATTACTTACCAGTGAAGCCCCAGTATTCTGACAGTACTCCATAAATACTTCTGGTATGAATGTTGAATAAATGAATTTGGAAACTGAGTGCTTATATTGTCAGAATGAATATGTGTTCACGATTCCACCTAGTACCTACCTGCATTTACTATGTAGCTTGTTACAGGTGATATTTCCAATGTAATCCGTGCCCTGGTTAAGCCATCACGGGCTGAATGTATAATTTCCGTCAAACTGTACTTGAATATCAAGCAAAATGGAAAGAATCCTTGTTTGAGATATTCGTTGACCTTGAGCTTGTGTCATGTTTTCATTATGAAGTTCTTTGAGTAGAAAACATTTTAAGGAGCTCAGAGCTGTTCTCTTATATTCTATATCATGAACAAGAGACAAAGAGAACATCTGGTTAATGATAGGAGACAAAGAAGATGAAAGAACAAAATAACTGAAAGCTGTTTTTCTGAAAAGTTTAAAAAAGAGACAAGCTATGGGGTGCCTGGGTGGCTCAGTTTGTTAAGCGTCTGACTTTGGCCCAGATCATGATCTCATGATCTGTGAGTTCCAGCCCTGACTTGGGCTCTGTGCTGACAGCTCAGAGCCTGGAGCCTGCTTCGGATCCTGTGTCTCCCTCTCTCTCTGCCCCTCCCTTGCTCACACTTTGTTTCTTTCTCTCTCAAAAATGAATAAACATTAAAAAAAATTATAAATAAAAAAAGAGAGACAAGCTCTGAGTGAGATTATGNTCACACTTTGTTTCTTTCTCTCTCAAAAATGAATAAACATTAAAAAAATTATAAATAAAAAAAGAGAGACAAGCTCTGAATGAGATTATCCTGGAAAAGAAAATAGAGAGGACATAAAGAAGCAATATGAACAATGAAAAAGAATATATAGGTGTAGAATATAGTCAATATTAAAAAAAATTTTAATGTTTATTTTTGAGAGAGAGAGAGACAGAGCGTGAGAGGGGGAGGGGCAGAGAGGGATGGAGACACAGAATCCAAAGCAGGCTCCAGGCTCTGAGCTGTCAGCACAGAGCCCGACTCAGGGCTTGAACCTACTGACTACTTGAACCTCATGACCTGAGCCGAAGTCGGACATTCAATGAACTGAACCACTCAGGCGCCCCTGTATAGTCAATTTTAATATCTCTAGAGAACACGATGCCAATTACTGTGAGTCTTAGATAATTTTCTAACAATTGTAATTTACCAAAATTGACTTAAGAAGAGGCAAAAGATCTGAATTAACCACTAATTGGTAAGATTTTATATACAAACTTATTCTAAGCCTAAAAAAAATTGGAAGTCCTCAACTCATTCTGTGGGGCTAGTATAACCTAGATACTAAAGCTTCACAGATGCAAAACGAAAACAAAAACAAAAACAGATAATCTCTCCTTATAAACATATGTGAAACATACCAAATAAGCCATTAGCAGATTGAATATTAAAAATCAGTTGTGACCAGGAATGAGGCTTGCCTTGACACCAAAAAATCTGTTAATGCAACTCACTACATTAAAAAAGTCATGTAGAAACACCATATTACCACGTCAACAGAGGCAATAAAATTCAATATTATTCCTCATAAAAACTAGAAGTAAACTAAAAACAGATGGCAGCATTTTCAACCAATAAAGGGTATCCTCCAAAAACAAAAATACAGACAAACATAAAACAAGCAAATACATTAAAAAAAAAAAGTGCTGTGAAACTCCCACCCCTCGCCTGCAGATGAAGAAATGTAGGGTCTTTGGCCACTGATAGACCTGGTGAGGAACGTCTCCTTTGGAAGGACTTTGAACTTCAAGGACAGATGTTCCAGATAAGTTTGAACAATTCAACACCAGCTTTAAGAGAAGCTGAGCCTTTGACAAGATCATCTCAAATTGCTGAGGAGGAATCTAGTTATAAGAGTTTTTTTTTTTAAGGATAAAATGATGATTCTCATAGAATTTAAAAACGACCATGTGTTAAAGATTTAACTTATTACTAAGGAGGGAACCACTATGATGCCACTGTGAGTTCAAAGAAGAATTCCACACATACTCACAGGAAATCAGAGATGCTACACAGGAAATCAGAGATGCTGACATGAATTTACAAATAAATGCAAGATGGGTTAAAATCCAGAGCAAAGACTAACTTCATTTCTATTGGACATAATTTATGTGAGTGTTATGGGTGAAATCAACTGCATTACAGACACCATCTGTCATGTAGGGAGCCATAAGAGAGCCTAAGAACAGTGAAAGGAGGGGACAGCCCAGAGGGACACACCGGCCAGGACCCTCAGCCAACCTTCCAGCCATTTCTTTTCCTTTTTTCTTTTTTTCAAATTTTTAAATGTTTATTTTTTAGAGAGAGAGACACAGTGCAAGCAAGGGAGGGGCAGAGAGAGAGGGAGACACAGAACTGGAAGCAGGCTCCAGGCTCTAAGATGTCAGCACAGAGCCCAACACGGGGCTCGATTCCACGAACTGTGAGGCCACGGCCTGAGCCGAAGTCGGACGCTTAATGGACTGAGCCACTCAGGCGCCCCAACCTTCCAGCCATTCAAAGTCTCTCACAGTTTGTCTGGACTGTCGAAACGCTAGTTTGATGCTGATCTTTAAATACTTGCTTGGGAATAACCTTCATTCTTTGGTGTTTCTGATGACCTAGCTTACTAAAGCTTTTTAATTTTCTTATTTTTATTTTAAGGAAGAATCCGGTGGAGCAAATGTCAATGCCAATGAGATGCATCTTTGGGAGGTCAGGCCACCCTCCTGGGAACCCCACAGTTTCTCTCAATTGCTAGCAAAATTTGTGCAAGGAGATGAGACACAGCTTCAGTGAAAGAAACCATCTTTTTTCCCCCATAATATATGTTTGCAGACATTTAAACAAAATATGTTATTTTTATTAGGTAAATCTCGACAGCCCCTCTTACTCCCAGATCATGCATGTCCTTGCCATGCGCGGAAATAAGCCTCAAATGCCCACGTGGGGGAGCAGCCCCTGGGGATTACATGTCTGGGAGTCTCCCCTTTTGTGAAACGCAATCATTCCTTGATTGCCGTGCAACGTCATCAGTCAGTGTCAGCTGTGCTAGTTGCCTGATGTTTTCCAGAGAGTCGTGTCTGAGATTAGAGCCCTGCGGTTACAGGATGCGGGGCTTGGCAAGTGGGAGGTAGGGAAGCGGAGCCGAGCACCGCACCCAGGAAGAAAGCAGCAGAGACCGGACAGCACTATCTGAGGAAACGGGGACCTGGGGGTTAGGGGCATCTCACAACAAGGCAACAGGGACCCTAAGAAGAGATGGCAGAGGACAAAGTTACTCTCTGCATCTGTTCCCTGCTTAATGAATGATAACCGAAGTGATCCAGCCTGCTATTTCCAATGCCAAGGACAGCGAGAAACGTCTAGAATCACCTGTGTTGTTTGTTTAATACAAGACATGATTTCTCTGGACCGCCGACCTTGTGAACCGGAGGGGTTGGGGGTGGCATTCACTCTGCCGGCTCTTTATCCTTCTACAGGCTGCAGGCATCAAAGAATTAGCCTTTCGTAATAAAATCAGCCCTTTCAACCGTTGAGAAGGCTGACGATAGGGATCACTACCCAGATTAATTTGCTACCAAATAAAGAATCAGATGCCAAGATAAACAAGCAAGAACAGCCAGCCAGTAGGGTTTGAAAAAAAAACTGCAAGCTTTTCAGTATCCTTTTGTTCCGGCATTAGGATGCTTCATCTTTTCTAAGCTGGTAGTCACTAAATTTTTAATGATTTGAATTTGCTCATTGGAATTCTAGCAGAAGGAGGTTCTCCGCAAAGCCAGCCTCCTGATGGGGCGATGGCAGTGCCCGGACCCCAGGGCAGCCTGCCAGGGTGGCTATCAGCCTGGCTTGTACCTTTCCTCCCTTGGGCAGTAAATGGGGGTGTCCAGGAATTGTTACGTAATTGGAGGGGCCCAATGCAAAATGAAAATGCAGGCACATTGCTCAAAAAGTGTAAGACTTTCGAGACAGCGGAGAATCAAATCTTGCCAGAGACCTGAAGTTTACAATTTGGAGACCGGATACATTCTTTCACCCAGAAAGCTGACTTTAATAAAAGTTCTGTGTCCAGAAGAAAATAGTCTATTTGCAGAAGCTTCACCTTGGGTTTTTTGGAATCTATAAGATGATCCGAATTACTTTAAAGCTACTTTATAGCTATTCCTGGGGATCCCTCTTTGAGAAGGTTTTTTTTTTCTTGTGATTTTCTTTAAACTCCATCTACCTCTATATATTTATGTTATAACAGATTATTTGAACAATAGCCCCATGCATTACTGTGATATTTCAGGGCTCCCCACTTGTGTTTGGCCCCCATCTGGTGGGCTTATGATTCTGTCAGCATAAAGCAATCAATGCTATGGACAGAGTTTAATTTTTTTAATGTTTATTTATTTTTAACAGAGAGCGAGAGCACAGGGGAGGAGCAGGGTGGGTGGGAGGGACAGAAGATCCGAAGCAGGCTCTGTGCTGACAGCTGACAGCCCGATGCTGCTAGAACTCACAAACCATGAGATCATGACCTGAACCGAAGTTGGATGCTCAACAGACTGAGCCACCCGGACGCCCCAGAGTTTAATTTTAAGTGCCGTGTTTCTCAAACTGAAGTCTGTCCACAGAGGTGTTCTTGGATGACCTACCTTTTAAATCAGGGAACCCCTGCTCACTCTAGGTTCTAGTCAGTAATGATTAAAGAGGTCTATACCCTTTCTAATGACCATATGCAAATCAAATGTTTAAGAGAAGAGTTGAGGAGAAGGGAAAAATGACAATCTTCGTTCAGATAAGATTTTGGGCTACTGGTTAAAAAAAATGCGAGTAACCAATTATTGACGAAGAATAACGTTGCCAGCAATGATAATGACTATGAGCCTTGATCACATGGCACAAACTATTGATGTATCTTTTTCAGGTTTTTTTAGTTGAAACCCAGTTGAGCCTCCTTGTTGTAGATTAGGAAACTGAGAGATCCAGTAACCACCAGCTCCACAGAGAAAAGAGCAGAAGACAATCTCAAGCCCCCAGAATGTGACTCTGAAGCCCACTGTCTCCCCCTCCAGGCCATTTCTTTACACATTTGTGCTAGAAAATAGTTAATGCATAAAAGTTTGGGTCATTTTCATCTTTTACAGGAGCATGAGTATCTGCAGAACTTGTTGGGGACATGACTATCTTAAAATGCAGGTTTTACTATTATTCAGGTATGGTGAAGCCGGCGGATCAGATGACCGCCATTGCAAACACGGTGTGTCATTCACAATTCCCGAGGAGAGAGGCCAGGCCACACCACGCAGGGCCATATGGGAAGCAGCGGGGACGCTTGGGAGGCAGAGAGACAGGAAAGGAAACTCACTTTGGTCCACCTACACACCCCAGCATCTCAGCTGCCTGTTCTCTGGTACTTAAACCCACTTTTATGTGGAGAGAAGGTCATTCTTTCCGATCATCTTCTACTTGATAATTATAGCTTTATGACTGGCTGGTAGAAACATGTTTCACTCTTAATTCCTAGATTCATTCTGCACTTCTTCGTCAAGCCAGAACCTATGTTCATCTCCGTGAGGGTTTGCAAACTACGGCCCATAGGCCAGGCCCAGGCAGCTACTGGTTTCCTGTGACTCACGAGTGTCCGTAAAAGACTTACTGGAATACATCCATGCTCATTCAGTCACGTGTTTTCTATGGCTTTCTTGCTACAAGAGCAGAGCTGAGAAGTTGCAACAGAGAATGTGTGGCCCACGGAGCCTGAAATATTTACTATCTGGCCCTTTACAGGAAACATTTGCTAAGCCCTAGTCTAGACAGAGAGAGGATCTATTTCCAGCACCCCACTTGCTAGTGTGATGACACTAAGCTAGTAACTTTCTCTCTGTGCACCTCAACTGCCACATCTGTAAACTGGGTATAATCACATAGCCTTCAGGGATATAGGAGAAAACCTAATCAATTCTTGGAAAGTGCTCAGCAGTGATTTGCACCTAGAAAGTGTTCCATTTAATAATTATTGACATACAAATAAAATGGCAATGGGGATCTGGAGGAAGAAAAATGGTTGACTTTGGGTAAACCTCTTAAACTTTCCAATTCTCAGAATTCCTGGTTCTATCATCTCTACACAAACAGAGCCTGTACCCTGAGGCTTTTCCTGTCCAGCTCACGTCTATACACATTTCTCGCATGTATCGGCGATGAAACAGTACCTTTAACCTTGGGCAAGATGGCCATGTTTCTGAGCATCTGAGTTGGTGGCCAGTGTGACACCAACATAGTGGTTGACAGCTGCTTCAGTAATGTCACAAAATGTGGCGTGTGGCAGGGAGACGAGAAGAGTCACTTAGGAAGAAGCCAGGGAGCTTCTAAGATAAAAGAAGCAATTTAACTGCAGTTTTCAGATGAGCCCCAATGCAGTCTGTCTCCTTCTCCTTATTGAGGGCTAGATCTAGCCTTTCTAAATCCAGGAGGTCAAGCAACAGTTCTCATGAACAAAAAAGCTACAGCTTGGGAAAAATCATATGCCTTCCCTAATTTTAAGCCAGGTTTTGTGCTTCCTGTGTTTCCATTTTTTAAAACAGTAAATAGCAGACCGTTGCTATTTATAAAAACTTTTATTTGAAGCATCAGCTATGAAAGAATTGACAAAAAGGAAATGAAGCTCCTTTGTGCTCTGGCCACTCGATGGCAACGCTAAAGAACAGGGCACCTTCGCTCTCTCCTTACTCTTCCCTCGAGGGTGGCACATGCTTCTCGTGGCTTCACTGGGAGGCAGTGTGGTGCTAAGGTCATGCTGCCTGGGGAACCAGAGGACCTGAGCTCTGACATTGGCTTTGTTGTGTAACCTCAAACTATTGACTCAGTCCCTCTAGGTCCTATATTCCTGTGATGGTCCATTTCATATGTCAGCTTGGAAGTCTTTTTTGGATGGGATTAACGTTTAAATTGTTGAACTTGGGTAAAGCAGATTGACCTCCTGCATGTGGGTGGGCCTCATCCAATCAGTTGAGGGCCTGAATAGAACAAAAAGAGCAGCATTTCTGAGCAAGAGAAAATTCTATGGAGGACTGCTTTTGGATTTTATCTGCATGATTGTCTCTCCAGTGTCTCCACGCTGTAGCTTTGGATTTGTCAGCCTCCATAATTGTGCGAGGCAATTCCTTATAATAAATCCTTCCTTCCTTTCTCCCTTCCTTCCTCCCTCCTTGCCTCCTTCTCCATCCCTCCTTCCCTTCCTTCCTCCATCCCTCTCTCCCTCCTACTTTCCTTCCCTTCCTCCCTCGCTTTCTGTCTTTCTTTCTCTCTCTGAGAGGCTTAGAGAGATTGACAAGTATAGTTCCATTGATAAAATAAGACTTTAATACACTCCCTGTTAACTCTAAGATAAAAAGCTGCTATGGCCTTAAGGACCCCTTGGTTGAGTCACTACTGTTGCATATAAACATGCTTCTCACCAAACAAACAACTTCAGCTTGCTTCCTTGCACATGCAAAAGGCCTTCTCATCATTTTTGTGATTGAGAACATAGATGCTGAAGCCAGACTCCACAGGTTCAAATCCAGCCTCTGCCACTTGGTGGGTTTTGACCATGGGAAAACTACTTAACCGCTCTAGGCCTCAGTTTCCTCATCTGTAAATGGGAGATAATAAAATACCTAACTCTTATGGTTATTGTGAGAATTAATGAGTTAATTTATGTCAAATGCTTAACAAAGTGTCTAGCACTCAGATAGGATAGGTCTGGCTACGCTGCAATGAGGAATACATCATTTATGCTTAGAAGTTGTTGCTGGAAATTTTTTTTAATGTTTTATTATTATTTTTTAATGTTTTATTTATTTCTAGGAGACAGAGAGAGAGAGAGAGAGACAGCGTGAGCAGGGGAGGGTCAGAGAGAGAGGGAGTCACAGACTGAAACAGGCTCCAGGCTCTGAGCTGGCAGTCAGCACAGAGCCCAATGCGGGGCTCGAACCCACGAACCGCGAGATCATGACCTAAGGGAAAGTCGGACGTTTAACTGACTAAGCCACCCGGGCGCCCCAGTTGCTGGAAATTCTTAAGTGGTCACGCAGAGCCTTAAGGAAGCAGGAAAAAAAAATTAACCATGTGCCTAGAGGGGGAGAAATACAATACATGGAGAACAGAATTAATAACTTCCACAGTTATTAATATTCCTTATTTATATATTCTTATGAATATAATACTTAATTAATGTTATATATGATGTGACACTTCACTTTGCTTCTTTGTTCAAGGCAAAGGATGTTTTTCAACAATGCTTTCTGCAGGAACAGCTTCCCCGCCTTATTTAGCAAAGCTAACACCTCCTCCTATAGTTATAGCCCGGAGCTATGAGATCATCAGTATCCATGTAAATAGATACAGCTTAGCCTCTTGGGCTGATATCAAAGATCCTTTATATGGAAGCAATTACACCATTGGTGGTGGTGGTGAATAGTTAAAAATGCAAATATACCATTATTTACTAGCTCTGGGAAGTCATGCCTCTTGCATTTTCATTCTGAACTTCTTGTTTAATGCCTTTCAACTCTCCCCTGCTAATTTTGGCTTCTGAGAAATAATTCTGCCAAGGCAGGAAATTGGCAGCCACATACGTAAGTTTCATTGGTCTATAGATCATTTTATTTCCTACTTTGTATTTTTCCGTCACTCTCTACTCTTCACTGACTTCCCACTGACCCTCACTTCACACATACAGCATGAAGCATGGGTTTTGACACATGATAATCTATTTGGTTATCAAGGTTTGATCCTTTAGGTTGGGTTGATTCCTGCCAGGTAAATGTGGGCCATGCCTTTCAATGTAACATATGATATATTGATTCACTGTGCCATTATAAATAATTTTTAAAGTGCATGCACAGAGAAAATGTTTCTTAGGAACATTTAAAATGGATTTTTTTAGTTTTCAATGGAATCCCTATTAAGAATTTGGGTATATATCGGGGGCGCCTGGGTGGTTTAGTCGGTTAAGCGTCTGACTTTCGCTTAGGTCATGATCTCGAGGTTCGTGGGTTCGAGCCCCGCATCGGGCTCTGTGCTGACTGCCAGCTCGGAGGCTGGAGCCTATTTTGGAGTCTGTGTCTCCCTTTCTCTCTGGCCCTCCCCTGCTCACGCTGACTCTCTCTCTCTCTCCTAGAAATAAATAAAAATATTTAAAAAAATAATTTGGGTATATATCAGAAAAGTAATCTGTGTCCTCTATAACTTTGCAATTCTGGAAGTTTCCTTTTGATTTCACCAGGGTCTTATGACTGTGGCTGGTGAAGGGAGAGATTATCGTGAGAAAATCAGCTAACTATCTGCCTCCTGGAAAGCTCAAGTTCTCTGAATAGAGGAGCAAGGTCATCCAATGAAGTGTTCAACCACTTTTTATAGAATGTCTACCGCTTGCTAGGTACAAATCTAAGCAGTGGGTACAGTGGTGAACTAGCTGACCAAGCCCTCTTGAAGGAAACATTCTAGAGAGGACATAGATAGTCTTAAAGAAATTTTATAGATAAACAATACAATTTCAGATAGTGATAGATATTTGAGAAAAGAATAAACAGGGTAAAGGAGCAGAAAAGGGGTGCTTGAGGGGCTAGTTTAGATGGGTAATTTGGAAAGTCTTATCTGAGAAGGGAGTTTTTGAACACAGACTTAAGTGAAATAGAAGAACGGGCCACATGAAGTTATAGGGTTAAAGGAATCTAGGCACAGGAAATATTAAATACACGCTGGGGGTAGATGAACTTGGCATGTTCATTTAAAAAAGCAGGAAGACCATTATAGCTGGAGCAAGGAGATGCTTGAGGTGGGTTATAGTTAGAGTTTTAAGACTCTGTAGGACAAAGTAAGAGGTTTGCATCTTATACTTGAGATGAGAATCCCCTGGGTGTGAGGGAGTGGGATTCAGCATATATTTTGGAAGAATATCCAGACTGACTTTTTGTTGGATGAAATACAAGAAGTAAAGAGAAAAACAAAGAGTCGAGGATGACTCCTATATTTTTGTTCTTTGCAAGTGGGTAAATGTTGGTGTTATTAACTGAGAAGATGGGGAACCCTATCAGTGAGCATTCACACAGGGAAAAAGAAATTGCTCTAGGTATTTTAAGCAGAAAGAGGTTTAATACAGGGAACTGAGCGCTTACAAAAATTTGGAAGAGCTGAGGAAACACAAGGTAAGGGAGGTGCCCAGTGATATTCAGTTCTGCCACCACCACTGATATAGTGAATGTAGAAGGTTTCACTTCCATCCAGAGATTAGGAAAGTACAGGAAATTTGTGGTGATGGTCCCAGCAGCCCCACAGCACTGAGAGGAGTTATTGCAACCGACCACCCAGAGGCTACTGCAAAAACTCATGTCTGCTAAAGCTTTCATGTCTAATGTTGGTGCATGGGGAAGAAGAATATATTCTATTTCTCTTCCACCTTCAAAATTTCCCACTAGGGCTCTTTATTAGCAGAACACAGCTGCAACCAGAAACTGAAAGGCAGATGAGCCTGGCAGCTAAAGTTCCCAGCCTTTTGGGTTTTTTTTGCTTGCCAAGAAGAAACACAGGAAAGAGGGAGAGAAATAGAATCTTGTAAGCTAAAGGGGAGATAATGAAACATCTTTGGATTGTTTTGTCATGAGTTAGCCTGTGTATACAGACACATCCACGTTGGAAGTGTCAGGTATGTGGTTGGCTACACAAGTCTCGAATCTGGGGGAAAGGCTGAGGCTGGAACTGGGGATCCATCAACATATAGATGGTAATTAAAGGTATGGAACTAGAAAATATTACATATGGAATAAGTGTAGATGGAGGTCAAGTCCAAGAACAAAGCCCTACATGTTCTTAGGAAAACTGGGATATTGGGGCCATTGAGAATCCCTGCTAGGTTTCAGAGGATTGACAAGTTAGAACCTGATGTAAGTTCAAAGGAACAGCCTGAATAATGCAGTCAAGACTATGAGTGCTCAGATGTCAGGAAGAAGAGGAAGTACCAGCCAGTGAAACTAAAATGGTGAGGAAACTGGAGAGTGAGGTCCTCTGAAATCAGGTGAAAGAGGGGGAGGCAGTGATTATTGCATCACATACCGAGAAGAGTTTTCATGATCTGCAGTATGAGAATTCAACATTGGACCTGCTGAGATGGAAGTTGTAGGTATAGTTTCCAAAATCCCAAATGAAGCAATTTGGAGGGAGCACTGGTAGTGAGAAAACAAAGAGTGAACTTGCCCAACTCCTTGGATTAGTTGTGATACAGCATAATGATAGCAGAGGAATAGACCAGCAGCTGGAGATGATGGAGAGTCTAGGAAGGGGCTTTTTAAGAAAGGCGATTTTAAAGCATGCTTGTGGGTTGTTGAGAATGAGGCATGATCTTGGCAGTCGATGTAAGAGTGGAGCATTCAAGACTCAAATTAATTGGTAGGTCATGTCCAACTCAATAGGAATCTCTATTCTGATCCCAGATTATACAAGACACAGATATTTTTAAAGGAAGATACAGACTTCACTTCCAAAGAGGGTACTAGAGAGTTAAAATACACACATGTGTAAAAATTGAAAAACAACTTCTAATAAAATGTAAGCAAGGTCAATATTTTATTTTATAAATCATTTCTGTAAGTTCTGGAGGCAGTAAATAGTGAATTGTAAAATTATGATGGGGGAGACAGAAGAATACTTTATGAAATCTCCTTTCTATCTGATCTTAAAAAAAGTTAAGAAATTAATTTGTGGAGAATTGGCAGGTAAGTATTCTTCAGGGAGAGGGAAGTATGGCTCAACAATGATGGTGCAAGGCAAGTAATCAGCAAGGCGTGTTGAAAATATCAAAAGAAGTGGGATGGCTAGAGCAGAGGGACTTCAGTTGGGGGGCCTGAGAGAGAATCATGGCTTTCACCCTGTGGACAACAAAAATCCACTTAATGAGTAGTAGACACTCATAGAGATGAGACTCATAGAATGGGGTTTCCTAAAGACATATTTTGCCCATATCAGGGGATCCATAAATCGTTTGATCTAAAGCAATGTTTTTGTTTCTTCAGCCATACCTTGGAGATCAAGGAAATTCTTCCAGAATGACAGAGCTGCCCATGCCAAAATCTAAAGCACCAGCTCAGTATGATCCACTCAGTTTGTGCTGTGGCAATTCCCTGGGAACAATTTTTATTGTTAGTTCTCATCTGCTTCCATATTTAGTGACCACACGCTTAATTGCAAACCTAAAATTCTTACAGTGCCTCGTTGCACAAATATCTCTCCTGCATGCTAGACGTTTCCAAAAGCTTAACGTTTCTGTGTCTGATTTGCATTATCTAATTTAAACAGTTCCAGAAACTGTTCTGCTCTGTGTTCTCTGAAGAAAACCGGGACATTTCACTGGGGAGATGGGGGTAGGAAATACCTCTAGGGTTGAGAAGGTTGAACTTGAGACTTGAGGTAACCATAAAGGAATGGCTTAAGTATTCTTGTCTGAGCTTCACTGATAGTGTCACCGTAACGACCACATTCTCTGGTGAATCTTCACCAGTAGGGTATAGAACCCTTTGATTCCATTTCCTATCATCCTGGGAACCCCAAACAGATGCAGGCTCCTGGTTCATCAGCCAATTTTGTGCAGAAGTATCACTCTGTGTGAGTTAGTGAGCAAGCAGTGACTTCAGACAGAGGAAGCAGCACGTTGAAGGGCTCAACAAGAAAGTTATTGATGCTTGTCCTTTCTTGTTTTTTGTAAAGCAAAAGCTCACCTCATTTTCCTGTACTTCCCTTTTTAAAAAAATTTCTTTTTAATGTTTATTTATTTTTGAGAGAGAGAGAGAGAGAGAGAGCGCGCACAAGCGGGAGAGGGGCAGAGAGAGAGGGAGACACAGAATCCCAAGCAGGTTCGACGTGGGGCTCAAACTCACAGATCACAAGATTATGATCTGAGCCAAAGTCAGACGCTTAACTGACTGAGCCCTCCAGGCACCCCTATTGCACTTCTCTTTATTGTACAGATGCATTTTTGTTTTTTACAAATTAAAGGTTTGTGACAACCCCGTGTTGCACAAGTCTATCAGTGCCATTTTTCCAAAGCATTGGCTCACTTCGTGTCTTTGTGTCATATTTTGGCAATTCTTGGAATATTTCTAACTTCTTCATTTTTATTGTATTTGTCACGGTGATCAGTGATCTTGGATGTTGCTATTGTAATTGTTTTGGGGTGCCACAGACTTGTCCATATAAGGCGGTGAACCTCATTGATAAAGGTTGTGTGTATTCTGACTGTGCTCTGACCTCTGTTAGCTGGTCTCTCTCCCTCTCCTTGGGCCTCCCTATTCCCTAAAACACATAAATAGTGAAATAGCACCGATTGGTAACCCTACAGTGGCCTCAGAGTGACCGAGTGAAAGGAAGAGTCACACATGTCTCACTTACGATGATTCAGCTTAGTGAGGAAAGCATCTCAGCAGCTGACACAGGATGAAAGCGAGGCCTCTGGCACCAGTTATCCAACTTGTGAGTGCAAAGGAAGAGTTCTTGAAGGAAATAAGAGTGCAACTGCAGTGAACACACAAAGGATAAGAATGAAAAACAGCCTTCCTGCTGATAGGGAGAATGTTTTGGTGATCTGGGTGGAAGCTCACAGCAGCCGTAACATTCCCTTAAGCCGGAGCTTAATCCAGAGCAAGGTCCTAACTCTATTCACTTCTGTGGAGGCTGAGAGGAGTGAGAAGGCTATAGAAGAAAAGTTTGAAGCTTGCAGGGGACAGCTCATGAGATTTGAAAGAAGAAGCCATCTCCATAACACACAAGCGCAAGGTGTAAGAGGAGAGGTCTGTGATTTCACTGTAGCTTCCCCAGGCAGGACCCTGTATCCCATGCTGCTCTAGGACTCGGGAAGGTAGCACCTACATGTTCTAGGTGTCCATGACCTCCACCCATCTTGGAGCAGATAGACTCAGCCGGCTTTCCTGACATCCTCCAAGGCGGAGACTTGTGGGCATCAAGTACCCAGATGTCCTCCGCCTCAATACGCCTGTCTCATCAAAATATAGGAACACTGGCTCACTTTCCAGCATTTTCCTTCTGAAACTAAATTTACTCACGGAAGTAGATTTATGAAGACTTTCAAACATACCCCAAGGTTTTACACGGGCCATTTAGTTTTGGACTTTCTGCCTATTGTTTAAGCCCCCCCTCCCCCGGCCCGCTCCTGATTCTCCAGTTTCCACAATATTGAATGAAATATCTTGGTCCTCACACCTTCTATCCTGATGGATTGAATGAAGTGTTTTATCAGATTCCCAATGTGTTCCAATTATAATTCAACAATTCAAGTTCAATAACATGTGGCCTCCAACATCTATGGGATAGACTAAGCATATGTTTCGATGTGAAAATCAATTTCCATACAGACACACACCATCAAAGGGGTTTCTGTGGGATTGGAGAAATAACTCATTGTATGTTACCAGTAGTGTGGGAAGGAACAGAGAGGAAAATCTCTCTACAGGAGGATTTTTTTCTAAGAGGGAAAATAACCATGTCAAGTTAGCAGGTGCTGAAGACAAATTGCTGACAAGAATATTTATTTCAGGGGAAACTGAGTCCTGAGGGCTCTCCACTCACAGGTATTCTGGGGCAGGCTGCAGCTCATTTCAGGAAGGGCTGGAAAAAGCATCAGGAGCCTTCGGCAAAGGAGGAACACCCCTTATTGCAGGTGGATTTGGCCAAAAGTTACCTGCAGAGACCCAGGTGGCATGACTTCTCTCCCTCCCCACGAGGGACTGATGGCAGCCGTCCCGTCCCATCCCTTCCCTTCTGGCTCTTCTACAGTGTTCTGGCAAAAGGCATGAGGCTGGGAGTCAGGCCAACCCTCCTTTGAACCCTGGCTTTGCCAATTACCAGTAGAGTGACTTTAGACCTCTCGCTGACTTGAAGGATTTAATGAGACCAGTTGGTGGGAAATGCTTAGCGCGTAGTGTGTCCACAGGCCAGCGAAGTGTCTTTCACCCCCACACTCATTCCTCAGTCCCCGGTGGTCTCACAAGTAATTGGGAGCCACAACTGGAAAACCCGAATTTAAGGGACAGAGTTGGTAGATTGGATCTGTTTTTGTGATCATCCACCTCGTGGGTAAGGGAAAATCCTCTCGGCCACTAGGGGGCACCAATTACATAGAAAAGAAAGGGTTGAATTTTACAGGCTCAGTATGTTGCCTTCTAATAAGTATCAGTTAATTTAGTTTTTTGGAGCAAAGTTCGGAAATGGTCGATACAGAAAAGTGCGGAATATTTCTACTAGGGAAGGTGGTTACTAGCTACTGTAAATGCTGTAGACTTAAAAAAATCAGCCTCTTTTACTTTGTCCCCTTTTTTCTATATTTACGCTCCAACTGAAAGCGATGGTATTCTCAGTGTGTGGCAGAAGAAGGGTCTTTTTTTAAAGTTTATTTTTTTGTTTTGAGAGGGAGGGGCAGAGAGAGGGGAGAGAGAGAATCCCAAGCATGTTCCACACTCAGCATGGAGCCTGACCCAGGGCTTGATCCCATGACTGTGAGATCATGACCTGAGCCGAAATCAAGAGTCAGATGCTCACCTGACTGAGCCACCCAGGCGCCCCTTGAGAAAATTTCTTTTACTGCGTCTATCAAATGCTCAACTTTATTTCTTATTGAGAAGAAATCAATCACAGATTTGACCGTACTGTGAATGAACACTTAAAGAACTAGCCTTCTGGAATGCACCATCGTGGTGAGGCTCTCCTTATAATGAATTCACTGCACTCATAAGGCAAATAACTCATTTGAGGTGTATGATTTGGTAGGATGCACGGCAGCCTTCATCAGTGCGCAACCTGCACCATTGTATAAGGACTCCATATTCAGAAGAGACTTGTGCTTGGCTTAATGCTGTGCTGTCACCATCCTGAAATTCTGAATCCTTTTGAACGAAGGATCCTGTATTTTCATTCTGCACTGCTCCCCCCCCCCCCCCAATTCCATTGCCAATCCTTGTGAGCTGACTGACTGCATGGTGGAGTGTGAAAAGTTAAGGCAGAAATCAGTCAGGCTTGGATCAAATTCTGATTCGTTAACTGTGTGGTCTTGAGCAAATGTTAATATCCCCTCAGCCCGAGTTCTCCCATCTACAACACAGAATTGCAAAGCCCTCCTGATGGGATTGTGGTAGAGACCAAGAGAGTCCATCCAGCATGCACGCCTGGGCTTTGTCCCGGCGCCAACTCAATGCATGCCAGTAACTTGCACCAAAGTCAACGTGAGGAGATTACACCTAGTGCTTGAGATATATGGTGTACGTAACTGAACAAGGGAAAAACATGTGTTTCTTGAGTGACTCTTACATGCACCATCCCGAGGTCCATGTTTACAAATATTATCTTTGCTCAGTGATGATTCTGAGGAAGCCAGTTAAGTAAGACTCTGAAGGAAGAATGAGAATCTGCTGGGACCTGCTAGGTATTTCTCATGGAGAAACTGGGTCCCCTTTTTTAGTGGCTGGAGGCTCAGAACCAGGCCCTGCCTCCTAACCTCCAAAAGCGATGTGCCTTGGATAAAGGACCAAGAGCTTGGAAACAGATACATTATCAGCACTTTGTATTAATCTGTATGTGTTCTTCTAACAGCAAAGAGGGTTAGGAGATGGGGCTCCTCTCTTGGCTTTCTGACTCACTAGAGATCTTGACAGGTTACGGAAACACTTGAACTTCAGTCTCTTTATTTGTAAAACAGGACATGTGAAGGTCACAAAGCATCCTTCCTAGGATGGGGAGGAAGACTAAATAAGCTTATAGCAGGTGGAAACCTGTACTCTCCAGAGTGGTGTGCTCGAGCTACCTTTCTGCATTGTTCGGCCAGTGATTTCCCACAATGGGCCCAGGGAATCCCAGTCCCTGGGGGTACTGAGACCTTCCTCAGTATCTCTTTTATCCGCAGGACTTCTCAGAGGCTTTAATGTGCAAAGAAGCACCCGAGCTGTAAGAAGAGAACACAATGGAACTCATTGCCCAAACACAGCCAGCCGTGCAGAAGCTTTTCCCATGGACCTCCCTGAAGGATCAGTGTCGTATAGGGTGCGCGCTGGAAGGGATGGGCTCTTGTGGGTCCGTGCCTGTGCCGGCTGGTTGGGCCCCGCGCTCGGCGCTCACCCATCTGCTCGGGCCTCCCTGTCCGTTCACACACACAGGGCTCCCCAGATGCGCCGCTGTGAGCGGATCTGAGGAAGTTGACCATCTGTTTCTTATCTGGCTCCCGAGTAGAATGTCCTCCTTTGGGCATCTCCGCACAGGTGTCTGCAGGTTTAATGAATCTGAAGGCAAAGTAATTGACCCCAGATTGACGGCTGTAGCTGTTTTTCTTCCTTTTCTTCTTTCTTCTTCTTTGTCTTCATCTCCTCTCTCCCCCTCTCTTCCCCCTTTCTTTTCTTCCTCCTGCCTTCCCCCTCTTCCCCTCTCCCTCCTCCTCCCCAGCCCCCTTTTACTTAGTGATTTGAAGATCTGTCCTTTTTGAACAATTTCATTGTCTGACTTTGCCCCTAATTTACAAATCGTCAACGAGACATAAGCCTAAAGCGGAAAAGATTGCTCTTCAAATTCCTTAAAGCAGATTTGTTTCTAGGTACAAGGGGAATCTTAGCCAATTACCGTTACCAGCTTCCATTTCTCTCCGCCCAGGGGCCAGGGGCCAGTTCACACGTGGTAGTGAGGACGCTGTGGCCCCTGCTGCTGCGGGAACTGCAACCTCAAGGGGCTTTCAGGACACAGCGCTCCTCTGGTCCCGGGGGTGCCTTGCGCCAAATCCTGAGGTTTAGGAGACTAAGTAGCTTGCCAAGGAGCCCACAGGGAAGGACAGAGCTGGCATTCGGACACAGGTTTGCAGAGGCCAAAGCCGTTCCTGCAAATAGGAAGCCTGGGGGACGACTCCCTGTGACTCGCAGCGGCCTCTCCTGCCCCCCACCGTCTGCCTTGTCCTCCCTCCCCTTCTGTCTTGGATCTGCTGCTTCTCAACTCACCCCACCAACAGTGCTCCCCCAGCCCCCAACCCTGCCTCCCCGCCGTCACCGGACACCCGAAAGCACCTCTTCCTCCACCCAAAGGAAGGAAACGACACCAAGAAAAACACTTAATGTATCGCATGGGACGGAACTGGTTCTGAGCTGCCACTCGCGAGCTCACTGAGCATCTGGCCCCCCGATAAAGAGGGGAGGGAACCCGGCAGCCCTGGGGGAAATGGGGCTTCAGCTTTGAGGTTCAGAAATCTTCTTCCCGAGGGACGATGTCCCAATTTCGTTTCATCAGACCCAATTCTCCCTGATGGGATGTCGGGAAGTAGTGATACCAAATCCGTAAAACTCTGCCGAGGACCCACCCAGAGTGAGGCAAAATGCAGCGTGCTATGCCCTTGGGCTCTCCTTCAGAGGGGCAATCAAGGTGGGCTTCCTGTACTGAGAAAGGTGAGGAACACCTTTGACGTCTGCCTTTCTAGGACTGTGCACGTGCCTCTGTATTGACCACCGAGGCACTTGGAAAGAGGTGGGGATACAGAGAGCCTTGCTTCTCTTTCTAGAATGGACAAAAGACAGGGGCGCATGGGAGGCTCAGTCAGTTAAGCACCCAATTTCTGCTCAGGTTGTGATCTCCTGCCTTGTGGCTTCACTCATCCCGTGGGCTCTGTGCTGAGCTCAGAGCCTGGAGCCTGCTTCCGATTCTGCGTCTCCCTCTCTCTCTGCCCCTCCCTTACTTGGGGTTTCTCTCTCTCTCTCTCTCTCTCTTAAAAATAAACACCTCAGAACTGACAAAAGACAATCAGTAGATGGGACAGAAAGGGAACACAAAGGGCTCACAGGCCTGACAAGGACGGGTGTATCCCCCTTACTTGGCTGGCAGCCCCCCCCGCAGCTGGAAATCCCGCCCTACCTCGCAGCACCCCTCCCTCCTTCTGAAGGCTCTGGCACGCTTCTCTCTAGCTAAAGGTGACACGTGCCCTGTCCTTGATAATGTGACAGGGACAAAGCGGAGCTCCCTCCAGCATAGGGACAGTCTTCTGGAGCCACCTGGACCAGGCAGGCTCCCTGCCCACGGGCTTGCTGGCCTCTCTCCCTCCTGGGCCATCTGTTTCTCACCTGCCTGTTGGCTGCAGCCCTGCGTCCCATCTGGTCATTTTTCCAAAAACATGGGAAGCAGATGATGACAAATGGTGATAAATGGAAAGAAAAGAGCCGCAAAAGCTTCAAAGTTGATCATCAACAGATTTTCCAGCAATTATACGTTTTGGACGCTTTTAATTAATTTTCATCCACACACCGAAGCGACCGATTCTATTAAAGACCAGCGTTCTTTATGTTTTATTCGCCGAGTCATTCAGAGTCCAGACGGTGACAGTGACCTTCAGTGAGCTCCTCATTCTTCCTAGGAATTGCACATGGGAGGACAGTCAAGCCACTTAACCCTAATTGGGGAACGTGGACTTTTTTTTATCTCACCCACTCATGCGTAAGCTCATACATGAATACACACACACACACACACACACACACACACACACACCCTGCAATACCCTGCCTGCTCTTATTTAATGATAACAATGAGTGTTGTCATTTTGTACCCGATGAAAAGGAAAAGCTCCATGTAGGAAGACAATCCATTAGGCTTCTGTCACTCACCGTCCCCAGAGGCAAGGCAGGCAGAGAGCCGGTCTTTTCTCTTCAGGTTCTGATGCAGGCGGAACCTGAGAAACAATGTCAGCACCCTAGGGGACCTCTGAGAGCATCTCATGGACACCTGGATTCTGTGACTCTCTGGCCACCTCACAGGCTTGGGGATACTTTCCTTGTCACTTAGGATCCACCAAATGCTGGATTTTCCCTTGCAAATCACAAGATTGCAGCACTAAGAAGAGAGCTGTGACTTTGAAACAGAGCCCGCATTCTTACCTTATCAGACTTCTCCAATTTCCCAATAACAATGAAGTGGAGAAGCCATCCCGTGGCTGAGTATGGTCCCTCTCAATGTGTGACTCTGCCAGCAGTTATCACCAGAGGGCAATGGAGACCCTTGGCCAGAGGGGGTCGGGGGGGAGGGTCTGGGTAAAGGCAGACCTTGCAATCACTGCCACGCCAGTTATATAAAAAATGATCAAAAGATGCGGCATAAACAGAATCAGGTATTTGCTAAGCTCTGTATCTCTGTTGTCTGCTAGGCACTCTCTTGTTATTGAAATACTGGTGTTTTCTATAAATCCCTGTTCTGATTCAAGGAAGATGTCATTTCACGTGGACTCCGTCAGACTGCACATGCAAGGGCTTTCTGGCCAAGAATCAAAGTACATGCCTGGATCTTTGTGTTCTCTTGCTCCTTATTCTTGGTTGTTTACGGACGCAGCACACTCACCTCTCCTCTCCGTTCTGTTTCCTTGGGGATTTAGAATAATGAGAGCTAAGCTCTTCCTTTGTGCTGGAGACTGTAGCACATGTTTTACACATTTTTAACTCACGTAGCGCTGAGAGCAAGGGCATGGCGTTGGAGCTATCACCACCCCCATGTTACAAACGAGGACATCGAAGCACAGAAGGGTTCATTTGCTCAAGGTCGCAAGCTGCTCCACAGGGACAGGAAGGCATCTGAACTTCCTGAATGAGGAAGTCATCCGGCCCTGGAATCTGTGTCCCTAAACGTGTTGCTCTGCTCTCCCTGAGAATGCAGAGCAGGGGTTCTTTCAGCTGGTCATGACTTTGCATCTGACAGGGGACATGTGTCACTGTGTAGAGACGTTGCTGTTGGTCTCAGCTGGAGGGGCATGACTGGCATCAAGGGGGTGGAGGCCAGAGATGCTGCTAAATACCCTACAGTGCACAGGACGCCCCTGCAGCAGAGCCACCTGCCCCGAAATGTCAGGGGTGCTGGTGTTGCGAACCTAATACAGAGAAATCACAGGACACATACATGTCACAGACACATAGATAGGGTATCTATCATCTATCTCTCTATCTTTCTCTCTCTCTCTCTATCATCTATCATCCATCTATTAATCTTATCAATCTATCTGTGTATCTATCATCTATTGATCTCTGTTTCTATCAATCTATTTATCTATCATCTACCTATCTATCTCTATCATCTATCTACCAACCTATTTATCTATCAACCTATCTATCATCTACCTATCATCTATCAATCTACCAGTCTATCATCTGTCTATCATCTATCAATCAATCAATCTATCTATATCTATCTATCAATCATTTATCAATCTATTTATCTAGCATCTATCAATCTATCATTTACCTATCATCTACCTATCTATCCATCCACCATCATCCATCTGTCTATGTCCTCTCTCTCTTTTAGAAGACAACTAGAAAGTCTAGTCTTTTGAAGGGGCTTTTAAAGTACTCATTATTTTGGAAACCTTGAAAAGTAATTTTTATTAAAGAGTTAGAGGAAAAAGTAAGTGACAAGCTATTGTTGCTTGAAGATACAATGGTATGTGTGTGTGTGTGTCCGTGTGTGTGGTGTGTGCATGTGTGTGTGTATATATGTGTGTGTGGTTGGCTCCCATTGCAGTTCCTGTGGACTTTCCCTTGGCTATGGAAAGTCCAGATCTTTCCCAGAGACCTTGCAGGGATGACTTTGTCCCCACTGGGATATGCCACGTCCTCAAGGTCATTCCAACCACATCCAACTTACATTACCCATCCTGTTAATAACCACATTGCATACCACACCGATACACATTACATAGTAGATAATTACACTTTCTATATTGCAAAACACGTTACCCATTCCATTATTTACATGTTACACATTCCATTAATATGCATTGCATATTACATCAACACACAATATTACATCAGCACACAATATTACATCAACACAGAGTACATATTCTGTTAATACATATTATATCTTATATTAACACATTACGTATAACATTATTAATACATTTTGTATTACATTAATAGTGCATTTCCCATTTTACTAATACCCATTACATATCTCAGTGATGCATGTTTTTTAAATTTTTTTAATGTTTACTTATTCTTGAGAGCGAGAGTGAGACAGAGCATGAGTGGGGAAAGAGCAGAGAGAGAAGGAGGCACAGAATCCGAAGCAGCTCCAGGCTCTGAGCTGTCAGCACAGAGCCTGACATGGGGTTCGAACTCACAAACCGTGAGATCATGACCGGAGCCGAAGTTGGATGCTTAACCGACTGAGCCAGCCAGGCGCCCCTCAGTGATACATATTGCATATTATACTAACATCCTCCACCTTACATGATTAGCACATTACATTAAATTTATACATGTCATAAATTATGCTAATAACCCATTGCATGATTACCTGACACACTACATGGGTCATCTGTCACAGGCGCCCATCACCTATTACATTAACAGCATCGTTAATTAATGCTATTAATGTCATATATAGTAATATATATACTATAATTATACAATTATCACATTATGTGTCACTCTAACACTACAGGGATCCTCATCCTTTTCAGAGCCAGCCATTCTAATATTCTTGGTCCTCTCCAGTGCTAATTGTCACCTGCAGCTAGACAAATCCAGTTGCCCAAGTGGCTGACAGTTCCCCAAAGGGCAGCTCCTACCCTGGCCCGCACTGGCCCCTCAGCCATCTGGGACTGGTGGTGTGGAACTCACCATTCTCCCCAGCCAGCCCAGCATGCTGTCACGGCTGCCTCTGTGCTCTGCACCCAGAGGGACACTGGCCCTCTGAGTTCGCTCCCCACAGCCGCTCCATTGGGGCCCAGACACCAGGCCAGGGAGGCAGGTGAAAGGTATCCATGTCTGCCCACATGCAGGGCCCACCCAGCCACCCCAAGGTGCTGCCTACTAGGCATGAGGCCATCACTGCCTACCAGGCACCAGGCCCCTAACTAGGTGAGGGACCCTGTGTGATAAAGACAGGGTCCCTGCCCCCCGTGGGGCTTGCAGCTGGCTGGGGAGGGAGATAGAGGTAGGACTGTACCCAAAATACCCCTTAATTACTAACTGAGGACAGGGCTGCACTCTATCTAGCAGGGGAAACACCATTTCCAGTTCTTAGGGCTTGGCACTGGCTTGGGGGAAGCTTGCCTGACTCCTTTCTCCTCCTTGGACGTTTCTATCCCAAACCCTGCCTTTTCACACATCTGTCTCTCCTCCAGAATGTTTCTGTGGACATTTCTCACCACTCGGACAGGTTGGTGCGTATCCGAAAGGTAAGATGTGCTTAAGGCTTTCCATCCGTGGAGCCTCCGCAGTCCCACGAGAGGACTGCATGGAAGTGGGCATTTGGGAGGAGGCGTGTGCCTCACACTCACGCAGTCTGATGGCCCATTTGGGTAGAGACCATTCTAATGCCCATCTCTTGCTGGGCAGGAAGCTGGCCACGGCAGGAACTGGGTTATGCTGCCTCTATGTAGAGACTCCCCGAAGCTCCACCAACGTCTCAGATTTAGAGCCCAGTTTGAGCCATGCGAGGATACTAATGGTGCAATGATGTTCATACAGGCTGCCTCGCGGTAAATCCACGAAGGTGCTAAACTATTGAATCTGCAAGTCATGATACATAGACTTCCTCCTTAGTCTTCCCCCAAACACTGCAGGGATCTGTCAGATACCCTCTCCCCCACCATGTCTGCCCGGAGGCAGAGTTCACACCCTTTTCCTTTTCTCATGGAATTTTGGTCATCGTATTCTGGACAATACTTAGTGCCCAGGCCTGCCATCCTGCCCTGGGGAAACCCACTGGCCGTGACTTGTGTGTGCCCACCTCTGGCTACACCGGAGCACTGGTGCTGGGTGGGGAGAGAATGGTAGTGGGTGTTGGGTGTTGTTCCACAGTCAGGCTCACATGGGGTGCTCTGAGCAGAATCAGGCTCTGCACTCAAGTAGAGACATCCAGGCTTCCATGAGCCTCCCTCCCAGACACATCCGATGTCCCCAAAGTCCATTCTCCAAGATGCATGCGTGCCCGTTCCAGCTGCAGAACTTGAGGAGATGCTCAGCATACGATGGATCATTTAACATCTTCCAAATGGGGGCACTTTTGAGAGTAGAGGGGTTGTTGTTAATTACTGTGCCAGGACAACAGGTGGAAATTGGAGCTGCATCGTCTTTGTTGGATAAACTCCTGTCACGTCCCACCAGCAGAGGAGGCTATGAGACCACGAGACATAGAAGAAAGGGGGAAGGTACCAAGTATCTTTAAGGAAGACAGATCAGAACCTGGTTCCATGTGGGTTGGGAGGGTGGAAGCTGGCAATCCTCAGGCCTGGCAGGCATCCACCTTGCAGAACGAGCTGGGTAGGAAAGCAATAGTGCTTTCTTCCCATTGCCCACGGCATCTTCAGCGATTGCCATGGAGCTACTTTTCCTCTCACCCAGAAGAGGGCAGGACCGATGGCTGGCCACCATGAGCTTGTCATTTCTGTGTGGCCCAGAGTTTAACGGGCCTGTTGAGTGGAGTACCCTGTATGCACCACCCACAGGCCAGTCAGTCCTTGGAAGGGCACCTCACCACCCCAGGCTTCTGTCTGCCCAGGGCCAAATGAGGCTTTGGATATCACTGTCTCCACACTCCTTCTAGAACCTTTCTAGCACCAGCCTTCCCCCAAATAGAACAAGAGTATGAATCTATACCCAAGAGAAACAACAGAAAGACTCAGACAAACAAGTAAGTGACACCATGAAAGCCTTGAAATATCTCATCCAAAATGCTGCTGCTGGACCAGAGGCCAATGAATTGGATTTCTGGCAAAGCTCAGCCTCATCAAAGGCCTCTGTGGTTCACCCTTGTTGATGAAAACCTTTACAGGCGAGGGCTGCTTAGAAAGGCCAGCAAAGGGGATGTATCAGCACAGTGGCGGCTGGTTCTGAAGGAGGCACTGCTTCTGGGCCAGCATTTGGGGCCAGAATTTTTATGACCTACTAATGTAGACAGCAACAGAAAGGGATCATTGACTCACACGGTGTTACAGCTGGAAAAACAAAAAACGAAAAAACAGACATTGATGTAGCACACTAACTAGAAACCCGGCTGTCTTCTAAGCACCTTATAAATATTTCTTTACTTCATTCCCTCAATGACCCTATGCACAGGTGTATTATCTCCAATTGACAGGTAAGGAAATAGACACAGAGAAAGGTTATGCAACATGTCCAGGGACACAGAGCTGATAAGGAATCACGCAAGCCACCACGTCACACCCAGGGTCACAGAGCTAGGAGCCTTTCCCCTACCCAGAGATGCACATGAATGCAGACACTCAGGATCTGTGGTTTCACTGTCTACAACCTCCCCACCTCTCCCCCTGCAAAATGTTAAACATTATCTATTTCTTTTCTTTTCTTTTTTTTTTCCTGTAACTTGCCTAACACAATTTCAGAAGAGGGTTGTTTGTAAGGCATGTTGGGTTCAAGTTTGGGCTTCCTGCGTTGATTTGCTTCTGTCATAACCTAGAAGTACATTTTCTTTCCTTTTATAGAATCCCTTTTATCCATTCATTTGACTGATCTGTACCTTTTCCTCCTGAAAGTACAAACCAGGAACATATATCTCCTTTATTCAGGATTTACCAAGAAACAGGAAATGCGGTCCTGAAAAAAAAAAAAAGATAATAATCAGCTCAACTTCTGGGCTGTTGCTTCCTTCCCACCTGCCTGAGAGGTCAACAGACCCAGGGGTGACAGTAGAAATGGTGTCCCCAGCTCAGCCTTGCCTGTGTTCCACTGGGAACTCTATGACAGGCTGGCTTCTAGATCTAGGGTCTTGAGGTTTGTATCGGGCAGACCCCTAGGCAGCCAACATGGATGGGGAGCAGGGAGCATTTTTACCTCCTAGGGGAAGAGGTGTGAGGAGGGGCAGAAGTGTCTACAACGCAGAAACTCCGCTTCCCCATGTTCTTGTATCACAAGACATACTTTGCCTTGGTGGGAGTGACACAGTGTTGGGCAGGCCCAGGGGTTTGGTTTAGCCCAAGGCTTCCCAACCTAGGCACTACTGACATTCTGGACTAGATAATTCTTGGTCTCTAGGGCCATCCCATGCACTGTGGGATGCTGAAGCACCCTGACCTTCACCCCTAATGCCAGGAGCACCTCTCTAGTTGTGGCACCCCAAAACGTCTCCAGACACTGCTAAATGTCCCCTTAGGGGCAAAATTTCCCCCTTAGTGAGAACCCCTAGTTTAGCCTGATGACTCCAGAAGCAATAAAAACTTTTGAAATCGAATTCAACCCTCCTAGCCCTCTAGATTGGACACAACATTGACCTAATTCCTCAGTTATCTAAAATTAGTCATGCAATGGCCTCTCACATTGGCCTAAGGATGGGGGAAGGGGTCCAAAGCCATTTGAACATGCCTCGGAAACAAAAACAGCCTTTCTCCAGCTCCTCCAGTGTTCTTCGTAGGTTTCAGAAATGATCTACAATAGTGCACCATGCTTTATTTTTTAAAAAAATGTTTTCTATTTCTATTTTTGAGAGAGAGATAGAGGCAGAGTGAGCAGGAGAGGATCAGAGAGAAGGGGAGACACAGAATCCGAAGCAGGCTCCAGGCTCTGAGCTGTCAGCATAGAGCCCAACATGGGGCTCGAACCCATGAACCATGAGATCATGACCTGTGCCGAAGTCGGACGCTTAACCAGCTGACCCACCCAGGTGCCCCGCGCACCATGTTTTAAATGCAACAGTCACAGCAAGGCTAGAAGCAAAGCTGAGAAAGAGTAAAACTCTAAGTCTCCCGTACAACGAATGTGGACATGCAGACACAGACTGCCACTGCCTCCTCTCCCCCATTCATTCCTTTTTTCCCTTTTTACCACCTCTAAGGTATTCTTAGCAGCAGTCACCCCGGTGACTGACCATCAAATTATCCCAGAGCTTGGATAATTTAGGGGGATTGAGAAGTCATGTTTGGAACCCCAGCGAGAGGCAAAACAACCACCTTGCTCAGACCACATCTTTCACGCACCATCCAATGTCTGTCACTTTAAGTCCACCCCTCACACCTATCTTAGTCAGCTCAGGCTGCTATAGCAGAATACCGTAGCCTGTGTGGCTTAAACAACAAATATTATCTCTCACTGTTCTGGAGGCTCGAAGTCCAAGATGGAGGCACCAACAGACAGTGTCCGGTGGGAGCCTGCTTCCTGGTCTGTAACCTCAAATGGCAGAGAGGAATCTCGTGACCCAATCACTGCCCAAAAGTCCCACCTCCCAATGCTATCACCTTGGAGTCTTAGGCTTCAACATATGAATTTGAGGGAGACACAAACATTCTGCTCATAGCAGCACCCAACTCTCGTAAGGGAGAACACTTAATCTGCTGCTTAGATATTTAATGCTCAGACACACCCGAGCCATTGGGTAAACTTTCCAAGGGGCCATCACCAACCCTCTGGGATATTTGGGTCTTTGGTGGTCTGAAGGCTAGACCCAAAGATGAGTCATGGAATCAGGTGACACTTCAAAGGGAATGTCCAGTCTTTCTGCTGGGGGACTATATATTACTTGGTACTCATTTCAAATACAGAATAGATCCCGAATGGAAAAGAGAAAATCTTTCTGACGGCTCGTTTTCAGTTTTGGCTCCAAAGCAGCAATTTTCTTCGGTCGCAGGCAAAATTCTAAGATGACCCAAAATGACCCACATCCTTGACCCACAGGGTAAAACCTGTGGATATAAGGGATGTCACCTCAGTGATTGAGTGACAATACATGGCAAAAGGATCTTTGCAGATGTAATTTAGGTCCCTAAACAGTTGAGTTCATGAAAAAGCTGTTCCTTTGGGTGGGCTTTGTCTAAGCAGGTGAGTTCTTAGTGTCATAAGATGTGAGACAGAAGTCAAAGAAAGGCAAGCTCCTGCTGGCCTAAAAAAAAAGCAGTCATGCGTGTTTGAGTTGCCTGTCCTGTCCTGTTGAAGGGGTCCTACATGTAGCTAGCACCCAAGGGTGGCCTCTGGAGGCTGAGAATAAGCCTATACCAACAACCGGCAAGAAAATGAGGACCTTGGTCCTACCAATGCAAGGAACTAAATTCTGTGAACACCAATGAGTTTGGAAGAGGACCCCAAGCCTCATATGAGAACACAGCCCATGAGACTGAGCAGAGGACCCAGCTGCGCTGTACCTGTGCACCTAGCCATGACCATGTGAAATGATCACTCTTGTTGTAAGCCACTGAGTCTATGGTAATTAGTTATATAGCAATAGAAAACAAATACCCTTTCATTTAATTTGTTGCTAAATTATGCATTCTATGTCCTGATTTTCTGTATTCTTGATGTCCTGGCAAATGGGACCTTGTTGATTAGAAAGAGACTACCCCTTCAGGGCTAGGTAATTCTTATAGATAACAAAGAATTTGCCTGGGAGTGTGCCTTTCGTATGCAAACTAACCAATCCAGAGCCCAGACCTTACTCCAAACACCTTCTCTATCTGTCTCTTACATTTTAGGAGGCAACATTCCTCTGCCCTAATCATCCCAGGGCCAGGTACCAGACAACTAAAGAGAGTCCCTATACTCCAGAGCCTAAACCAGCCAATCCTAACCTTGCCTCATCTGTTTACCTTGCCTCACCTATTTTCCCCCCATAAAAGCCACAATAAAGTCTTCGGTCCATGTTTTCCCTTCATTTGTTCTGCCTCCTGGCACATTCTGGTGTTTCCTCATGGGGCTCCACAGGGCATGGCATGCCCTCACATATATAACCTATACTTATAACAACTTATAAGAACCTATAAATAACAACCTATCTTTGCAGAAATCACTTCCTGATGTGTTGGCCCCAGAATAATGATAAAACCCACATCAAAAAATATTTTAATGTCTATTTATTTTTGATAGAGCACAAAGTGGGGAGAGGAAGAGAGAGAAGGAGACACAGAATCTGAAGCAGGCTCCAGGCTCTGACCTGTCAACACAGAGCCCGACTCGAGGCTCGAACCCACAGACCATGAGATCAGGGCCTGAGCTGATGTTGGTCGTCCAACAAACTGAGCCCCCCAGGCAACCCCAAACCCACATTTTAAAAACAAGCTAGTGAAAATTTCATACCTACACAAAAACCTGCACAGCAACATTTATAGCAGTTGTATTCATAACTGCCGAAACTCGGAAGCAACCAAGATGTCCTTCCGTAGGCGAGTAGATAAAATGGTTATTACTCAGCACTTAAAAAAAATGAGTGATCCAGCTATGAAAAGACACGGAGGAACCTTGCTTGCACATCACTAAGTCTAGAAAACCAATCTAGAAGGTTACATAATGTATGATTCCAACTATATGACATCATGGAAAAGGCAAAACTATGGAGAGCAGGAAAAGATTGGTGGTTGCTAGAAGCTGAGGTGGGAGGAAAGATAAATAGGTGTCAAGTAGAGGATTTTTAGGGCAGTGAAACTATCCTACATGTTTCTATAATGATGGATGCATGTCATTACACATTTTTCCAAAACCCATATAATGTACAACACTAAGAGTGTACTCTAATAAAAGCTGTGGACTTTGGGTGATAATGACGGCTTGTAGACTCATCAATCGTAACGAGTGTATCATTCTGGTGGGGGAGGTGGATCATGGAAAAGATTATGTGTGTGTGGTGGCAGGGGTACATGGGAAGTCTCTGCACCTTCCTGTCAATCTTCTATGAACCTTAAATTACCATAAAAATAGTCATAACCACAATAAACCAGTAAGGGCATTTTTGTTATCTTTTCTTTTATATATGCAAGGCTCAGATCTCCCACCCCCAAACTTTGGAAGTATAAATGCTAAATGCAGATGATAAATCTTGACCCAGTTTAGATTTTGAAAAAAAAAATTAGAGAATTAAAGCATCCTTCACAAAGGAGAGCCAGCACACCTTGGCTTTTTTCCCTTCCTACAGATGTTCAGTATAAGCTGAAAGGAAAAGAGGATGGGAAAGATTTTTCCAGACAAAACAGAACAATAGGCAGAATTCCATGTAAAATGCCTGGTTCTCGCAGGCAGCCAATATCTGCTTGTGAAAAAAAATCCACAGAGGTAGCAAAAATAAGTGACACTTCATACAATGTTTGTCAATGTCTTTGTGATGACTGTGTCCTGTGTCCTGGAATGGCCATGCGGGGTGCTCTCGATTCCCTAATTTTATACCTTATGCTTTCAGACCAACCTTCCTTACATTCCTGAACTCCAGGAGCATACCAATGGTCTGTCGCTTTGTTTTTCACAAAGAAAAGCAAACTATTCCTTCTCCAGCTAATGATTTAGACATTTCCCCACAAGAAACAAATATTTAAGCAAGTGATCGAGCACTATACTACTTTTTTGTTTGTAATATGAAAGACTTACAAGGAAGGTCAAGGTAGGTATTTGTAAGTAAATTCTTTTATTGCTAACTTGATGTTCTTTACAAGCCCTATTCCTTTTATTAGTAGCTCCAAACATGTTGGCATCTTTTGCTTTATCTATGCATGATATTTTCTCTAAGAGGCAGTCAAGCACCTGAATATATGCAAGGGAAAGAGTGTTTAGAAGTTTTACGAATATTCCTATCATAGAACCAAGCATCTGTTGGCTTCTATAGATACAAGTAAATGCATGGACCCATGCATATACAACTATATCCAGGTGTTTAACCCCTTTCTGGGTACACTTAATTTGTGAAGTGTGTGTGTGTGTATGAGTGTGATATCCTCAAATCAGCGAAATGGGCAGTAGTTTTGTATTATGGCAAAATAACACTTTAGACTTATACACGCCTGTGATTGATGCCAATAATCCAGGACAATGGTTTCATTCCAATTTAACTTTGGATATTTTAGTATATTTGAGCATCCCTTTTTCTTTTCAGAGGGAATAATAATTTTTATCTCATAATGTTACTAAAGGGATTAAACATGGCTTTCCCGGTCTGAAATTCTTTTTCCCTCCTGCTCATCCTGCAGTGGTTCCTTCTTGTCTTTCAAATGTCACTATTTTAGAAAGTCTAGCCTTGACTAATTCGCATAAAGTAGCCAATGAATGTTATATTGTTCGATTGATAGCACCTGTTACCATTTTCTTTGTTTATATTCATTTAACTAAACACACGTCTGATGCCTTTTGTAAAAGAGTAAATGCCATGAGAGCAAGAGCCTTGTCTGTCTTATTTATCACTCTAGCAACCAGTGCTTGACGATATCCCTAGCACATGGCAGTCAGTCAATAAATATTCATGAGAAAGAAAGGAGAGTAAGAAGGAAGGATGAGGTATGAATGAGGCAGGAAGGCATGGAAGGAGGGAGGCAAAAAGAAGTTTAAATGCCCAACACAATGACAAGCACATTACACAGGTAGTCAATACACTTCATTTATTTTACCTGTGATTTTTGGCAAGTTCCTTAGACATTTTAGTTCTCACATCTCTTATCTATAAAATGCTAACAAGCATGTATACTGCCTATCTGATAGGGTTGCTATAATAAATAAAAGACAAACAAATAAATACAAAGAATATAGCGCTGTGTGAAAATATGATATATGTTCACAAATATTAACTACTAATACTGTTATTCCCATCCCATGACATAATCTGGCAAAGACTTCTGTGTTTTCATACAATAAGAATTTATAGATTATTGGCAGGAATTCATTCAAATAATGTTATGTTTGCTTTTTAGAAAGTCACCCATTTGTGATATCATTAATAAATAAACCATGAAATATAAATCAATATTTATATTTATTAAGTCAATATGACTAAATAAAATGGTCAAACTTAAACTTTAATACAAGGACTATGTGACCCCTTAATTAAAAATTGTAATCTCCCTGCCAGATAGCTGAATCAAACAAAACATTAGGAAACTATCTTTAAGTTGTTTTGAATCCATCTTTGATTTTTGTAAAGACAAAGAAGTTGCCTTAAATTTTAAGTAAGGACTATTTTTCTGATCTCAAACAGCCATGAAATGATAGAGCAAAGGGCCACTGGAAAATGAAAATGTGGGCAATAATTTTATTTCCATTGTCTTGGGGGTATGTGGTGTTCTTTCTCCTTCTACAGAAGAACTTAAAATTTTTTCTTTTAATGAACTTCCTCAAGTTACTTTAAGGGAGATTTTCTGTGAGATTTTNTGCCTTAAATTTTAAGTAAGGACTATTTTTCTGATCTTAAACAGCCATGAAATGATAGAGCAAAGGGCCACTGGAAAATGAAAATGTGGGCAATAATTTTATTTCCATTGTCTTGGGGGTATGTGGTGTTCTTTCTCCTTCTACAGAAGAACTTAAAATTTTTTCTTTTAATGAACTTCCTCAAGTTACTTTAAGGGAGATTTTCTGTGAAAGAGATTAAAATTTGAAAAGTGATGACAAAAATCCCACTTTCAGCTAGGAATTGCCTTTTAGTTGGCAAATACAATGACTGGAATGTTGATGAGGGAATGGAACGATATTTTTGGCATTTCTATGGCACTATTTCTTGTTCTCAGAGTTTATTAAGTGTTCACTCTCAGATGCATAGCTCCATCTATAATCCCTAATGGTAGAGACAGAGAGTTGTGACCTTTGACAGCAGGGTCAGCCGTGACCACTGCCTTCTCCCAAAGGCTGTCACGAAGAGATCAGAAGGATTGGATTTTGTATTGACCTGGATAAAAGGACACTGTATCACAACAACAGCCTCCTGGAGGAGGAGGAGATGCCGCTTCTACTGCTGCAGGTGCCTGAAAATGATCTTTCCTTGGTGTGGTCTTGGTGTTCCTCTCTCCACAGTTAGACCAAGTCTCTGGGCCTATCTGTGCATGTACATTAACCACTTGCTTCCACTGTTGCATGATAAATAATGAGTCTCATCATGTGAGCATCCGTGCCTCTGGCTCCTCAAAGTAAGGTAATATAATAAAAAGAACAATGATGCTGTTTGATGAGAGCTTAGTATGCTCTAGGCTCTATGCTGGTCACCCCATGTTAGTCAAGAAAATGGGGCTTGGAGAAGTTGTGTAACCTGGCAAGGAGCATGCTGGAATCGAGGGTGCATGCCCGTGTCGGAGGGAGTGCGTGGTTTGTGTGGCATGGGCCATGTGACCCAACAGGAAAACCTTTACCCTCAGAGACCTTGGGAGCTACACAGTGCTTTTCCATCCCATGCCTTTCCTTCCACCCAGTGTGTCCCCCGTCCAATCTCCAGCCTCTTATCTGAGATTCCTGGAAAGTAGAAGGTGACCAATTCAGCAAACAATAGCATGAAAGTGCTTGTAGCTGGAGACTCTCACAGTTTGAGTTTTCTCTCAGGAGACTCTTTGATCTGTCCCGCTGGCTCCCTTCCTGCCCACTCACCAGTTCTCAGACACAGCAAGCACATCTGCACTCTACCCAGCTAGCTCCCAAATGGAGGATCCCCTACCCACTGACATACATTTAAGATAAGTTGCACTTACTGACAGAGGGGTGCTAAATTTAAGGCTGCAGTGAGCAGTAAGGCACAAGAAATTTGGTGTCTGATAAGGCAGCTGGCCAGCTAGAAAGGACCTGTTGAGGGCTCAGAGACTGTGGGGACATGAGAAGGGCATTTAAGCCTGCTGGGCCCCAGGAAGATCTTTCCAAAAGCAGGAGACCCTGAGTTGAGACAGTAGCATGTGTGTTACGTGGGTGAAGATGACAGGCAAGAATATACGAGGTGCAGAGAAAGTGATGAGGGCAAGAGGCAGGGCGTAGCTGCGTGCATGAGGAGGGCCCATCTAGTTTCGTGTGGGGAAAGCCTGAAATTCCAGAAAGCGTGACAGGGGTGAAGCTGCAGCATCAGCAGGGGCAGGTCACCAATGGCCTGAAGGACCTACCATGAAGCTTGGATTTTGGACTGAAAGGAAAAGGGAGCTCTGGCTAGACTTGTCAACTTTTTCTCTTTCAGAAGGATGGCTCTGTAATGATCTCCAGTGGTAGAAATGGAGAGCGGAATCTTCTGAGAGCAGAAGCCATTGGGATCACACTTTCTAAGTACTTTTGGAAGGTCGCTCAGGTGGCAGTGTAACAAGGGGTTAGAAATTGGGGAGGACCTGGGAGTGTGGCCACCAGCTGGCAGGCGATTGCTATAGAGCAAGTGGATAGTGACTTGGACCTGGTCTCAGCCACAGGGGTAAGGGAGTTGGGACAGATGGGAGGGCTGTGCCTGCACTTGGCACAGCTGGATGGTGGCCCCTGGTGAGACGGACTGGGCTGCTCCTCTGCCAGGAAGAGCAGAAGAAGGGTTAAAATGACATGTCTCTGGGTTATTTGCTCCCAGGAGGCAGGGAGTGTGACTTTTCAGGCTTTATTAACCAAGACTGGGATCCTGCCAATTTTAGAGAGTCCCTGGAGGGGGTGGTGCTTCAAGGAGGAGCCCCCTGGAGCTAAGTGGTCAGTGAAGGTCTGTTATCCATCTCATGAGTGAGATCCCCCACCCGTGGGTCATGCCAGGGTTATGGTCCAGCGACCAACCACATCAGTGTACTCAGGGCTTGATGTATTTCATCTCATTCAATCCTTCCCAAACTCTGGAGAAATGTGATTACCCCATTTTACCCATAAAGAGAAAGGCTACAAAGAGAAGCAAGGCCATTTTACACAGCCAGATCTTAGTTTAGGCTGCTATACCAAATGACCATAGAATGGGGGGTGTAAACAGCAAATATTTATTTGTCATCATTCTGGAGGCTGAAAGCGTGAGATCAGGATGCTAACATAGTTGGGTTCTTGGGGAGTATGCTCTATCCTGATTTATAGATGGTGGCCTCCTTGCCATGCCATCACATGGTGTAGAGAGAGGATGTGAGATCTGTTTCTTTTTGTAAGATCACTAATTCTATTCACAAGGGCTTTACTCTCTTGACCTAATTGTCTTCCAAAGGTCCCATCTTCAAATACCACCACATTGAGGGTCAAGGTTGGTGCAGATCCTGGGTGCATAAGCTGACACCAGATTTGGTGCATGGATGGTCTTGGATAAATCAGCTGACCTTTTTGAGGGCTGTTAGACTAAGTACCTGTATTGCAGAATTCTGTAGGTAATGTCTTATGACTTTGCAAACTTAGAAAGCTTTTCATTTACACTTATTAGAAGAAATTTTTTTCTTTAATAATGATGCATGATCAATGGAACAACTGTATATCCACATGCAAAAGAATAAGGTGGAACTTTTCCTTGCACTACACACCAAAATTAGCTCAAAATGTATTCAAGAGCTAAATGTAAGTTAAAATTATAAAACTCTTAGAAAGAAATAAGCCAGTTTTGTGACTTTGAGTGAGGTAAGAGTTTTTTAGATTCAATACCAAAAAAACACAAGAGAAAAAAGAACAAAATAGATACATTGAACTTCATCAAAATTAAAATATTTTGTGCTTCAAAGGGCAAAAGCAAGAAAGTGAAAAATAACCCACAGAATGGAAGGACATACTTGCAAATCATATATCTGATAAGAGAATTGCGTCAAGAATATACAAAGAACACTGGCAAGTCAATAGGAGGGCAACACATAATTCAATTAAAAGTGGACAGAAGATTTGAATAGAAATAATTTCTGCAAAAAAAAAAATACACAAATCGGAATAAACACATGACAACACACTAAGCCTCATTAGTCTTTCAAGAGATGCAAATCAAAATCAACATGAGGTAGTACTTCACATGAAATAGAATAACACGTAAAAGGAGGAAAGACAATGACAAGTGTTGACAAGGATATGGTGAAATAGTTTAAAACCCCTCAAACATTTTAAAGTTAAACAACATATTTCTAGTGAGACCCGTGGGTCAGAGATGAAATGACAAGGGAACTAAGAATATTTAGAACTAAGTAAAAAATAAAATGCATGTATTAAAAAATTTCAGGATACAGTTTTTAAAAGTCTGAACTTCTACCTTAAAATGTTAGAAAAGACAAAAGGAGAAAAAAAAAAGAAACTAACTCTCCCCACACTACCCTATGGAATGGAATAATAAACATAAAAGAATCAATCAATGAAATATAAAACCTGGAAGAAAGAAAAAGAATCCCACGGCTGGTACTTTGGGAGAAAAAAACCCATGAAATTGATAAACCTCTAACTAAACTCATCCAGAAAAAAAGAGAAAACATATACTACACCAAGAATTAGACAGAAGCATCACAACAGATCCTGTAGCCTTTGAAGGGATAAGAAGGAGGAGGGGCCTGGGTGGCTCAGTCAGTTAAGCGTCAACTTTGGTTCAAGTCATGATCTCATAGCTTGTGAATTTGAGCCCCACATAGAACTCTGTGCTGACCCCTCAGAGCTTGGAACCTGCTTCAGATTCTGTCTCTCTCTCTTTCTGCCCTTCCCCATCCATGCACTGTCTCTCTCTGTCTCTCAAAAAATGAATAAATGTTAAGCAAAAGGATAAAGTGGAAACATTATCAGCAATTTTACTCCAGTTGCTTCAATAACTTAAATGAAATTAGTTATTTGTCATAATGTCACTTTGGTTATATTAAAGAATGTATTTATTCCTTTTGAAATTTTAGCCAACATGCAGTGTAATATTGATTGCAGTAGAGTTGAGTGATACCTCACTTATATATAACACCCAGTGCTCATCGCAACAAGTGTCCCCCACCCATCACTCATCTAGCCCATCTTCCCCTCACCTGCCTGCATCAACTCGAGTTTGTTTGCTATCATTAAGAGTGTCTTGTGGTTTGTTTTCCTCTTTTCTCTCCCCCCACATTCCTATATGTTTGTATGTTTTGTTTCTTAATTTCCACATATAAATGAAATCATATGGTATTTGTCTTTCTCTGGTTGATTTATTTCACTTAGCATAATACATTCTAGCTCCATCCAGGTCATTGAAAATGGCAAGATTTAAATTTTGTTTTATGACTGAGTAGTATTCCATTATATATATGTACTGCACCTTCTTTATCCATTCATTAGTTTATGGACATTTAGGCTCTCTCCATAGGTATTGTTGATAACTCTGCTGCAAACACTGGGGTACATGCACCCCTTCCAATTTGTATTTTTGTATCCTTTGGATAAATACCTAATAGTGCAGTTGCTGGATCATAGGGTAATTCTACTTTTAGTTTTTTGAGGACCCGCTATACTGTTCTCCAGAGTGGCTGCACCAGTTTGCGTTCCCACCAATAGTGCAAAAGACCTCCTCTTTCTCCACACCCTCACCAACACCTGTTATTTCTTGTGTTGTTAATTTTAGCATTCTGACAGGTGTGAGGTGGTAGCTTCTCATGGTTTTGATTTGTATTCCCCTGATGATAAGTGATGTTGAGCATCTTTTTATGTGTTTATTAGCCATCTGGATGTTTTCTTTGGAAAAGTGAAAAAATACAGTATCATTTCTTGACAAAATCCTTCAATGAGATAGGGATAGGTGGTACATACGTCAACATCATAAAGTCCATATATAAAAGATTCATAGGTAATATCATCCTCAATGAGGAAAAACTGAGAGCTTTCCCCCTACAGTCAGGAACAAGACAAGGATGTCCACTGTTGCCATTACTATTTAACACACCAGTGGAAGTCTTAGCTTCAGCAATCAGACAACAAAAGGAAATAAAAGGCATCTAAGCGAGCAAGGAAGAAGTCAGACTTCCACTATTTGCAGATGACATGATACTCTATGTAGAAAACCTGGAAGACTCCACCAAAAAATTGCTAGAACTGATGCACAAATTAAGCAAAGCCTCAGGATATAAAATCAATGTGCAGAAATCTGGTGCATTTCTATATACCAAAAACCAAGTAGCAGAAAAAGAAATCAAGGAATAGATCTCATTTACAATTGCACCCAAAACAATAAGATACTTTAAGATGAAAGATCTCTACTCTGAAAACTACAGGACATTTAAGAAAGCAATTGAAGAGGACACAAAGAAATGGAAAAGCATTCCATGCTCATGGATTGGAAGAACAAACATTATTAAAATGTCTATATTACCCAAAGCAATCTACACATTTAATGCAATCCCTATCAAAACACAACCAGCAATTTTCACAGAGCTAGAATACACAATCTTAAAATTTACATGGAACCACAAAAGACCTCAGATAGCCAAAACAATCCTGAAAATTAAAAACAAAACTGGAGGCATCATGTTTCAAGATTTCAAGCTATAGTATTACAAAGCTATAGTCATCGAGACCGTATGGTAATGGCACAAAAATAGACACACAGATCAATGGAACAGAATAGAAAACCCAAAAATGGACCCACAATAATGTGGTTCACCCAATCTTTGACAAAGCAGGAAAGAATATCCAATGGAAAAAAGACAGTCTCTTCAACAAATGGTGTTGGGAAAACTGGATGGTGATGTGCAGAAGAATGAAACTGGGCCACTTTTTTTATAGCATACACAAAAATAAATTCAAAATGGATGAGACCCCAAAAACTATCAAAATCCTAGAGGAGACCACAGGCAGTAACCTCTTTGACCTAGGTGGTAGCAGCTTCTTACTAGACATGTCTCCAGAGGCAAGGGAAACAAAAGCAAAAATGAACTATTGGGACCTCATCAAGATAAAAAGCTTCTGCACTGCAAAGGAAACAATCAGCAAAACTAAAAGGCAGCCTACGGAATGGGAAAAGATATTTGTAAACAACATATCTCATAAAGGGTTATTATCCAAAATCTATGAAGAACTTATCAAACTCAATACTCAGTTAAAAAATGGGCAGAAGGCATGAAAAATATACCTGTTCTTAAGAGATAAATGCAGAAATATTTATGGTGCAATTCATTTTCAAATGGCTCAGCCAAATTTGGACAATTGGTGAATCTAAGTGCAGGGAATATAAATCTTCACTGTATCATTCTTTTACTTTTCTTGTGTATTTGAACATTTTCATGATACAAACTTGGGAAACATAAACCGGGCACAAAATCTTGTCAGTGGAGAGGCTCTCACTCTAGGCTAGTCATTTGAAACAGACTGATGATGGGAAGGACCGTGTCATGAACTTTCACCCAGAGAGCAGTGTCACAACCTTCCCTCTGGATCAGGATGAGGCTTCTCGGTGATGCTGGAGCCTCCTACAAGATGGACACGGACAGGAAGGACCCAGGTCACTGGGGGCCAGGCTTGCTCTTCCACCAGCAGCAACGGCCAACAAAAATAGTGTGTAGCTTTCTGTAGACATGGAGCCACTAACAGCGACCTGTAAATGGCCGGGCAGTCAGCACGGGGCTGCTCTGTAAACAGAGGCCTGACCTACTTAATTCTTCCCAGAGGTCGGGAAAAGAGGCCTTGACTCCCACAGACACGAAACCTCGGCCTAATTGGATACTAATTACTCATAAGAGCTTTGTTTACCCAAACTTTCCATAACCCAAGTTTGGTAGGAAAGGAGTACATGTTCGAAGAAGCAGAATCAGGGCTAGGAAAACAGCACAGATTCAGTCCTGAACGTCCTTTTCCAGAAATAATGTCGCTACTTGCGCAAGAATAAACAATACTCCGCTGATAAGCCCCACATTTAGGGGCTGGGACCAGCTTTCTTAGGTTCCTAAGAGGTTGTGTATTTGGAATCGGGTAAAATTGGAAGTCAGAGTAGTTGGCCATCTGAGGCCAGGTTGGATGAGACAGGAAGTCCCCATAGTTTGGAATATCTCTTTGTGACTAGAGCATCTGTGAAGGACCCGGACTGTGGTGAGTTCCCAATGCCGGGAACCTACGAGGGAAGAGGCCCGATACCACAAGGCTCCTCTTGGTCTCAGGTCCTGCCTGGCGCTGGGCATCCAACCACTCTCTCCTTCTTGTGGGGACACTTGAGAGGGAGCGATGGGTGAGATGAGACCCAAAATATCTCTGCAAGACGCAGCCAGCTACTCGTTCTCTGATGGCCTGTTTGTTCAGCAAATGGGGCACCTCAGTGGTTCTGTGCTCTCACGGCTGCAGAAACAGTGGAGAAAAAGACAGAAGACACGGCAGCTTTTATGCAGTTCACATTGTGGTTCATTTGGTGAAGTCAAAGTTATTTATAAATAAAGAGAAGGTGTGAGGAAGACTTTGGACTTGGAAAATCTGGGCTCTCATGTCAGCTTTGCAGCTGGCTTGTTGGGGCCTGAGGGAGGTGTCCTCTGACCACTCTCAGACCTCAAGTTCTCATCCAGATTCCCAGTAGCAGCCCCTCCAGCCGGATATTTGAATGAGGCCCGATATCCCCTCTGTCCCTCTGTAGGCCAATGCCCAGCCTGTAACGCTGGAGGAACCCATTTCTCACAGTGGAAAGGGGTCCCTCCCAGCTTCCCCACTTTGACCATCTTTGGTCTGAAGGACTGGAAAATTCCCTTCAAATGGAGAGAAGTCCTGGTGGCATATACATTCATTATCCACACTAGGTTTCTGCTCCTTTTAGGAAACGTGTGCATTTTAACAAGTCAGGGCCATTTTAAAGGCAGCCTGTCCAGCGTGACGAGGTGCTGTAAGAGGCACAGAGGGACACAGGGCTCTGGGCTGCTGTGGGCCACCATCTGTCACTCCACTCAGGTGATACGGCAGTGGATGGGTCTCCTGGGTCCCCGTGTTGAGGGAGGCTCCCTGTGACAACTGTCATTTCATCCCTTAAGGGCCCCGTGATGGGACCATCGAGGACACCATGGAAATGGTCAATATAATATCATGGTTTCTTCTAATTTCCATTAGAAGAAATGGATATGATATTATTATCCATATGATATTACTGGATATCATATCATCCAATATGATAGATGTTGCACTGCTCATGTACGAGACTGGGGTCCAGAACTTACAGACAACTTGTCCAGATCAGTAAGAGAATTCAAGCAAACCAGTTTAACCATGGGCAAACGTCCTGAGCAGGTGCTTTACACTAGAGCAGGGGTCAGGAAATGCAGGTCCCGGAGGCCAGATCTGACCCCTCAGACGGTTTTATAAATAAAGTTTTATCGGCACACTGCCTGCCCGTTCCTTCATATATCGCCTCCGGCTGCGTTTCCCTACAACAGCGAGGCTGGGTGGTTGGAGCAGAGACCATATGACCTGAAAGCCAAAGATATTTACTATCAGCCCCTGCAGGCTAATGTGCAGACCCTGTATCAGAGGAAACCCAAGAGGCCAATAAGCATAGGGAAAGGTGCCCAACCTTATCAGCCAACAGGAAAATGCAGATGAAGCCCACAGTGAGACACCCTTGCACACCCATCAGAATGGCTAAAATGAAAAAGACTGGCATCAAATGTGACAATGACGGGGAACAGCAGCAGGTCACATACATCAACGGCTGAGGTGTAAAGTGACACACCTTTGGAAAACAGTGTGGCCGTGTCTTGTACAGCTGAACATGCGGATGTCCAGAGCCAGCAGCTCAGGGGAAGCGAGGGCCATGGCCGCCAGGGGACGAGCGTCCAGTGGTCATAGCACCTTCGTCTGTAACAGCCCCAAACAAAACCACACAAGTGGTCACCAACTGCAGAAGAAATTAATTTAATTGTGGTAAAGCACATAATGGGACTATGAGCCTTTCCTGTTCACAGGATGGTGGATGTGGCTGCGTAAGCACCTACACAGCGTCAGCTTGTCTCGGGAGCATCCAGACAGACCACCCAGGGCCAAGGTCTTTCTAGAGGAACCCGAGCCTGACTGCAGAGCAAATACCAGACAAGCAGACATGCCCCAGACAGGAGAGACCCCCTCTCGGTGCCGCACAGGGTGCCGGTGAGTGCAAGACCAGGACGTAGGGTGGAGGGAGGACAGTGATGCAGCCCCCTCTGGACTCGAGGCAGGGCGAGCGATTCCGAACAGGTGATTCGGGGCCGTTCCTTGTGCTTTGTCCCCAGAACTCTCAAGTATGGTCTGATGGTTTCACACATGCTGGGGTTGTGATTCATGGGGTCATGGAGGGCTGGGATCACATCGCAAATGTCCTTGTCCCTCCCCGATCACAGTCTGCGAGGCCCTGCTGCACTAAGCGCTGGGTGACGCTGTGCATGGGCGGGTCTGAAAACACCTCTCCCAGGTGGGTCTGACTGAGCACCACGTCTGCACTCGCGGAGGCGATCAGGGGCCTTGAAGAAGTAGAGGCTGCAGGAGGGAGTCTCCAACCCTCCTGGGAAGGTCTCCCCAACAGAGAAACCTCTGGAAGAAGAAGACGGAGGCTGTGGGGGTGCGAGTCTGCATCCCTGCATCATCTTCCTGCCCGTCGCCCCTGCTCGGGCACCCCGGGGCACGCTGGGGTGGTACCCCCTCGGAGGCCACGGAGTCGCTCCTGGGGGAAACCTGTGCACCCGGGGTCATTGGTCCAGGTCATGATGGGCTCCGGTGGGGCCCAGAACCTTCTCTCAGAGGTTACTTTTAAAATCAGCATCCAAGGGGCGCCTGGGTGGCTTAGTTGGTTAAGCGTCCAACTTTCACTTAGGTCATGATCTCGCGGTTCGTGTGTTCGAGCCCCGCGTCGGGCTCTGTGCTGACTGCCAGCACAGAGCCTGGAGCCTGTTTCAGTCTGTGACTCCCTCTCTCTCTGACCCTCCCCTTGTGCCCCCCTCTCTCTCTGCCCCTCCCCTGCTCACGCTGTCTCTCTCTCTCTCTCTCCTAGAAATAAATAAAACATTTAAAAAATTAAAAAAAAATCAGCATCCAAGAGGAGGGGCTAAATTGTTCTGTGCTATTTTTCTGGGGACTTCTGTCCCGGAGAAGCACAAGGGTGCCCATCGGATGGACACACGGTTTTCATTTCCCCGCAGCTTCAGGCTCCTTGGATCCCAGCCCCGCGGCCCTGCCGGACCTGCAGCTTGAAGGGCGAAGCAGCCCAGCGTTAGTTTGCTGTGGCTGCGGAAACGTAACACTGCACACCAGGGGANAGGACCTCCTGGTGACAGTAGCGGGGGGTTTCTCTCCAACTCTAGGCCCACGTCCTGGGCCATCTTCTTGTAGATGTTGCAAGCTGGTACGTGCATATCTCTGTACAGGTTGGCCACTTTCTTCTTGATTTCTAAGCAGAGAGAAGCATAGTAACTTAGGAGGTACTAGTCCACACCTTCCTAATAAAATGATACAAGTTAATAGAAATAATATTGGTACAGGCCAATGTCATTTGCTTCCCGATATGATGCACTGGAGAGAACACAGCATTTCTTCTGTGCTTCTCCAGCCAGAAGTGCGTAACTGGAATCAGATCATGAAGACATTCCAGACAAACTTGAAATAGGGGCATTCTTACAGAAGGAACTGGCCCGTATGCTGCAAACCTCTAAAGGTTGTTGAAGACCAAGAAACCCTGAGAAATGGCTTTAGATGCAAGGAAACTCACCAGATGGGACCGCTTGTTGCAGGATATGATCCTGGATTAGATCCTGGGCCACAGGAAAGAAACAGTCAGAGGTGATAGTATTTGAGAAGATGAAAACATGTGAATATGGACAGTGATTAGACAAGCATTGTGTCCATGTGAAATTTCAGTATTGGTCACCGTACCGTAGTGGGGGTACACTAGAACATCTTGGGGATCAGGGGCTGCAAGGCTTCAACTTTGTCAAAATAAAAAGCCTTTTCTTGATTCTAGATTTTGCCTTTGCACAGGGCTCTTTCCCTCCACCTACTTCTCAGAGTCTCACCCCCACCTTGGGAACCCCTCCCCCTCCCTGCATTGCTCTTTGGGCTTCTTTGTTTTCTATTCCACAGCCCACAGGGACAGATATACCCCTCCTGTCCCCACCCCCGGCTCCCATGGCTTGAGCATATTAAACATAGTGTGTGTCCGATGTGCAGCTTCTACACAGGATCCTGAAAAACAAAAGATTTGCGTGCCTTGTTTATGCAGACTACCGTATGGCCCTGGCGAGTATGTGGGGGTGCCAGGTTTTGGGCTCTCTTTTGCTCATGGAGGACTATGGCTTGATAAGTTATTCAGAATCGCTGAATTCTTCTGTTAAACCTCATTCTAGTTATTTTGGCTCTAAGATAAGGAAAAGTTAATTACTTGCATATTTGATCAACTGAAAAAATAAATGCAGACTGTATATTTTGAGTCTTGATCCATTAGGACTACTTGCCCGGAGGAACCAAATACATGCTTTTCACTTTCAAGTGGAGTAGATGAAATTCTGGCTTTCTCTGCACCTCTGCAAGGTTCAAAGGTTGTAAAAACAATAGCGATGATAATAGTTAACTCTGGAACTTGGTAAGCAATGAATCTCTCTCAGGCTTGGTCTCAGGAGAGCTTTGCTCTGTGAGAAATGGGTCGGCAGCTTCGGATACAGATGAGGAAATGCCTGGCTGTATTTCTTTTTGCACTGGTCCTATAGGTACTTGGTTTGGGCATAGGTATGAATAATTTGTTCATACCCTTGTTTAAAGCTCTTAGCTTCCAGGGGTGCCTGGGTGGCTCAGTCGATTAAGTGTCTGACTTTGGCTCAGGTGATGATCTCATGATTCCTGGGTTCAAGCCCCACATCCAGCTCTGTGCTGACAGCTCAGAGTGTGGAGCCTGCTTCAGATTCTGTGTCTCCTTCTCTCTCTGCCCCTCCCCTGCTTCCACTCTGTCTCTCTCTCTCTCAAAAATAAATGAAAACATTAAAAAAATAAAGCTCTTAACTTCCAAAGGACAAAGTAGAATCTTCAGAATTTAATTTTTACATAAAAGAAAAGCGACCATCTTGCCCATTTCGCTCCTCTCTTTCCTTGATCCTTGCGTGTTTCCTTTTATTTCTATTTAAAAGGCAAATAAACAACAACAAGGTAGCATGATACATACAGAATAGCTCAGGCTCCAGAACGACCCGAGGTTGAATCCACTTCTGTCACCTACAAACGTGACTTCAGGCTCTTCCTTTATTCTCTCGGGCCTCGGTTTACTCACCTGTAATGTCAACCTCAAAGTCAGATTGAGAAGACTGAAGAAATGATGTGCATCGTGCAGCAAACTTGAAGCCTCTCATGGAAACGGATGCACCTGGTGGGTGGCAGGCTTCCTCTCTGCTCTTGGGAGACTCTGCTCTTGAAACAGGGTTGGCTCTGGGCTACTACGGCAGTGCTGACATTACATTGCAGCGAACTTCGGGCCAGTGCGCAGGCGCTCTGCTAGGCCATGCTGGGGTGAGGTGGGGGTGCAGGGGAGGAATCAGTGCCTGGGGAGAGAAAGGGTGGGCTGTGATCTAAGCGGTCAAGTCCACCCAGAAACTCCCCTTCTTTTTTGTGCTTGGACTCATCCCCTCCAACTGGAATGGAATCATCTCTCTCGTTGTACCACTGTAAAGAATTGTTGGAAACAGTCGTTCTAAAAAAGTTTTGAGACAAAAAAATTTAAGTACTGACTACCAAAACATTAGTCACAAATACCTGTTTTTTGTTAGCAAGATCCCTAACTAGGAGGGATTAGACAACTCTTCCAAAAGTGTGCATTGTACGACTTCATCTCAAGCTGCACGCCAGCAGATCTCAGCATCCAGCCCTGCACCAATATCTGAAACATCTTTTCCCTTAATCCCATCATCTGAGTATAAACACTCTTCATGACAATCTTAAGAGGAGGCGAAAAGGAATTTGTTTTTCCAATTGATTTTAACCATCTTTCCCAAAGGAAGAGGCTGTCCCTGGTGCACCTTCCTTGTAGCAAATGCCTCAGTCAAATACGACCATTCTTCTTCTAGCAAGTTCCCTGGGTGCAGAGAATCAAGACATGGTGCCTGGCATGACTAACAGGCACCAGAATTTGGAGGGTTCCCACTAACTCTCCATTACTCCCCGGGTGAGCTCACATTTTACACCTTGCCACAGAGAGGCATGCCCTTGAACTCTGCAGTCCTGTCCCACAGTGCCGAGAGCTTAACAGAGATCAAACACCATTCTTTTGAAACACCAGAGCAAGTATTTCCCAGACTGTCTCATCAAGTCCCGTGAAATTAGTGTCACTCACTATATGGTGAGAAAAGCCATGCATACATGAATGTTCTTTTAGCTAGAGGAGCGTTTGCTGGAAATAATTCGAACAGAGCTGGGGAGCCAGATCACAAGAGGAAGCCAAACAGAGCTCTGGAGGCGGGAAGTGGTGTTCCCTGGCAATCCGTGTTGCTGCATCCTGACAACCTCTGCTCATGGTTTTACCAGGAGCTTCTAACATCCTGTAGAAAACAGACTTACAGATGCAATTAAATAGGAAAGTGCATGGAAAATTTGGCAGAGAATTATTTTTTTCTGATTATGTAAGTAATATGCATGTTCTTCATGGAAAATATGAAAACTAAAAATAGGGGCTATAGAAGAAAATAAAATCACCCAAAGTACCCAGTTCTCCATGAAACATAACCATTTTCTGAGATTTATATGTATTTTTCTTTCTCTACAAAATTGTGTTTTGCTCTCTATGTATTTGTCTTATGCTTTTTCACTTAATTTGATTATATTTTTATGCTATCTAAGTGGCTGAATCCCAGGGACACCCACTGCAAACATATTACTTTGAAATCTAGAGATTTTTAAAAAATATTCACATGAACTTGGCAGCCTACTATAAAACATACTTATATTTGTTTTAATATAAAAGATGCAGGACATAAATATAAAATGTAAATGTCATTATAGGTAAGTAACTATAATAAAATATAAAATGTAATATGTTTGGTAACACATACAATTACAAAATATATAATATATAAAGGGTATAAAAATAAAATATGCTTCGATCTACATGAGTGAAAGTGCTGTTTCCTTGTGTTCTTTGACGTTTTAGTTTATGCCATTTAAGCACTGCTACTTACCGTACACCTAAGAATTTTTTTGTTTAATTTTAGATAGTATCTTTTAAATTTTTTAAAGTTTATTTATTTATTTTGAGAGAGAGAGAGAGAGAGAAAGAGAGAGAGAGAAAGAGAGAGAGAAAGACAACAAATGGGGGAGGGACAGAGAGAAAGGGAGAGAGAGAATCCCAAGCAGGTTCCACACTGTCAGCATAGAGCCCGATGCAAGGCTCGAACTCACTAACTGTGAGATCGTAACTGCGGCCAAAGCTGGACGTTTAACTGACCAAGCCACCCAGGCACCCCAGATAGCATCTTTAAAATACTCTGTGTCACTGGAAAAACTCACTTGTAATTTTTATACATAACACCACCCACCCCCACAACACACACACATGGAAAAACTAATATGCATTGAGGGACTCCATGGCCATGATTTCAAGGCTTGGAGGAAAGGGATTTCCTCAAGAGAAACAAATCTCCAGGGGCACTTGGGTGGCACCTGGGTGGCACCTGGTCGAGCATCCTACTTTGGCTCAGGTCATGATCTCGTGGTTCGTGGGTTCGAGCCCCGTGTCGGGCTCCATGTTGACAACTAGGAGCCTGGAGCTGCTTCGGATTCTGTCTCCCTCTCTCTCTGCCCCTGCCCTGCTTGCGCTCTGTCTCTCTGTCTCTCTCAAAAATAAACATTGTTTAAAAATTACCAAAAAAAAGAAAAAAGAAAAATGAATCTCCAACCCAACTCTAGAGTTGGTCTGATGTGCCCCTTCACTACACATAGATCAATCAATTCACGGAAAAAAGAAATCAATGGGTCACAATGGTTTCCTTAACACTTTTCTCCACTGAATGTCATGCAGTTTGGGCTTCTGTCCCTACTTGCCAGCCTGTGAAGAAATGAACCACCATATGGCAAAAGTGAAGGCGGCCCTCATGCTTAGTGTGGCCGTTTGCTTTTCTCGTATTCTCCATGTTGTTACATTATATTGCACACGATAAAGTTACCTTCTCCGCAGACACAGGCATGGCGTTTCTACATGGAATTAAAAATGTCAGTATTCATGACTCATTTCACAGAGTGTCACCACTTCCCATCTTGCCACCTGATCTGGAGGGACAATAACCATTGTAAGGACCACCTCGTATATTGGGGCATCAGAGAAACACACAGCCTGAAAGATGCGGAACAACTCTTACAGTAACTTACGAATGAGCCCAGCCCAGCTGAGGAACTATTTGAGATGTCCCCATCATCCAACTCACCAAAGCCTAACATTTCACAGTTAGATATTCATATCTTGGGCTTTAGCTGCTGAGGTTGTATGGCTTACAAAAATGCAGATGTCATGGAGGTAAAGGCATACACTTCCATCAGGCATTTGCAACAGTGTTTCTCCAGGAGGAGTGGCTGAATTGCCTATAACAGTAACCTTTGTGAAGGGAGGGAGAGAAGGGAGCAGGTTAGAGATTTCTGAGCTCACCCCCAGAGATGCTGATTCTGGAGCTCTGTGGAGGGCTCTTTGGAATCTGGACTTCAGCTCCTCTGGGAGATTTCTATGAACGTTAGAATTTGAGAACTACACCCTGAAGTTCTGTCCTTCATTCAGGCATGAGCCCCAGCAGAGTGGCCAGGGCCCTGGTCATTGTAAGCCAACTCTCAGGGCGCCACTGCGGACCTCATCTACCCAGCCAGAGGCCTATAGTGGGTGAGCTACTGGCCTTCTATGTCGGTTTTGGGGGCCTTGGTAACAAAGCACCCACACACTAGGTGACTTCAACAATCAGTTTACCATCCGACAGTTCCAGAAGTTAGAGATGAAGCCCATCTGCAGGGTTCCTGCTGAGGGCCTCGAAGAATCTGCCCCAGGCCTGTCCCCTGGCTTCTGATGGCCTCAGCCATTCCTCGGCTCTGTGGCCATCTTCTTCTTGCGTCTTCACATTGTCTCACGTTGTCTTCCCTCCTGGGGTCCTGGCCTCTGTGCCCAAATTTCTCCTTTTTATAAGGACATTGATTGTATTATATTAGGTACACCATAATGGTCTCGTCTTCATTTGATCTTATGGACCCAAATGACTCTATGTCCAAAGAAGCGCATCTTCACGGGTACTGAGGACTTCAACATATTTTGGGGACACAATTCAGCCTCTAGCGCCTCTGCTTGTCTGTCCTGGGTCTGTCTCAGCCGCACCTCTCTGTGCCGTTGGTGGCTGGGGATGACACCTGGTTCCATGCCTGTGTCTCCTCTTTGTCTCGAGCAGCTGAGCAAGCAGCTCTCATCACTGTCCCCACAGCCCCAAGAAGGATCCCCGCAACTCCCCAGTGACTTACGGGGATCTTGTAAAGGCAGCTGATCCCAACAGGGTCACAAAGAAACTGAGGCTCCAGTGGATGTTTGCAACAACAAGGAAATTGACAGGTGAGCCCCAGATGGTCTTTCAGAGTCTAATTTCTCCAGCTTTCTCTTTCTCTTTCTCTTTCTCTAGTGTGACTTTCATTAAATCGTTATTTCATAATAACGGCATTATTCTTGTGTTTTCAGCTTAGAAACAAATTATACCCATATCTCCAGAGGGATCTTGCCTCTGCGTCTTATCCAATAAAAGGTTAAAATTCAATTACCAAATGGTGGAAGACTTCACTTTCCCCAGAGAACCATCTTACCTAAGAAGATGATAAAAGTGATGATAGCAATCATCGTTAAGATGCAATGATTTAATTTTTTAAAAATTTGCTTATACCAAAAAACAAATGATCTCCCTGTCACCTCAGAGGAAGCCACAAGAAATATCATTCTTAGCCCTCACTGGGAGGTGACGTTTCCCACCTACCATAAGGTACCTGATCTATTTCCCATGACTGTTCACTCTTCATGTTGAGGGATACTGAACACCCTTCATCCAAAGTTTTTCCCAGTGTGACCAGTTGACGAAGCCATCGGCTCCTTCAGCACGGGTCAGTCCTGGCACCGTGACGGACCTTCTCTGGTTCTGCAAAACCACAGCTCAATGCCTGGTGGCCTGGGGAGGGTGGGGCATTCTCACTGCTTCAGGGCATCACTGGGACCGATTTGACAGCAAGCCATTAAGGCAACAGATATTAGGCTGAGGATTCTAACACGTGACTCCGTGCTTACCTGAATATAAGAAACACTGCCCCAAATCAGTGGCCTTTGAGATCTTCTCAAGGACACAAATTTAAATGTGATGCTCTCCGCTCTGGGTGAGCTCTCTTCACTTGAAACACTCAGGTTTACTGGAAAGACTCATTCCCAAAAAGTCATGCCCATTTATTCTGCCTCGGAGTAACATGGCACTTCTTACCCAGACTCTCGGTGTGTGTGTGTGTGTGTGTGCGCACACATCTGTTCATGCAGGTGCATACACTCTGATGGAAGGATGCAGCCCTGGGTACCACCTGAATGTATCTGGAAACGATGTTCACTTATTGTTCCTTCAGACCCTCTAAGTCTTGGAAACCAGCCCCCTTGTGTGATAGCTTGGGGACAGGGACCCGAGCTGGGCGGGCAGCCCGAAGGGACCAGGGGGTGAAGAGTCACTGTGTGCACTGGCTCTGCCTAATGACATCCTCAGAGTCAAAACAGGGAGGCAAAATACGTCCTCTAAATCCAGGCAACGAGTTTGGTGTCAGGAGTGGGATTCTGCACAAAGCAGCATTAGAAGCCCATGACGTTCGTTGGAGCATAAAACGGAGGGATAAGAAAGTGAGAGCCACCTGACGGTTGGCATGAATGGGCCTCATGCCCGGTCGGTTCAGGCTTGCCCCTTGTCCTGAAGGAGCCCGCGGCCACCACCACCAGCAGTTGTGAATTGAGGCTGTTCCTGCAGGATTTAGGGGCTGGGCGGCTCTGTGGGTCTTGCAAAGGGCTCCACCCTTGTATTTAGTTTCCAAGGTCACTTCCAGTTCTACCTAATCTCGAGATAGCCACAGGACGTTGCGGAGTTCCCATTTCCTAATCTGAAACCTGGGAAAATAAAATCTCCCCCACCCACGGGAGGTGAGTGGCTCCTTCATGTCCAAGTTCCTTGCACAGATGAAGCACACAATTCATACTCCCTTGAGTTGAGCTTTTATTTGTTGAGCTTTGCGGTGACCTAGAAAGGTGTACCTTTAAAAAGCCAGAAAGTGGGAGCGGGGGGCAGTGTGCATTTGTGCATGACTTGAATGTTTCTTGACTTCATAATAGCCTGAAATTTCACATTTCATACTTATGTACAGACTATTTCCTGTTTTCACCGAAAATTAATATGTGCTTATTTTTGTTTATGAAATAATATTATAGCAGAACTGGGGAAAAGAAAGAAATTTCTAAAGAAACAGACCCTGAATCACCTTGTAAAAAATCACCGTTTATGTTGAGATGTATTTCCTCTCGATGTGTGTTTAACTTATTAATTATTGATAAATAAATGAATTGATGGATTGATTTAATAATTTTCTAAGGGGAGCTGCCTGAAGGTATCAGTTTTAAGACTGGTGTTAAGTCCTTGGGCTATAGCTCACTTTCTCTTTAGAAATATCGTGCTAATTTGCAGCCCTGTGATCACTGAGGGAGAGTTAAATTTCATCACCTTTCTTTAACATGAAATATTTTATTTAAACCTTTGCTCATTTGATGGGTAAAAATTGTAACAGAGTTTTTCTTATTACACATCTTGGAGTTTTTAGAAAAGCTGAAAGTATGTGTATTTTGGTAATTGGCACTTCTTTCCCTAAATTCTTCATATCTGTGTATTCTCCTCATTTTTCTCTTCAACTTATGTGCTTTTCTTAGCACTTGTATGAGCTTGTGAAGATGAGGGTGTCCACTCTTTTTGTCGTTTAAGATATAAATACTTTCTTTGGTTCACTGAACAATTCTATGATTCTATTAGTTATCTATTGCTTCATAACAAATTACCCCCCAAATAGGGACGTGAAACAACAAACATTTATTTTTTCACATGTTCTGCAGGTCAGAAATTCCAGGGACATTTGGGTGGCTCAGTCGGTTGAGCATTCAATTCTTGATTTTGGCTCAGGTCATGAGTTACGGTTTGTGAGATCAAGCCCTGCATCAGGCTCTGTGCAGACAGTGTGGAGCCTGCTTGGGATTCTCTGTCTCTTCCTCTTTCTCTGACCCTCCCCTGCTTTCTCTCTCCCCCTCTCTCTCTCTAAAAAATTTTATTTTATCTTTTACTGCTGGTGATACAATGTCTATGGAAGTAAGGGAGTGCATATAATATGGAATGAGCACCAACATCAAACTAAGACTATTGTGTCCATAATTTCACCCACAGCGATCCTCAAGGAAAAGTGTCATTACTATTTTACTTTCGCAGATAAGAAAACGGACTTGTAGAGTAACTCACTAACTCGTAAGAATTAAAACTAGTGTGTGAACACAGGTCATTCTGGCATCTCTTTCAACTAACCCGTGTATCCAGAAAATTTCACATGAGTGTAATTTGAGTTGAGGATTCTGTTCATGCCTTTCATTTACTAATTCAGAATATGTGGTGTTGCAAATACTTCTCTGGCCATGTGAGGTTTTATGAGTTTACTTTGAAATATTGATAATATTGCAAGAGGAATCTAGAAGAGTTGCAAGAGAAAGGACTGACCGTAAAAGTGCCTTGAATGGCATAAGAATAAAATACCGTTTAGCTAGTGTGGTTGCCTCAACCGTGCAACAAAAATCCTAGTATAAGAGAGGTTGTTTAACACGCACCAGGGAGAACATATCAAATGGCTGTCAGAGAAGAGAGCGGCATAGGAACTTTCTAGACTCACCACCTATGAGGGGTTGCTAAACACATCAAAGTTCTTTCCAAACACTCCGTGTGCTGAGCTAAATAGTTTCTCTCGGTAGTGTTTAAATTCATGGATGTTTCAAAGACATATGAAACACAACTTTGAACTCATTTATGTGCATGTTATAAAAATATTATTTCATATAAAAATCTCTTGGCCTTTAGAAGTATAACGTGCATCTTCAATCAAAATAGGAAACTTTGGGGAGTAATGCAATCATTTCCAAAAAACATCTAAAAAATCCAGGCCAGTCTATAAAGAAATTTTCAAGGATCAGGGGCAAAATGTGAGATATAAGAAAAATGTAATAATTATTTTTCATAAACACATTTATTTAATTTATGTGACTTATATTTTATTCTGATATAATATCCTCTTTCTTCCTCCCTTCTCTGACTCTCTCTTTATACATATATACATATACATATATGTATTATGTATTTGGTATGTATATATATATTTAATATTGTTGACATTGCCTAGTTTTCATTTATCATTTAATTATTTGGGGCTTTTATTTTTATTTCTTTGTGCTACTTTCTTTATGGTTAGGTCTGTCCTTCTTCCAATTCCTGATGCTAACTATATAGCTCATTGACTTTAAGACTTGCTTTTCTTCCCCCTAATTATTGTGAGATATATTCCTACTCAAGTCTTTATATTTCCTTTGAAATACTGCTACATTTGGGGGTGTAGTAGTTTTATTTTCATGTATTTCTTTAAAAAATTTTTTTCCCACGTTTATTTATTTTTGAGAGAGAGATAGAAAGAGAGAGAGCGAGAGCGTGAGCAGGGGAGGGGCAGAGAGAGAGGGAGACACAGAATCTGAAGCAGGCTCCAGGCTGAGTCGTCAGCACAGAGCCCAACACAGGGCTCAAACTCATGAATTGCGAGATTATGAAATGAGCCAAAGCTGGATGCTTAACTGGCTGAGCCACCCGGTCACCCCTATTTTCGTGCATTTCTAACCAGCTGCCATTTGACCTGTTCTACCAGCTATGTTTATTGAGAAATGTGTTTTTACACTTCCAAATGTTAAAAAGATATGTTTTAAATTAACTTTAAATAATTTCTACTTTTAAAAATATTGTGCTAAGAGAACACGGTCCCTTTATAGAAGTTCTTTGATATTTTAAAGATTTGCTTTGTGGCTCATTACAAGGTCAACTTCTATGTGCTAGTGGATACACAAAAGGTTATGCTCTCTCATTATTGTGATAGAGTTTCCTTGGATGCTAACTACGTCAAATTGTTCCTTTTCTCACTTAAAAACTCTATATACCTAATAATTTCTTTTATCCCATCTGCTTTTCTTTTTTTATTGAGAGAGACAGAGAAAGCATGAGGAGGGGAGGAAGAGGGAGAGTGAGGAAGAAAGGGAGAATCCTAGAGGCAGGGCTCAAACTCGGGAAGCCTTGAGATCAATGACCTGAGCCAAAGCCAAGAGTTGGACACTTAATGGACTGAGCCCCCCCGGCCACCCCTCTCATCTGTTTTCCTGAGATGGATGTGTTACATTTTTTAGTTCTTACCTGTGTTTCAGTTTTACCTGGTCATTTCCTCATCTTGACTGTATTTTTCAGGCTACACAGTCCGATACACATGATTTCAAAATTTTTACCTATTTTTCTTGAATTATTCCTTTTTTATGATATGGTTACCCTCTTGATTTCTAATAACATTTTTGTTTTGTTTTGTTTTTGGCCTTGAAGCCTATTTCGTCTGACATGAATAACGTTAGTTTTCTTCCTTTTTCTCTATACCTTTGCTTTTGTTTAGTTTAAACAGCATACAGCCAGATATTTTTAAATCAAAATTGAAAATCTCTGTCTTTTAATTAATAAACTCAGCCCATTGTAGTCATGTAAGAAATTAATTTCTACCATGTCCATTTAAGTTTTATATATGCCATAAGGTTTTTACTTCTTTTCTTCTCCTGATTCTTTCTGTTTTAAAAATTAAGGTGTTTTTTTTTTCTAAAAAATCTCTCCTATTCACTCTTTTGTGAGTTATATATTGTACTTCTGGTCTTTTACTGGTAACACTTAAATATTTATTTATTATTAAAAATTTTTTTTAACATTTATTTATTTTTTTTGAGAGAGAGACAGAGCATGAATGGGGGAGGGGCAGAGAGAGAGGGAGACACAGAATCTGAAACAGGCTCCAGGCTCCTAGCTGTCAGCACAGAGCCAGATGCGGGGCCTGAACTCATAAACCATGAGATCATGACCTGCGCCAAAATCAGACGCCTAACTGACTGAGCCACCCAGGCTCTCCAACACTTAAATATTTAGTATGATTCTTAGCTGGGTTTTACTGTTACTGACTGTTTTAGCCATTCCCCATGAACTGTACAAACATAGGGATTCGACTTCATTCCAAATCACCTCCTCCCACCTTCTTTTTAACAAAATTGTTTAAAATATTTGTTTATTTTTGAGAGGGAGAGACAGAGCGTGAGCAAAAGAAGGGCAAAGAGAGAGAGGGAGACACACAATCTGAAGCCAGCTCTAGGCTCTGAGCTGTCAGTACAGAGCCTCACGTGGGGCTTGAACTCATGAACCATGAGAGCATGACCCAAGCTGAAGTCAGACACTTAGCTGCCTGAGCCACCCAGGTGCCCCTAAAAAAATTTTTTTTAATGTTTGTTTATTTTTGAGAGATAGAAAGAGAGCACAAGTGGGGGAAGGGCAGAGAGAGGGAGGGAGACACAGAATCTGAAGCAGGCTCCAGGCTCTGAGCTGTCAGCACAGAGCCCGACGTGGGGCTCGAACCCACGAACCCTGAGATCATGACCTGAGCCGAAGTTGGTCGCTCAACGAATTGAGCCATCCAGGTGCCTTACCCCCTCCTGCCCTCTCTGCTGTGTTTCTGTCATGGTTTGGTTGAGCCTCACCTTTACGTTTTATATCTAGTTGCAATTTTTTCAGCAAACCCTAAATCACTTATAGTTATTTGCATATTCATTTAAGTTTGTGGTTCTTACATATGACATATATTTAATATATTTATATTTCCATAAAACCAAAAGTTAAAAATAAAAATGTGATTTCATCCTTTCTCTTGAATAATAGCTTGAGTTGTATATAAAATTCTATGCTGATATTTTTCCCTCAGCACCTTAACCATATTACCTCACTCTCTTCTGACTTCTATTATTGCTTTTGAGAACTGCTTTACACTATCGTTCCTTCATAGTTGTTCTGCATTTCTGGCTGGTAGTTTTGAATATTTTTTATCTTTGCTATGCTATGTCCAGGTGTGGATTTAAATTCATATCTTCCTGCTTGAAACTCATTATATTTTTTGAGTCTGAGTGTCCTCTCTTTTATTTCTTAAAAATTTTTAATGTTTATTTAACATTAAATTTTGAGAGAGAGAGAGAGTGAGAGAGAGAGAGAGGGAGATTGCACACCTGAGTGGGGGAAAGGCAGAGAGAGGGAGACACAGGATCTGAAGCAGGCTCCACACTGGCAGCAGAGAACCTGACGTGGGACTCAAACTCATGGAGCTGCACGATCATGACCATGACGTGAGCTGAAGTTGGATGCTTAACTGACTCAGCGACTCACGCACCCCCCCTTTTTTTCTTTTTTTAAAGACTTTACCTGATTTTTTAAATTATTGAGATATAATTGACATGCAATGTTATATTAGTTCCAGGTGTATAACATATAGATTTGACAGTTCCATACCTAACTCAATTCTCACCATGATAACTGTCACCATATGTTATTACAATATGATTGACTTTATTTCCCATACTGTACTTTTCATCCCTGTGACTTATCTATTTTATTATTGGAAGTTTGTACTTCTTATTCCCCTTTTTCTATTTCACCCTTCCACCTACCTCCCCTTTGTCAACCACAAGTCTGTTCTCTGTATTTGATTCTGTTTGTGTCTGTGTGGTTGTTTGGTTGGATTCCACATATGAGAGAAATCATATGGTATTTTTCTTTCTCTGTCTGCTTTAGAAAATTCTCAGTAATTGTTTCCTTGAATTTTGCATCTCCCTTATTTTTTCTATTTTCTTTCTGGAACATGTATAAAACATGTGTTACAGTCATTTATCTGCTAATATTTTCCATTTCTTTATGTCTCTATGCTGCATTGTTAGTAATTTTCTCATATCTGTCTTCCAGTTCACTAATATTTCCTTCAGCCATATCTCTTCTGTTATGTTGTCTGCAAACTGAGATTTTAATTTCGGTAACTATATTTTATTTCTCAAAGATATAGCTTATTTGTTTTTAAATGTTTTTTTCTGGGTCACCTGGGTGACTCAGTTGGACTTTGGCTCAGGTCAAGATCTCATGGCTCTTGGGTTCAAGCCCCACAGGGGGTTTGTGCTGACTGTGTGGAACCTACTTCAGATCCTCTGTCTCTCTCTCTCTCTGACCTTCCTGCACTTGTGCTCACTAGTAATCATGCTCTCTCTCTCTCTCTGTCTCCCTCCCTCTCAAAAATAAATAAACATTAAATCTTTTTATTCATTTTTACTAGCATTTTTAACCTATATCTTTCATCATTTTATACATACTCAGTTTATATTCTCTTTCAATTGTTTTCTTATATCCCGGGTAATGGAATTTTTTTTTTAATTTTTTACTGTTTTTATTTCTGAGAGAGAGAGAGAGAGAGAGAGACAGCGTGAGCAGGGGAGGATCAGAAAGAGAGGGAGACACAGAATCCGAAACAGGCTCCAGGCTCTGAGCTGCCTGTCAGCACAGAGCCCGACGTGGGGCTCTAACCCACAAACCGCAAGATCATGACCTGAGCTGAAGTCAGATGCTTAACTGACTGAGCCACCCAGGCACCCCTGGGGTAATGGAATTCTAATTTTCTATTTTCATGTGCCGGCTCACCCCCATTGGAGTGCATTAAGTCTTTGTATATTTTAATTTTTTTAATGGGAAATAATCTTCATTGGAATTTGCTTTTTCTTTTTTTAAGTTTTTAAAATGTTTATTTATTTTTGAGAGAGAGGGAGAGAGAGAGAGAGAGCAGGATCAGTGGAAGGGCATAGATAGAGGGAGACACAGAATCTGAGCTGTCAGCACAGAGCCTGACGTGAAGCTTGAACTCATGAACTGTGAGATCATGACTTAAGCCAAAGTTGGACACTCAACCAACTGAGCCATCCGGGTGCCCCTGGAGTTTACTTTCCATGTGGTCTGAGTTATCAGAGTGATTCTCAAAAGAGGTTTTTATCTTTGCTTATCTTCTAAGATTCCAAAGGGGCACACTGGTTTGGAACAAGTTTTGTGCTTATTTCTTGCCAGGGAATTCCTGGACAAAGTGGGGGAATGCAAATTTGAACTCTTAACTTTGTGAGAGGAAAGGGCTATGCTACTGGATTCTTAAGGGTATTTCTACCTTTTTTTGTTTTTAATGTCTATTTATTTTTGAGAGAGAGATAGAGCACAAGTGGGGAGGGGGAGGTAGAGAGAGAGAGAGAGAGAGAGAGAGAGAGAGGGAAACACAGATCCAAAGCAGGCTCCAGGCTCTGAGCTGTCAGCACAGACCCCGACGTGGGGCTCAAACTCAGGAACCGCGAGATCCTGACATAAGCGGAAGCCGGAGGCTTAGACTGAGCCACCCAGGCACCCCAGATTTGCACCCAAATCTGGACAGGAGGAGATGGTCTTCCTTGCTGTCACCCTGTACTAATGGGTAGGTAAGCTTCTGGTGCAGCTTTCATGATCCAGCCCTAATGGGGTAGGTATGCCCAGTTCCCATTCATGCTTTGTCTGGCTCTAACACCTCAACGTCTGTCCCCGTACGAGTTCGGAAGATTTAGCCACCTATTTTCCAGAACCAAAATCTACTCTACTCCCAACTGCTTTAGTACCAGGTCACATGTTTCTTGTACCCCTACTTGCTTTTTTTTTTTTTTAATGCTATGCAGCATTTTTAAATATTTGCAGCACAAGGCCTTTCAGGTTATCCAGACTGTCACAACCTTGACCACATACCCAGATATTTTAAGACCAGTGTTTACAGTCTGACCTACATTATTATCCAAGCTCCTCTCAGGGACGTTTCCTTAGATTCAACACTAAGAAGAACTAGAGAGTTAAAATGGGGAACATATCCTTTCCTGAAAAAATACTTCTAGAAATAACATGAACATTTTGGGGCGCCCAGGTGGCTCAGCGGGTTAAGCATCGGACTCCTGGTTCCGGCTCAGGTCAGGATCTCAGCTTCATGAGTTGGAGCCCCGCATCAGGCTCTGTGCCGACAGCAAGGAAGCTGCTTTGGATTCTCTCTCGCCCCCTCGCTCTCTGCCCCTCCCCCACTCCCACTGTCTCTGTCTCTCTCATAATAAATAAACTAAGAAACAACATCTCAGGCGTCAAATGATGAATTATGGGTCTCATAAATCGTTCAGCATTGCTGAGCCCTGTATTTTCTTGGAAGCTGTTGGGTACAGCACGATACTGTGCCCAGCAAATGCAGTTCCACCAACACCCAGTAGATGGCGTAACTATAACCAGGTTCCAGGGGTCTGAGTGTGGCACAGAATCAGACAGAAGACCAGAACCATTTATATTTAAAAGGGGAGTTTTAATGGAGGGCCAGAGCTGTAACAAGTTTGAGACAGTCAGAGAAGCTGATGGACCTTAATCTGTCTCAAACGACACCGGAACATACCTTCTGCCAAACCATCTCTCTTTAAATTTTGTTCAACTTTCTCAAAAGAAAAAAAAAGAAAGAAAAGTGATTGGGCGAACAACAGAGAAAGAGGACAAAGACGGGAAAACATCCAAAGTGGGGCAAAGCCTGCATTAAAATTTTTTTTTAATGTTTATTTACCTTTGAAGGAGAGTGGGGGAGGGGCAGAGAGAGAGGGAGACACAGAGTCGGAAGCAGCTCCAGGCTCCGAGCTGTCAGCACAGAGCCCGACGCGGGGCTCGAACTCACGAGCTGTGAGATCATGACCTGAGCCGAAGTCGGATGTTTAACCGACTAAGCCACTCAGGCGCCTGGCAAAGTCTGCATTTTATAGGACCTTTGCACCAGATGCTTCTTCTTTGGTGGTCAAACCCCATTTTTCTCTTTGCTAACTTGGGTTGGTTAAACGTGACCTCCCCCCCACCCCTCCGAAAATACAAAACATGGGAAACAAAAAACCATGATCAGTGCGTTTTCCCACAGCATGGACTTTCCTTTTCAGAAAAGGAACTTCGGGCCCTACTGAACTGGCAACCCAACGATGAGGGGGAGAGAGTCCCGCCCTTCGATTGCCCAACGGGCTGGGTTGTGGTAAGACCAAGACTCGGCCAGTTCCTGTCAACTCCAAGGATGTGGAGGAAATTTCATGAGAGACAAGGGAGCCTGCGGAGATGTTTAAAACCCGGGACCCTGGTGCCTTCACGTAGATGAATCTAAGTTTCCTTCTACGTCACCCACCACACGTAGTGACAGAGACACACACACCCAGGTGAAAGCACACACACCCAGCGTGCACACACCCTCTTCGTGGAAGGCTTCCTCATCTTCTCCTTCCCTCGGCGCTGGAGTCCCGGATTTCCCAGAGGAGCAGAACAGGACCAGTCAGAGTGGTAAGTGTCCCGGCCGAGAGGGGTGCAGAGTGGCTTTCTCACCACAGATGGCTCGGTGGCTGGATGCCTCCCGTTCTCCTACCACGTGGCCAGGATCATCTGGGTTTTTGGAACTGGAGGCTCCCAGCGTAAGAGACCTGGCAGAACTTGAAGGTGAAAAAGTCCCGGGTAGGATTTTGTCATAAGAAGAGAATAAAAGGCGATGCCAAATATTCAGATCAGGGCGCGAGTGTCAAGGGAAGGACAGGAGCTTGACTTTGCCGGTGTCCGTTTCTTTGAATCGCATAGGTTGGAAAAAGAAATAAGCACAGGGGAAGTAAAGCAAGAGATCGCTATGAAACACAAACGGGCTGGGAAACACTGGCTGTGCTCCCGGCTGCTCTGGCGATGTGGAAAGGCAGGATGTAATCCTCAGACCACCCCCCCACTCCCATCTTAATGTTCCTTGTAGATGTTCCTGAGGACACGGTGGGATCTTTCATTACCACAGAGGCTCAGTTATGGAAAGACTGCATGATTTTGCTGTGGAGGGATAGTCAGCCAATGTGGGGCATCCGATTTTCCTAGCATGAAGTGAGTACATGGCAATGGGCACTGCTGGTCAGTGGTGAGTAATGTGTTTGGGAGGAGGTGTACGTAAAACCGAGATGTCCCATGGCATTGGCTCGTGGTTCTCCTTGCTTGCTTCTGTTGCTACAGCTCTGTGAGAAAGCGACACGCTCCCTTTTCTTGGCGACTGATTCAACACCTTTTGATCACATTCATCACATTTTTCTCATTTTTTTTCCTCCAGGACTCACAGTTCTGATTCTGGCCTCTCCTGGGGTTTCAGGATAATTCTTTTTCTCATTCGTTCCTTTTTAGCTTATTGTTAAGCAGTGGGAGAGCCAATCACATGCCGTCTTGCAGTCCCTGGAAATCAACTTTCGTGTTTTCCAATCACCGGGCTTTTTGTGACACTCCTTGAGTGCAGAATGAGAAGTTCGCTTGACTAAGTTATCAAAAACAATAATTCAAGAGAAACATTTTTATTTAAATCTCCAGAGTCCTGCTCGTTTTTTCTTACTCTGCATAGATATTAGTGGTATTTATTCTATTACCAATAATAGAATAAAAAACAAATACATTTTTACTTCTCTAAATGTTTTCTTATTTAAGAAGACTGTCTATTAAACATGTGGCAAGCAAATCCAATACTTCATTAGACACTGCTAAATTACGATACCGAGTATGCTAGTTAAATAGAGGCTCAGAGCGGGCGCTAATCTGTGTTGTAATTTTGCACCTTGACCATTTTCCTAACTGGATGTCTCTTGAGCTCCAGGACAAAAGTTGAAAGTAGCAAAAACAATCTATTCTTCAGTTTTATTGTGAGAAACAAGCGGCAAGTGTTTAAGCTTCTGTCAGCCTAACAGGTTAATAAAAGATGAAGCGTTGATTTTGTGCAATTACCGCTGTGAAGCACTGTATACAGTGGCTCTCAACCGGGGGCTATTTTGCACCCCCAAGGGACATTGGTCGATCCCCGGAGATAGTTCCAGTTGTCATAACTGGGGGAAGGGACGCTGCCATCTTCTAGTCCGTAGAGGCCAAGGGCACTGTTAAGCATCCTGGAATGCACAGGACACTGCCCAACAGCAAATAATGATTCAGCCCAAAATATCACTAGTGGAAACACTGAAAATGCTACTATAATAAATGATTTTTCCAAGGAAACCAAAACTCAAGACTACATGACTGATATATAGGGATTCGATTTTTTAGCCCCTTTATTGATATATAATTCACATACCAAAAAAATGCACCTGTTTGGAAAGTGTATTTCAATGACTGCTAGTTTGTTTGGGCTTCTGCAATCACCACCATCAAGTTTACACTTTCCTCACCCCTCAGAAGTTACATTTTAATCCACATTAGTCATCACACCCCCAGCGCCTCCCACACCCAGCCTTGACAGCCACAGCTATGCTTGCTATCTGTATAGATTGGCCTTCTGTGCATTTTTTCATGTCAGTGGAATTATACAAGAGGTGACCTTCTGTGCTTGGTTTCTTTTACTTCGCACCATGTCATCAAGGTTCATACATGTTGTAGCATGTATCCATACTTCATCTCTTTTTATCGATGAATGATGTGGTGTATAAATAAACTTGATCTTCTTGTGCACTCCTCAGTGGATGGCATTCAGCTATTTTGACTAGCGTTGCTTGAACATTCATGTGCAAGTTTTCCTGGGAATGTATGTTTTCATTTCTCTTGGGTACTTACCCAGGAGTAGAATTACTCAATCTTGTAACTCCATGTTTCCCGCTTGGAGGAACAGCCAAGCTGTTTTCCAAACTAGTGCAACCACTTTGGACCACTCACAGTAATGTAGGAGGTTCCAATGTCTCCACATTCCATGTTTTTTGCATTATAATTATCGTACTGGGTGCCAAGTGGCCTCTTATTGTGGCTTTGATTTGCATTTCCCCAATGACTAAGGACACTGCAAGCATCTTTTCAATGTGCCCGTTGCCCCCATTTCCTCCCATTGTGTGGGTTGTCTTTTGACTTTGTTGGCAGTGTAATTTACAACTTAAAAGTTTTCAATTTTAGGGGCGCCTGAGTGGCTCAGTCCGTTGAGCATCCAACTTCAGCTCAGGTCATGATCTCACGGTCTGTGGGTTCAAGCCCCGTCAGCTGTGCTGACAGCTCAGAGCCTGGAGCCTGCTTTGGATTCTGTGTCTCCCTCTCTCTCTGCCCCTCCCCTGCTCATGCTCTGTCTCTCTCTGTCTCTCTCCAAAATAAATAAATAAACATTTTAAAAAGTTTTCAATTTTGATTAAGTTCCAATTTATCTATTTTTTTGTCTTTGGTTACTTGTGTTTTTTAAGTCATATTCATGGCTTTGCCTAACCTTAGGTCACAAAGGTTTACTTTCATGTCTCCTTTCAGGAACTGTATAATTTTGGCTCCTACATTTAGCTCTATAGTCTATTTTGAGTTAACTTTTTGTATAATGTAATGAAGGCATCCAACTTCATTCTTCCACAGTGGACCTCCAGTTGTGCTGGCCTCACTCTTTGAAAAGACTTTGCTGTCCCCATTGTATTGTCTTGGCGCCCTTGTTGAAATTAATTGATCACAAATGATAGAGTTATTTGGGACCTCAGTTCTATTTTATTGATCTGTCTGTCCCTATGGCTGTTCTACACTCTCTCATTTATTGTAGTTTTGTAATAAGTTTTGAAGCGTGAGCTTCTCGACTTTAATTCTTTTTCAAGCTTGTTTTAGCTATTCGCTATCCTTTGGATTTTCATATAAATTGACAATTTCTGAAAAACAGCTAGCTGAGATTTTCTTTTTAAAGTTTATTTAATTTGGGGGCACCTGGGTTGCTTAGTCGGTTAAGCGTCTGACTTTCGCTCAGGTCATGAACTCGCGGTTCGTGGGTTCGAGCCCCGCGTCGGGCTCTGTGCTGACTGCCAACTCAGAGCCTGGAGCCTGTTTCAGAGTCTGTGTCTCCCTCTCTCTCTGACCCTCCCCTGCTCACGCTCTCTCTCTCTCTCTCTCCTAGAAATAAAAAAATATATATATATGTAAAGTTTATTTATTTTTGAGAGAAAGAGAAAGCATGAGTGCATGCACATGCATGAGCTGGGGAGGAGCAGAGGGATAGGGAGAATCTTAAGCTGGCTTCACACCACAGCAGAGCCTGGCAGGGGGCTTGATCTCACCACCGTGAGGACATAACCTCAGCCGAAATCAAGTGGCTTAACTGACCGAGCCACCCATCCACCCATCAACCTATTTGTGTCATTGAATCTAAAGTTTACATCCTGTGGACAGCACAAAGTTGAATCACGTTTTCTTATCCAATCTAACAATTTCTGCCTTTGATTAGACCGTTTAATCCTTTCACATTTAATATTGTTATTGGTATGGTTGGATTTGTAGCTTCCATTTGACTTTTTGCTTTCTACATATCTCATGTCATATTTTGTTCCTCTGTTCCTCTTTACTACTTTCCTTTGCATTAAATGCATATTCTTAGTATAATATTTTAACTTCCTCCAGTGACTTTTGACTATATTTTGGAGTTATTTTCTTAGTGGCTTAGAGTAAGTTATTTTCTAGGGTTTATGGTATATGCCATAACTTCTCGAAATCACTTTAGACATGCTAACTTCATACCAGCGAGATATAGTAGCTTTTCTTACAAAGCTCCACCCTCTTCTTCCCTTTTTTGAAATACTATTGTTATACACATTATTTCTATGTTATAAACCCAAAAATAAATTGCTGTAATTATTACTTTACATAATTTTACCTATTTTAAGGAAGCTAAGATCAGAAAAGTGAGAGACTATATATCTAAAGGCTTTGTCGTAACAATCTTTTTGTTTCATTTCTTACTCTCTACATTTGTTCCTGTAGATTCAAGTTACCATGTGATATCATCTCCTCCCTGTAATATAGTTTTGTTCTTTTCCACCTCCTTTATGCCACCATAGTGGCATATATATATATATTACCTTAATGTATGTTATTAGCCCTGGACCATATTTTGAATAAACGTTCTACACGATATGACATGAAGTGACTAGTTATTGTGGTCTCGGTTCCACGTAGAGCATAAAGAAATACGCAAGTCAAACAACTTACTTTCAGCAAGATGTAACAATGACAAACTTAAGGGACATCAAGTCTTTGTGATCTCTCTGACAGACTGACTAAGGCTGGGTCTAAAGGTCTCTCATGAACGAGTGCTTCACAACTGGGAACTTTCTTTGAAAGGGCCAACGATCCTCTGAAACCATCACAACGGCTTCGATGTCTGACTTTCCCGTGGTTCCGTAGACCCAGCTTGAGTGGTGTCCTTGGTATTACTATAGAGTTCTTTCCTGCCTACATTAACATGTCCGCAAATATGAGTTTACGCATAAAGGCATCTGCTAGTTTGGAGAGCTGAGTAGTGAGTGACTGGTTTTTACAATGTTTCATATTTCTGAATTTTAAAATGTGTTTGGCATCCCAAGTCTGACAAGTTTGAGAATGAAATAAAATGCCAGGCTGGCTGCAAAGGTGTTTTCTGACTCATGAATAAGCCACGCAGGTAGAGGCAGTACCTGTCAGGCAGGTTGGGTGTGTTACTAGATCACTTTCTCCATGCTGCAGTGGAAGCTGATGTCCAGCTTCTCCACAAAAAGTAGTTTCCTGCTAAAATCCAGAAAGGCTGGGAGTTTAACTGAGACCTTCACTTTCCCAAAAATCAATATGGTCAGTGAATGGTGCCAGTAGATTTTATAGGTTTTGGGACACAGAGACTCTAGTTTGGGGCTTTTCTTTTTTTCTTTTTCTTTTTTTTTTTTTGAATGTTTATTTATTTTTGAGAGACAGAAAACAAGCAGAGGAGGGGCAGAGAGAGAGGGAGACACAGAATCCGAAGCAGGCTCCATGCTCTGAGCCATTAGCACAGAGCCCGACGCAGGGCTCGAATTCATGAGCCGTGAGATCATGACCTGAATTGAAGTTGAACGTTTAACCAGCTGAGCCTCTCATTGTCATTTCCTTTATGGCTCTTTAGCATGCTTGTGCTAACTCCTCCACTGGGTGGTAAGGGAAGGAAGCCTCTATTCTCTTCTCTTTGCACATCTAGCACATCAACAACAGAAGAACTGGTGCTCAATACGTGGTCTCCCTTGTTCCTGACACTTTGGTTCTCTTAGGTACCTTCACAGTATGACTGAGATATATGGGTGGCTTCCCAACAAAAATGCTTGGTTCTGAACCTCTCTCCACATTCTACTGTAGACCAATTTCCAGGCCATTTTCCAGCTATGAAAACAGGCTCTCTCTGTGAGCTTATGTAGGCTCCTTTCTCCCCAATGGAGTCTGGCCTGGAAAATATTCTGTGGCTGCTCTTAGTTCCAGGGGCCACTGTACTGAGAGTGACTTAGTTCTAGGTGTGGCTCAAGTATTTCGATATTCACCTGTTCACATCCGGGCACTAATTTCTACTTAGGGTGTCAAGACACAACTCAGTCACAGTTCTATACTTGGAACTGTCTTGAACAAGAAGCACCTGAACAAATTTGGCTTGTTTTTCATGACTCGAGAGGCCCAGAAGCAGGTGGCATAGGGATGGGGTGGGGATGGGGATAACTCACAATGTCACCAGGGACCCAGTACTTCTACTCAGCACAGGTGTGTGTCTCCACGTTGTAAGGGGGGGTGGCTGTTATACCACCAGCAGGAATAGGGAAAAGGGCAAGGGTAAAAGTGATACGTCCAGTTAAGTAAATTCTTATGAAGATGTCTTCCAGAAGCGGGTGGACCCCTCACCCAAAAGTGAGTTCAGGTGTTGATGCCGATGATACCATACATGCATCCACCAAGAGGGCGTGGAAAGATTTGCTACTGATGTAGTGAGGCTTTATGGGGTGAGCAGGGCAGTCTCCCAAGATGATCCCCAAATACCTTAAGACAGCAGAGAAAGGGGATTGCCTTGTACTTTATTAAGGGTAGGAGATGAAGCCAGAGGGAGAGTTGTTATGTGTGAGTAGGAGCTTGGGTTGAAACTTTCCACCACTGTCAAAGGAAGGGGCACCCAGGCTTTCTTCTCAGCTTCCTAGATGTGGAACAGAAGAGGGAGTGAGGTGGGGCTTGAAAGCAGTCAGGTATCAGAAATGGAGTCAGACTCCCTATTACACCATCTTGGTAATCTTCTGCTTATTTTTCATAAGCGGCTGAGACGTGTAGTGTTTTAGCTGCTATCATGGCGGCCTGACTATTCACGCAGAAAGCTTTGACGATGCTGGTTGAGTTAAGCAAGCCCCAATCTCTTCCTTCCTATTGTCTTGGCTCATCACCTATTGCAACATTCCCTCCTGCTGGTCTTCATTTGACATGAAAGTGATCCTGGCTATCCATCAAGATCAATGGTGTTCAGGCACTCTGCTCATTTTTGGTAGGTGACCAGGTCCAGTGGTGAACTATAGCAATTTGGGCTTTCCCAAGGCTCAGAGGAGCCATGAGGAAACTCTGACAAGTGGCTAACAGCTACCCTTTGGGCCAAAGCAGGACCCACAGTGTGTGTCCAGTATAAATACAAGCATATGAATACAGGCATCTTAAAGCTCAATCACGGTGATACCTCTTTTTGTTAATTGTGAAGACAAAATGAAAGTACGTTATTTAAAAATCAGTCTAATCCTGCTTCCAAGTTGAAGGCTGTCATGCTTTAAACTTGAAGGAGAAGTCCTCTGAAAGGTTATTCATAAAAGGAAGACATTTTTTTCCCAGTGAAAGGAAAAGAGGACAAAAAATGGAATAATTAGATAAAAGGGTTTTCCAATACTATATTGTCTAGAGTTTGGTATAGAGAAACAAGAGTGTAGGAGAAGAACGTTTCTCCCTTGGGCTCTCTAAAATTTCTTTACCTGCCCTTCCCTTACAAAGCATTTTTGTTCTCAGAGATCACTCCCTGGTTAAAGACACCCCTGTCATGGGAAAGGCAAGTCCCTTGGGAAGATCTGTAAGTTCAAGCCTTACCAGTGGGTTGGCAGCTGCGACCATGGGTGCCTAGGGTGTTTCTGGATGAAGGTGAACTTGCAGAAACAAGTGATTTCCCCCTGAACCCTAGCTATGGTCCCTGGCTTGCTCATACAGGAGGAAGAAAAGATCTATCCACGTGGAGCGGATGGAGAAGAACTCAGAACTAGTTTTTGTTTGTTTGTTTTTGTTTTTTGCTCATTTTCAATATTTCAAGGACCCAGATGTTCCTGGGGGTATGTTCACACTTGCTACTAAGAATTCAACCAGAAATCTCTTTGGTTTGACATTTACTTTACAACTTTGATATTTGTAGCCAATCCTCAGTTCCCACGAGATTGCTATCTGAACAGCCCAAGGTCACAGAGCCACCAAGCCAGAAAGTACACCAAATTTAATAGCCACCTAGGGCACTTGGTCAAAGCATCCTGCTTCGGAAGAGAACCCATGGGCAAACTACAGGACTCACTTGGCAAGGAATCTGAACACATGAGTTTTGAAAAACCTCTTCTGGGTCCTGATTCAATTTTATGTTTTTCCTCCCCCTGCCTCCTGCCCCGCCTTTCTTCTTTTGAAGAGCTTCAAACAAAAAGAATTTCCACTGTAGCTGGAAAAGTAGAAAAGGTACTTAACTCCAACCACATTTTTGGTACCCTATAAAAGCTAAATAAAAAATAATAGTTAAACAATGGATGAGGTACTGTGATGTGTAAGATCTTTGCAGGCTAATGAGCAAACCAAAGATAGGAAAAAAATCAGCTCCTCCAACGTTATCTCAAAATACAAATTAGAGATACGAGGGAAAGACCAGCACCTCCACTCACGGCCCAGGTCCATCTCTGGGTTCTCACTTCACCTCGAAATGGGAATAGCAAACATTCCATGTCTCTGCTTTGCTGTGACAGGATGACAGTGAAAAAAGGACATTTTTGCCATGACTTTATCATTTCATGCAGATGTTTGGCTCCCATCTCATGATCTTGTCAGCAAAACTGCACAAAAGCATTAGAACGAGAGTCTATGAGGTGTAGATTTGCACATATGAGTATTGTTTTTACTGCCTTTCCCTCCCAGGGCTTCTAGCTCTGGGATCCATGCCCTAGTCTCTCTCCTGGTTATGAAAAACTAGATACAGCACCCAGATTTACTAGTCATTTCTACCCCCCCTCGCCCTTGTATCTTCGAGGACCACTGTACTAAAATACACTTTATTGCAGTGATTGCTGCTTCTTGCCCTCTTTTTCGATGGCTATCAAGAAATGTAGACGCCCACCATGGCATTGCAGGTGGCTAACCTCTTGTGACCTCTAGATTTTTCAAAGTCTGCAAAAAGTTAAAACAATGGGGAGTTCTCAAAGGTCATCGAGTCTAGAGCTTCTTCAGAGAGCCCGATGACTGGATTGGATGCACACTGTCCAGTGTTCCTGGTTGAAAACGGTTAAAAAGTCGCTAGGAAGTTCTGAAAAGTCAAACACGGTTACGGTAACAAGTTAAGCATTAGCAAGGAAGTTTTTCTTGAGTGTGAGTCTTAATGCATGGTCTGGGCTTTACCAGTAACCTTACACCGGCTGTCTGTTTTCCTTTCAGAGACGGGTGGGAAGTCGTTGCCCAAATGCATCTGGGTTGTTGAATATCCATTATGTTACAGGGGACCTATTCTTTCTTCCAAAACAAGGATAATTTTTATGGAGTCTAAGTGAAAACAGGAACGTTTACTTTCTTATGGGTAAAGTTCTTGGAATATTACAAGGAGTGAGTACATTGCTTGACCAAATAACACTTAACCGAACATTGCTTTCACAACTGACTTCTCTTCAAAGGAAAAAAAAAAAAAGATTCAGAAATGCAAGCATTTGGTTTCTAAAACTTCAGAGTTTTCCTGGGGCTCAGTTTCTTGTCTTTATTTTTTTAATAATGTGTATTTTTGAGAGAGAGAGAGTAAATGAGTATGAGAGAGAGAGGGAGACATAGAAGCAGCTCCAGGCTCTGAGCTGTCAGCCCAACGCAGTGCTCAAACTCATGAACCGTGAGATCACGACCTGAGCTGACGTCAGATGCCCAACTGCCTGAGCCACCCAGGCACCAACCCCCTGGGGCTTGGTTTCTAGAAAGGCCCACCTCTGATCAAGGATCTCCATGGGCAACAGGTGGTACCAGCCATCAGGGTATTGCTCACAATAAAAGTTACACGTGTGCGTTATTATTGCTCTTGAATCTAACAAACACACCCCACATGGTTAATTTGTTCAAATGATTGAAAGATTCTCTGTGATTTACTGGAATTGATGAGTATGCAAATATAATTTAAAAAAAAGAAGCCCAGGAGAGAAAGCATCATGGAACATATTGTACCTTATTGTAAAATAAAAATAGCCTCGGACAGCCCTGGAATGTGTTCTAGCAGCCTAATCAGTCCTTTACTGTGGTTTTCCTGCCGGTCGGGGAGCCCTGCGTCACAGAGACTGGGTGCCAAGTGGCTGGTTTGCGTTTTGGTTAAGACATGTTTTTCTTGCTGAGAATGTTCAGGTCTGCCGTCTCCTCAAGTGTGAGGCAGCCAGGCCACCGTCCTAAGCAGTGGGGTGCTGCTTTCATTCCGGGTGGCTCATCGAAGACTGGGGTCTTGGAGCTCAGATCGCCAGCGGACAGTGGGAACCTGAAGCCTCTGCACTGAGCCCTGCTGCTCACCTCCCTGTCCCTGGCCAATAGCAGGGATGGGGGCGACCCACTGGCATTTCCAATTTGTACAAACGCAGTCGCTTTCCAGACCCAGACGCTGTGCTGCAAACAGCAGCTTAACAGCAGTGTGTACAGTTGAGGCAACTACCTCAATCAACTTAGGCAAAGCAGTGTGGGATTTTCACCCTCCGTGGATTATCCCGTGTTTTGTTTTTAGTCTAAACTTTTCAAGAATGACTTGGTCTCTTTTTTCCCTTGGTCCCCATGTTGAGTGTAAAACGCTCTCTTCTTTTTTTTTTTTTAATTTAAAAAAAATTTTATTTATTTTGGCAGGGAGGGGCAGAGAGAGAGAGAGAGAGACAGAGTCAGAAGCAGGCTCCAGTCTCTGAGCTGTCAGCTCAGAGCCCGATGCGGGGCTTGAACCCACGAACAGTAAGATCATGACCTGAGCTGAAGTCAGATGCTTAATTGACTGAGCCCGCGGGAGCCCCCACACCCTTTTCATCTGTCCAGGGAGGGATTATCCTCAACAGACACTTCAGTCCAGGCAGTCATGGCCACCTCCCTTGTGGGCTCTGGGCTCCTCTACCCAATGCTGTGTTCCCTGGCCATTTTGTTTGGTTCAGGCAAGACCCAAATGGTGCATTTTTCATGCTCTTTCTTGGTTCTTTACCCAAACAGAAAACGTAATCAGGGAGCCAGCCCTACTGTGGTTATGTGCTTCTCAGATCTACCCAAAGTCGCTTCTAAATATATGCTGTTCCCTCTGCTCCTTTTCTGATGCTTATTTCAGCCACATTGACCGTGATTTGAGAGATACCTGAGCACCAGGATTTCACATGGGGCTCCATGTGGAAAAGACACCTATCCTGCAAGCGTGCGCGCACACACACACGCACACACACGTGCACGAGCATGCACCCTTTGAGCCAAACCAAACAAACACCCAGGGCAAGGAGTTTAAAGAGAGAGGCCCCGTCAGTATTTGTTATCAGTGCCCAAGGAGCTTCCTTTCAAATTCTTACCATGCCTGCAGGCTCTACACGGTTTCTTCCCTAGCCCTCCTCATCCCCATGCCTCTCCTGCCCCACTGGCATCGTTATCCCCCTGCACACCCACAAATGCCCCCTCCCTTCTCCAGCCTCCACTCCAGGACTCTGTCTGCTTGGCCGACTCCTCCATCTCTGCCCATCTCAGTGCAAGACTACCCTCTTCAGTGACACATTCCCAGCCTCCCAGCCACCTCGTTGATCCCCGTGACCCTCACCTGCCTTCCTTGTCTTCTTTACCTCCTGATGAACGAGGCAGTCGTATGTTCACCTAGAAGCTGAAGGTGAAGAGGAAAGAAAATGGGACTGCGTGGAGGGTCCATTCTATTTACTGCTGTCTTCATAGCTGGTATAAGAGCACCTGGCCCATAGCGGAGGCGTCCTTCACCTTGGTGAATGTCAAATAAACCAACTTGTCAAGCCAAATCGTGCAGTGCACCAGGAGGAAACGAATAGTGGAAATTTAACTCACTGCTTCCGCATCTGGCTCTGTGACCTCAGCATGGTCTAGAAAGAAAGAAGGACCCAAGCCTGAGAGTCACTGAGTCAAGTCTTTAAGTAACAAATGGCCAACAATGGAAACGTGGCTAAAAGATCGGACTTAGCTCATGTCTAATTCAGAAACACTGAATGTCTCTCTCCCTTGTCTGCACAATCAGTGAGATTTGGGCTAAATTTTTAGGAAGTTAAGATATTGGATGGGTTCTCAAGCTACAAGGTTTTGGGACTATTTATCTTCTGACTTTTTCTATTGGACTGTAATTTTCTGAAGGGCAGGATTATAAAGTGAGCATTTTTTTTTATTATTGTATATTCCCAGGACAAACCTTGGACTTGATACTCAATAATTCCTTATTGGAAAGAACCCCTTTATTTCTGGACACTTCCTCTACTTCTTGTGACCAGGAAGTCTGTTTCAAGCGATACATTTTATACTGTTTGAACTGCTGAATCCAGGACTGGCAATTTATTTTTTTTCTCTGAAAGACCAGATAGTAAATATTTCCCATTGTGTGAGTCATACTTCCTTGTCTCAATTTTGTCACACCACCATTTTAGCATGAAGGTAGCCATAAATAATCTGTACTCCTGCGTTGCAATAAATCTTTATTTATAAAAATAGCATGTGGGCCGCATTTGACCTTAGGGCTATCGTTTGCTGTCTCCCGTGCTAGGCTATTCTTACCATAAAATAACCATTCCTAAAATGAACTGTTTGGTTCTCTTGTGTTGAATTGGATGTAAACTACATGAGATCATTTGCATTTGCATTTCTAGTCTTGTCCGTTTGTTACTTGAATAAAGACTTGCTCAGTGACTCCCAAGCTTGAGTCCTTCTTAATTTCCTTTTTAGAAGGTATGAAGCTTGACCCCTTTAAGAAATATACCGAGGCACCGCCTTCCCTTTTTTCTTCCCTTTTCTTTGAAATAATACCCCCTTTTGGTGACTATCCTGTTGGCACAAACTGAACCCGAGACAAAGCTCCTAACGCCGGCTCCCTAAGCTCTTTGTGGTCAAACTGGTTTCTCACCCACCAGACTCTGGGAGGAAGAGAGGAAAGACTGTACCAGATTAGATGTGTTTTGAGGTGGGATCAATATGTAATATAAACCAGACTGTACCTCCTTCATTCTCTCTGAGCCTAACAACAGCTAATTCTCGTATACAAATCGTACACAAGGGAGGCCAATGGGATGGACTTTGGTCCCTTAGCTGAGACCCTAAAAATATACCAGGAAAGCAGAGATGAGTTGACATTTCAGGCTTGGCACAGAAACCCGAACTGAACCAAACCTTAGGACCTGACCGTAGACCATTGTCTTTCTTCATCTGATGGTTACCAACCGCCCCTCCGCAAAGCTCTGTCTTCCACTTTGCTTCTGTCTGATATGGAACAGATTGGAGATTGTCTGTAGAACTTTTGACTCCCAGGGCCCCCAGGTCTCCAACTGCCCCCTCTAAAGAGATCTAACCCCAGCCAATAAAATCTTTACCTCTGGCTCCACTCCATTCCTGCACAACCCAGAGTTCAAAATGACTTAGGGAAGTGGGGGGAAGAGAACATTTTCTTTTGACTCCTGGAAAAGCTGTGTCCTGTCCCTGGCTCTCGGGACAATGGCACTGGTGGCTAATGAGACAGTGGGAATTTGTCTTATAACCTTTAAGGTATTTAGTCTGCAGAACTAACAGGAACCAGTAGGTACTCCAGACTAAGAACAACCTCTTTTCTTCTTAAGAAGAAGGCATCAAAGTAACCAGAGGGCCAACCGAGGGACTTGGATACATTGAAGGCAGATGACCACATGGACATGGTGGGTCTAAGATGTTCTTTTCTTCAGGGTTGGGAAAGGTTACAGGCGGCCCTCTCTGTGGCCACAGAAGGGGTTCTACAGGCACCACCATCACAAGGAAGGTCTGAAAACAGGAGGAATGGGGCGCCTGGGGGGGCTCAGTCAGTTAAGTGTCTGACTTCAGCTCAGGTCATGATCTCACGGTTTGTGGGTTCAAGCCCTGTGTCGGGCTCTGTGCTGACAGCTCAGAGCCTGGAGCTGCTTCAGATTCTGTGTCTCCCTCTCTCTCTGACCGTCTCCTGCTCACACTGTCTCTCTCTCTCTCAGAAATAAATAAAATGTTTAAAAAAATGAAAACAGGAGGAAGTCTCAGAGGGAGGCTCACTTGGAAGAGATGGTGGGCTGGAAACCGGACCTGGAAATCTGAGTTTACCTCACCCTGGTTCTGTGCCCTATACTCTCCTATGTCTGCCCCACCCTGGTTCTAAGTCTTGGTTTTAATCCCATCATCTCAGGATGGGAAACACAATATTGATGTCCAGACCTCTCCCCAGACCAACTAAATCACAATCCCTTGGCCATTTACAAAGTTTCTCTGGGTGATTCTAATGTGGAGTTGGGGTTGGGGAACACCATTCTATTTTATTATTGTCATGAGCTGAAAACACTACTGGAAGGAAGTTACTAAGGTTACCAGTTGCCTCACAGTCCCCTCACCTGAGAACCTCCTCATCTGAAACCAGGCTGTGAGATCACCTTATAAATGATTCCACTTATGTATTATTTTACAAATAATAGGAGAGGGCACCTGAGTAGCTCAAGTCAGTAAAGAGTCTGACTCTTGATTTCAGCTCAGGTCATGATCTCACCATTCATGACTTTGAACCCTATGTTGGGTTCTGTGTTGACAGCACAAAACCTGTTTGGGATTCTCTCTCTCTCTTTCTCTCTCTCTCTCTCACACACACATACACACACACACACACACACATTAAATAAATAACTAAACTTCTAAAATAAATAAATAAATAAATAAATAAATAGGGGCACTTGGGTGGCTCGGTTGGTTAAGCAACCGACCTTGGCTCTGGTTATGATCTCACTGTTTCCATGTTTGAGCCCCATGTTGGGCTCTGTGCTGACAGCTCAGACACTGCAGCCTGTTTTGGATTCTGTGTCTCCCTCTCTCCCTCTGCCCCTTCCCCGCTTGTGCGTGCTCGCTCTCTCAAAAATAGATAAACATTAAACAATAAATAAAATTAAAATTAAAAGATGGAGGATGTCTATAGCTAGAAATCAAACAGGACTCCAGTCTGATGTCATGTGTTCATTTGTGGCCATTTCTGATCTTCATGGTGTGATCCATTACTACAGCTCCATTAACCCTGAGGTGACTCACATGGGTGGCTATAAAATACAGTGAGTGATTCAGAGTGTGAGCTCTGAAGTGAGACGAATCTCAACTTGAGGCACCAATTTGTGCCTCAAATTACTAGCTATTTGGTCTTGGGCACATGACTTAACCTAAAACTTAGTTTTCTCATCTATAAAGTAGAAAGGATAATCCTTACCTCACAGACACTGATTTGTTTACAGAGGGGGTCAGGGAGAGAGGGAGAGAGAGAATCCCAAGCAAGCTCTGCACAATCAGCGTAGAACCTGACACAGAGCTTGAACTCACGAACTGTGAGATCATGACCTGAGCCAAAACCAAGAGTTAGACGCTCGACCAATAGAGCCGCCCAGGGGTCTCTGATTTGTTAATATAATAGTAAATGTACTATTAGCATAAATAACTTAATAGATAATAATAATTAAACAAGGTAATGGATATAATACACCTCAATCAAATTGCTGATCCATGGCAAGACTTCAACAAATGACAATTTTTCTCATGAAAACCAAAATGAATGGTGTGTCTGGGCCAGAGTCACAATGTCTTTTCTTATGGGATAATGGCTCAAGAAGAGGAATCAAGCCCATGAATCAAGTCTTGATTTTTCCTGCGCAGTGAACTCACTAAAATTTTCTTGTGTTGCCAAGTACAATCAGATCCAGGGGTATCAGTTACTTTCAGCTTACAGTGAGGACAAACTCTTGGAGGAATCTTTTTGCAGAATGCAGGCCAAAAATAAAAATTCCAGGGCTGCCTTTGATTTTCTTTGAATTCATAGCAACTCATGTGAGGGATGAGGATATTTCCATATTCCTTATTATCTGCTGGAGGTTAGGAGATGAGTTAAGGACCCCAAAGGGAGTGTTTCTATAGTCTTGGTTAAAATCAGTGTTAATCATTTAGGTAAAGTATGAACATCTCCAGTGCTTGATTTCAACTTAAAAAAAAAAAAAAAGTAGAAATATACCACAAAGCAAGTGGGATTCCAACATAATCTTTAGGAGGTAAATTATGTTTTATGTTGCCTTGCCTTGTGACCACAATACTGGCTACCTGGTCAATATGGTGCGTGTGTGTGTGTGTGTGTGTGTGTGTGTGTGTGTGTGTGTTGAAGGGGCATGTATTTACCTAGTTGTCTATCAGACTGATAGAACCAGTCCTACTCCACAAAATTTCACTTCCAGGACTAGCTCTTCACAATAGTATAAATGCATGTTTGAGAACCAAACTTGAACTTAGTCTTTCTGACAGGAGGCATTTTAAATTGGAAGCTATCCTGACCTTCAATTTAAAGAAAAACAGAAAGTTTCGTCAGAAAATCAGGAAATGAAGGACAGAGGGGTGGATGGATGGGTAGATAGACAGACAGAAGATAGATAGATAGATTTAATACAGTACACCATACTCCCAAGGCCCCCAAGGTCACTCCCACACTTAGCCTGTGGGTGGAAAGATGGTGTCACTATTGGCAGGTTTGTGATAGATTTTTTTTTAAATAAAGGAGTTTTTTAAATCTTTATTTATTTAAACAGAGAGAGAGAGTGGGGGGGAGGGGCAAGAGAGGGAGAGAGAGAGAATCCCAAGCAGGCTCTGTGCTGTCAGTTCAGAGCCTGACCAAGACCGTAAGATCATGACCTGAGCCGAAATCAAGAGTCAGAAGCTCAACCGACTGAGCCAGCCAGGTGCTCCTTTTAAAAAAATAAATACAACATCATTATTTGACATTGGGTGTCCTGACATTTGTTCATTACAGTTCCTTAGAGAACAAACCTAAAAATCAGAAAAAAAATTTCAAAAATAAATGATGGATGATTTATGAGGATCCTATTTACACATTGCAAAGACAGCCTCGGCGTCTCCCATGGGTGTTTCATCTTGTGCCAGTATCTCCATGCCTACCCATGTGCATCGTGAATACACACGTGGTTTTGCACAAACAACTGTAAAGAAGCTTTCCATTACTTGCCACTCACCTAACAAAATCAACACCTAACAAAACCAGATACGACCTTGCTGACGCAGTCTTCCCTCTTAACTGAAATTCCATCTCTAGGACTCAGTGAACTGACCAGCATTGCTACTTCCACATTTGGCCCCCTGCTGATCCTTCCCAAGTGGTTTCCATGCCACCAGCTTTCCCCCGTATATTTACTGCTTGTAGGAGCGCATTGCCTCACAGGGAACCGGGAGCACCGTCTGTGCACTCCCCACCCCATATCTCACTCCTCCTCACTTGCACACATAAGCAGGCTAGTTGTATCTGTGTTTGATTCAGTATCAGGCAGAGTCAACACATCAGCAGCAAACAAGAAACCGAAGGGGTGTTTGCGTAACGTCAGATATTGTTTTAGGTTCTATCACCAAGATTGGAGATAGATTCTCATGCTTGATTTCTGGGAACACCAATGTCCCATAAAAGTCAAGAAACAATGCTTAACTCAGTGGCACAAAGCATATAGCTTATCACTGCCATGCAAGGCACTTCAGGAAAACTGGCATGATAAAATTCATTTCCTGGGAACGAGCTAACGATGTCCTATTTATTCAAGTAATCTAAACTATTTGACTACTCAAGTGGTTTTTGATAAAGAAAACACAGAATGACACTCCGAAAACCCTCTCGGAAACTCTTAGACCCACATTGCTGTCCTCGGAAGAAGAAGCAGGGCTTCTGGAGAATGAAATCAATTGCAATATTTTAGGCCAGCTCACGGTCTCTGCCTGAGGACTGGTGAAAACACAGCGGATCTTTTTTTTTTTATGTTTTTATTTTTTTAANGTGCATGGTGTGAGAAAATGATCTAGTTTCATTCTTCTGCATGTTGCTGTCCAGTTCTCCCAACACCATCTGTTAAAAAGGCTGTCTTTTTTCCATTGGATATTCTTTCCTGCTTTGTCAAAGATTAGTTGGCTGTATACTTTTGGGTCCACTTCTGAGTTCTCAATTCTGTTCCATTGGTCTATGAAACACAGCAGATCTTAGAGAAGTCCAAGTATCCCACAATTGATCTGTCCCACAATTCATTTCAAACACAGAAAAGAAGAGAATCTAGGTATTAGAATGGGGATTCGCATAAGACCATTAGTGGGGGTGTGGGTTCAGGCAAAACAAGTGAGTATCCTGTCACAGTGGCCGAACGCAATGGGCAGGAAGAGTGTCTTGATACAAGCCACCTTCCCCATAGAACCCCACTCCCCTGGGGTCCCCTGACAGAACACTCATGGAACCAGACACATCCCTCTCCCTCATCTAAACTACGCACAACCCCAGGAGATAAATTTACTTCCCTTGTTTCACTAGCGCACAGACCAGCTCAGACGAATCAGTTAACTCACCCCCCAGTCATGCAGTCAGTACATCCTAGAATCAAATCCATGCCTAACAGAGACTAAACCTATACTTTCTTCCCATTCCAGTGTACTGTTTTGCCAGAAAGAAATCATATCACGGTTTGGCATTCTGAGGCAAGGATTACATTTTGGGTTTTTCTGTTGGTCTCCACACTGCAAAGTGAGAGCTGACGAGTAAGATAAGATACACCATTAAACAATTTGAAAAACAAACCATGACGCTGTTTGCCCAAGAGATCACTGTGAGTCTAAGCCGATAACCGTAGTGCTCCGGTTGGTATGTGTGCTCTGGTGGGTGATAGGTGCTATTTATTGACTGATAAACCATAAGGCGGTGCCTTTGGAATTGCCGCCGCCTAGTAAGTACACACAGATTTCAGAAGGGAAGTGAGCGAAGGCAAGTGTTCAGTGATTAGCAGAAATTTGACAATGGATGTAAGATGAAGAAGAGCAAGCTGTAAGTCAACGTTCCCTCTGGACGAGGGTGACCACAGCAGTGAACCGAAGCCACCGGGACAGAACAGATGACGGAGACATAAAATGCCCTCCAGCATGTGGCCAAAAATAAATGCATGAAGGGGGATTATCCCAAGGACTTATTTCTTTAGTGGGGGAGTAAGGCAAATCCGGTCATGCCATTTCCAGCCTGGGTAGGTCCTGTCAGTCATCGAGGGAGGTGAAGGAGGCACAGCCTGGCTTTCGGGAGCCCAAGTTTGTCTCAGAATTCTCCAAATTCTCTTCTTCAGGCTGGACCATCAAGGAGAAGGACAGTAAGAAAAAAAAAGCATCCTTTTATTTGCATTCTTTATCATCTCTTTGTTGTGCTGAGGACTCAGTAGTGTCTACAAGTACACTTGATAAGGTGAAACACCATGTGACAAGAGTGACCATGGACGGTCTTCCCTTTGAGCCCATTTTCTGTTTAACGTGTGCGTAGCTTTGGGTAGATCTGCACCTTCTCCAGGGGGTGTTTTCCTAAGCAGCACGGACCCTCTGCTGAGGTCGACAAAGAATAGATGGGTTTGCAGCTGATATTTATGTGTGCCTGATACCCTCTTTCTGCACTCCGACTACATCTTTGGTGTGAAGTCCTTTAGAGTTTATGACAGCTGGGCTGGGATTTTCATTTTGCCTAATTTAGCCAATTTGCATGGCTCAGTTTTTCCGCAATAACCAGAATATTTGGCAAAAGTCACAGTTCTGCGATGGGAAAGATCCAAAAGGAAAAACCCTAGCTGTTTACCCAATTTTGCTAATCATAAATGTCTAAAAGGGTCCTAAGTGCATTTATGTCATATAGAAAAAGGGGTACTGATGCAGAACCAGAATGTTTTGTGATGTTCTTCTGTGTGGCTATCAGAGTTGGGAGCTGTACGGGCTCATAGGGAAGTGATTCAGGATGCTCCAAAAGAGAGAGTTACAGCATAACAATGTCAATAACTGCTAAATCAAAAAAAAAAAAAAAAAAGCCAGAAAACAGGCAATGTGCACCCAGTGGACTGTGCCAGAGGCCAGGGACTGAACTTGGGAGAAGCAGAAAAGAGGTTCTGTGTGTGCTCAGGAACCAAAATCTACCATCTACCTTTCGTTGATGGGAATCCCCACCGTTCACTTAGTAGAAGTGGATCTCCGGTGAACCAGAAACAAATTGTGTGTATTTAACATGAGATATGAGGTTGCACCAACAATAGCTAAAGCAACAGAGTTCAACTTGAATAAGGCAAGGGGAAACTGGATCACCATTGGGTTCACGTCAGTGGGGCTTTGTACCTCACCAACACCCGAGCCTTGCCGCAGGTGGGGGCCTGGAATCAACAACTAGCTCTGGCAAAGTTTAAAAGAAGGTGTCTAGCCCCCCATGAAGAGTGGTGATCATTTCCTGTGTCTAACGTTGTAAGCACACATTTTCCCATGTGACCAAATTGCATCACACAAATGCCCTAGCAAAGGTCTGATTGGTGCTAACAAATTAGGACATCATGCCTCTGCTAACACTTTTATTTTCAAACTAAGTTTGAAAAATTTAGCAGTTGACTGCAAAAGATCTAAGGGGTTTTGCAGGATGTGAGACTTCCAGGGCTAAGTCCAGAGACTTTCCAGGGAAAGTCCAGAGACTTTCCCAGGGAGAATCATGGGAAACCCAGAAGATGGTTACTCATGCTCTAGAGGAATAACTTGGAGATTCCTTTCTGTTACGTAACTTTTGCATTTTGGGGTAATTTTTGTGCCGTCCCATTATTATTTTGTAAGTTTATTTATTCTGAGAGAGAGAGGGAAGAGTTGAGGAGGGTCAGAGAAAGAGAGAGAGAGAATCCCAAGCAGGCTCCTCATTGGCAGCACAGAGCCCGACGCAGGACTCAAACTCACAAACTGAGATCATGACCTGAGTCAAAACTAAGAGTCAGACACTTAAGTGAATGAGCCACCCAGGTGCCCCTTGTGCCATCCATTATAGAAGCACGTGAGAGGGGTGCCTGGGTGGCTTAGTCAGTTAAGCATCTAACTTCGGCTCAGGTCATGATCTCACAGTTTGTGGGTTCGAGCCCCGCGTCGGGCTCTGTGCTGACAGCTCAGAGCCTGGAGCCTGCTTCAGATCCTGTGTCTCCCTCTCTCTCTGCCCCCCATGTCCCACTCATGCTCTGTCTCTCTCTCTCTATCAAAAAAAATTCATAAACAAAAGAAGCGTATGAGAAAGCCCTCGTGTTTTCCTGAGGGAGGATTTTGTTGTTATTGTTGGGAATGATGGTCGGAAAATGGAGAAATCTCTCCAGTGACTGACCACAGGTTGCTCTCAGTCTCACCTGTTCCTCTGCTAAGAAACCTGAGGACAAGGAGACAGGTCACTGGAAATCTGCTAGAAGAGTGAACAGGGCAAATGACTTACTAGTTTGGAGGCTGTGCCCTATGGGATGGTCTAAAAATCAATAAATGAAATCAAGTTTAAGAACATATGACCAAGTAAATAATTCATTGAGGGCCATTCACCTGTTCTATGCAAGAAATCATCCTTCACAGTCTTTAGGGGTAACTGGCTTTGTCATAAAAGTTGGGAAAGCTTACCTACGAGGCCAGCTTTTCTATTGGGTTTACAGAAATACCATTACTTTGTCTTACCAAGTCTTTCTATACCTCGAGTAGTTGGCTTGTTAAGCTCCTTTTCAGAATTTGCTGCTGTTGGTAATTTCAAAGTTCTCTCAAGTCCTCCATGGAACACAACACAGCCACATTCCTTATCCTAAATGACATCCTCAAACTTGGCATGTTTGATCATGATTGTCTTCAACAGAAGAGGGCCAAACATGTATTTATCTGCTTCCCCAACTGTCTCAACCTCAATTAAGAAAAAAAATGGAGTGGGTTGTGAGCTCTGGGTTGAGGCAAGCTGGCATCAAGAAGAAGTTAATGCAACAGGGACCTTGTTTGGGCCATAGGGCGTGTTACGGGAAGGAGGAGCAGAGAGAGAAGGCTAGAACTGGTCACAATCCTTGAAAGGCAAAATAATACAGTTCTGAGAGATCCCTGTCCCTGCCAAGATGTTGAGTGTATTGTCAGTGAGCAGCCACTAAAGCTCCAAAAGCAAAGGGCAAGCTCTGGCAATGAGGGCTGGTGCCTGCTTCCACACTGAGTTAAATGCCTTGGGGACACTACTTTGCTTCTAGCCTGATCTGGCAAAGTGTGCACTAAGAGATCTTCTTATGCTTGAAACTTTGGAGAAATTATTCTTATCGTCCTATTAGCACTTTATCAGCTTGAAGCTCCAGGCCCATCAGCCAAATCTGGGGATAGAATGAGTTAAACAGTTTGCCCTCACATCCTGCCAGCCTCACACTGATACCCGCAGCTCTTTTTATACCAATACGAGCTCTGACATAGGTTTCTGCCATTTGAATAAATTATCTGGGGACAAACATAGTACAGCACAAGGCATGAGAAGCTGCAATGAGATGTTGGTGTAGATCCCGGATTTCAGGCTCTGTGGACATTGTGAAGGTCACTGTCCCTCTGGTCTTTGGAGTCTAAAGCCAAATATTAAGAAACTGGACAGGATGGCCTGTAAGCTCCTTTGAGCTGTAACTAAGACTTGCTGATACTTCTCCTTGCTTCCTTTCTGGAACATAACCTCTCCCTCAGAGCCACTCCATGAAGAGATGTCCGGTGGGGGAGGCAGGAGGGAACAAGGGGGAGACGAGGTGTTTACATGAACGGGATGGCTTGGAGAGCCGGTGGTGAGTTTCCCTGATAAAATGGGGTTTGTGGGGTCTGGAGCAAACTCACTTCTAATTGGTGACTGGAATGTCCGAATGGGAGGCAGAAAGGATGGAGAACAAATGTGAGCTTCAATCTCTTAGTTAAAAAATTAATATTCACAAATTTTAAGGTTAAAAAACAAAAATGTGCCCTTTATTCTTTTTTTTTTTTAATGTTTTATTTATTTCTAGGAGAGAGAGAGAGACAGCGTGAGCAGGGGAGGGTCAGAGAGAGAGGGAGTCACAGACTGAAACAGGCTCCAGGCTCCGAGCTGGCAGTCAGCACAGGGCCCGACGCGGGGCTCGAACCCACGAACCGCGAGATCATGACCTAAGCGAAAGTTGGACGTTTAACCGACTAAGCCACCCAGGCGCCCCCCCTTTATTCTTTTTTTAAGTTTATTTATTTTGAGAGAGAGAGAGAACAAGTGTGAGTGAGGGAGGGGCAGAAAGAGAGGGAGAGAGAGAGAATCCCAAACAGGCTCTGCGCAGCGAGCACAGAGCCTGATGTAGGGCTTGAACTCATGAACTGTGAGATCATGACCTGAGCTGCAGATGCTTAACCGACCGAGCCACCCAGGCATCCCAAACTCTATGTTCTTCTGATGTTACTAAGAGAAGGCTACCTTTCAGGCTCTTGAGTTTCATACTAAGACCAGTATGACCTATATACTTTCATACTTAATGAAATACCTTTAATGATTCTGTAACTGAATGCATTTTTGTTTTTGTGATTTTTGCCATCCAAACGATGGGGTTAGAGCCACATTGCTGAGTTGCCCCACAAGTGAGATCATTGGCTCTTTCCACCTTTACCCTTTTTCATTCTGTTCCTTTTTTCCATAATGCCTACAGCCCTTCTTTATCCCTGCCTATGAAAACCTTATCAGCTGAACTCAATTGTTCCCTCCTCGGGAAGCCTAACCTTCAAACTCCAGAGCACAGTCCGTTGCCTTTCCTATGGGCTTCTAGAATATTTTCGTAATATAGCATTTATCATAGTCGGCTACTTCCCAATCTTGCACTTTCCTCCAGGCCTGGGACCGTGGGGTCTTTGTAGCCCAGCAAAGAGAAGACACCCAGTTCAGTTATTAATCAATTAAATTGACATGGCCTCAATAGCAAGTGTTCTGTTAGTGATGGAGGGCCCTGCTGGGGTCCGCCTGGCACTTGGAGGCAGACACTTAAGACACCTGGCACTTAAGACCGCGTGTGTCTTAAGACAAATTCCAAAGCTGAGTGCTGAGATCCCCGATTTTATTTTGATTGGGAAACTGATGTAGCAGAGGAGGAGGGTGGCAGACGCTGAGGGGTGAAGGTTCACCGTACCAGTGGAAGGGATCACTTCCAGCGTTCACAGGATGAACCAAAGCCCCTGGTGGTCTGCCCAGATCCCCTTGGACCTCCTTCCCCACTTCTCTGTGCATATATGTCACCCCCAGCCACCTTCGCCTTAGAGCTGCTGTGGGCTACCAAAGCCACTTCCTTGCAGACACAGAAAGCCAGAGCACCGGGGAAGTTGGATGGCCCATCAGCCCTTCACCTCTTAGCAAGGGTGGTTGGGGCAGGAGCAAGAAATTCCAGCTCCCTTATCTAAGATGCTACTTTCACTGCAGAACCCTCTCCAGATTCTGGCCTGAGCCTAAAATTGTCCCCTTCCTTAACTTCGTCCCTTCCCTGCCTGCCTCCCCTTCCTCCATCAGAGTGCTTCCAAGAGCACTTGAATAAATCGCAAGTGCCTCCTGGTCACAACACCTGCTTCTAGAAAGCCACTCCAAGACGAGTTCAGCTCTGTGATTTCCTGATGCAAGCCTCCCGCTGGCAAGGTCAAAGACAAGCAGGGCCCCAGCTCTGGTCTGCAGGGTCTTGGAAGGATTGAAATGTGCATTCTTCATTCCCCATGGCTCACCTACATTCCGGGGGGCGGGGGATGTTTTACATGCCTCTGGGACAGGAGTGTGGGAGCAAAGGAGGCACCTGGCCACCCCCAGTGACCCTGTGCAGGGCACTTGAAGCCGGTGGGGTCATAGGCAGCTTCCAGGAGGTTTTAACACTGACATAACCCTCCTTAAACAGTCCCATATCTAATGCAACTTAAATAGATCTATCCAAAGGTAAAAATATACTTCTTTCCTTTCATCATGCTTGAAGGTTTTTATGTCTCAATTTAAGCCAAGATGAGAATAGGAAGCACTTCAGTATTTTCTTTTTCTTTTTTCTTTTGAAAATTATTCTTGGGAAATGGCTCTCCTGAAAGACCTAGGTCTCGCGATCCTTTCTGTCCAGTTTTAAGACATCATTTTGGAACTTTGGATAAAAATTCAGACTTTAGGTGTGTACTCTATTTAAATTTGACACATGTAAGAGTCTTGCTTTCAATTAACTGGGAGAGAAGGAAGGGAAGAGAAGAGAAGGGAAGGGGAGGGAAGGGAAGGAAGGAAGGAAGGAAGGAAGGAAGGAAGGGAGGGAGGGAGGGAGGAAGATTCACTGAATACTCATTCATGTTTATATTTTAGTTTAGGGGAAAAGACCAATGACATTGACTATCTTCAATTACAAGATGATAAGCTATGTTTTTTGAAGTAATCTGATTGTAGATTCCAGATCCCCCTCTTTAAAAGTGGATTGAAAAGCAGATTTCACTCACTGGATAGGAGGGAGACTGGGTGACACAAAATGTTTTCTGTCAAGATTAATACTTTGTCCTGTTCCCTCATTTAGCATGTTTTAATAACTGAATGATGTAATTCGGTTATTAAATAATTTTATTTTTTTAATAAATAAATAAATCGGTTATTAAAATAATTTATTAATTATTTTTGATGCTGTCTGTCTCCCTGTGACAGAAATCTCATAGATACTTTTCTAGAACTCTCCCATTCACCTGACAACACTCTGTCTTGCATTTTTAATGCCTTGCCACCTTTTGTGAATTCTGTCATACCTACAACCTCAACATCTAATTGTCTTAACCTCTAAATTATTTCATGTATTCATACTATTTTGAACTCATTTTCTTCTTTCACAAGGTTTAAGAGTGTGTGATGAATGCACATGAGCTCTACTGTGTACAGTCCTACAAGAATTAAGACCAGAATACTAGACCGTGATTATCATTCATGTAGTATATGGCTTGATAGTCAAAGGAATCGACACATGTGTATGTATGCCCACAATAGACTAATTTGAGAAAAATGTAGCCTAATGAAAAATGCATGCGCTGAGAGAGAGAAGAACCTTTTTCAGCCTCACCCCTGACCCCCTTCCAGCTCTGTGACTCTGAGAAAATCACTTAGCCTCTCTGGCTTCCTCATCCTTCAATGCAACTAATCATGCCTCTTTGGCCTGAGCATCAAATTAATAACATTTCTGAAAGAACTTTATCAGTTGAGAATAAGTATTCAAATTTTAGTTTATTAATTAAAGCTGAGACTGGAAATGTTCATCAAAAGTAAGAAAATAAGAATTACATTTCAATTATAACAAATCGTAGTGTACAGTTACAAATCTACGTGACAATTAATGGTTTTAGGGACGTGTGGTGAACATGACTGGTGCAGCTGAGCGCTAAAGGGAACCAGCAGGAAATGATTAAAGAATTGGCACAATTCAGGCAGTGCTAAGTGACATGCAGAGTGAAAGGGGGAACTAGGAAGAGAATTGGGTTGGGGCCCCATGAGATGAGGGGCCCAGCCCCCCAGAGCAGGTGCCATTGTGCTAAGTCCTGAATGGGGTCAATTGGGTAAATGAAGATCTGATGGGGAACATTCTGGGCTGATGGGACAGCCTGTGCAAATCACCTGAGGTAGGATATAGTCACACCTTGATGTCGGGTTTCCCCTTTCTTGTTATCTCTACCTCTGTGTTTACCTGTTTTATTATTTTTAAAAAATTTTTAATGTTTATTTTTGGGAGAGAGAGACAGAGCATGAGCAGAGGAGGAGCAGAGAGAGAGGGAGACACAGAATCTGAAGCAGGCTCCAGGTTGTGAGCTGTCAGCACAGAGCCTGATGGGGGGCTCAAACTCACAAACTGTGAGATCATGACCTGAGCCAAAGACGGACACTCAACTGACTGAGCCACCCAGGCTCCCTTGCCTGTTTTATATGGGACTTCTGTACTAGCCTCCTATGATGTCCACCTGATTCTATGATCTGGAGTAAGATCACCAGCTTGAAGGTATCTGTACCTTCCGTGTCTTCTTCATTCTCTCAAGCCCTGAGCTCCCCGGAAACCCAGCATCTTCTCTGACGGGCCACCATACTCTCGCAGGCTGAAGAGGAGACCCTTGCTTCCCGGGAAAGAGAAGAAAAAAAGGGTGCACCGTTCCCCCTGGGGAGTCAGAAAAAGGAATGATTTACACCAGGGCTTGGAGTCAAGGGAGGGGATGGGACAAAATAGGGAGTTTCAGACTTTCCCCCTTAAAAAGGAGAATAACCCTTCACCCCTTCCTGCCCGCATTTAGTTCGAGCCCCCTGAAAAGCCACAGCTGTACCCAGCATGGAGTAGAGAGGATGATGACAGCAGCGTGGACCCCAGAAATCAGGGGAGGGGGCATATCATTTGCTTCCAACAAATCCATCAAGTGACACCCTCTTTCCTCCAGCATAAAGCAGCTGCAGAGCCCTGACCCTGCCCAGGTGCCCGTGTAGGGGGTGGGAGTGTGAGGGTGTCATGGTCATCTTTGGTGACAGATGGCCTTCGCTTCCCTTGGCGGCGCCTTTGGACCTGTGCAGGGAAATCTCACTGGGGAAAGGTGCCTGTGGCACAGTCATCCGCTCAGTGTTTGCCAGGGCTTCCCCCTGTGTACTCTGGCCGCCGGGAGCCTGGAGACCCACACGGGCCTTGGACGGGCCTCCCTTGGCATCATGGCGGCAAGAAATGGCTTGCTTGGTGTAGGGAGGACATACCACGGTGTTCCAGAAAGAAACTCTGCCTCCGTTTCCAGAGACTGAGCCTTCCCCTTAGCCTTTGGCTTCAAGGATGGAAGTAAGGCCATTCCTCACGGAAGCGCCAGACTCCGCACACATGCTGGAAACCAGAGTCCAACATGGAACCCCCATCCCAACTTTCACGGTCCAGAAGAACCTGATCTCACGCACATCCATCCAACTTCTTTATGCTTTCTGATCTGAGAACACAGAGGCTATAGGAAAAAATCAACGTGGCCATAAGGGGATTGAGCTAAAAACACAGTTTTTTCTCTGTGACATTTTGCTTTCATATATATTCAATATATGTGTCATCTGTACGGGCTCCTCTGCCTTTCCCAAGAGGCAGGGATGTCTGTTAATATTCATTTGCAGTGGAGGGAGGAGGAGGAGGTATAGGAGAGCTGGCTCAAAGAGATCGTCTGGTTACTTATTTATGGTTTATGTAGGCAAAGGGGCCTTTAAAAAAAAAAGAGGCTTTGATAAGAGTGGCCAAAATTTCCTCAAAGGTTAACTGGCCCTTTTCTTCAAAAGGACATTCATTTTCTTTCCTGCAGGTGTTGAGGGAGCTCAGGGCTGGGTGCCCACTAGAATGTTTTGCTGGTCTGTAGATTTCCTTAAGGCACACTGCTGACATCATGGAGCCCTCTCTCTCCCTCTCCCTCTCTCTCTCTCCCTCTCCTCCCTCCCCCCTTGCCCTCCTCCCTCCAGGTCCCTCCTCCCTCTGCTCAATCTCTCCCAATCTCTTTCCTCCTCTCTTCAGTTCCTTCAGGTAAATCCTACTCAAACTTGTACCAACTAGTTTTTTGACTGACAGTGAACAGCGAGAGACCTTTCTTCACTCTGAGAGAACCTCAAACACCTATCTTTCCCAAGGCGACCTCCATCGCCCAGACCGGTTCTTTGCCAGGTCATTGTCTCCCATCTAGCCAGGAGCCCGGTGCATCTCTGCAGGTAAGAGGTACGCGCCTCGGTCAACACCAGGGCACTCAGCCGGCTGCAGAGTTTTCTGAAAAACTGTACTCCAATGCAATGAACGGGTGGTGATTCTCTTGAAACTCACTTAAATCATTCAAAACTTCCCAGCTTATCTGGGGGAAATTTACAAGTGCTGTTTGCATGTGGAAAACGCGTTTTTTACTTAATGATGGGGCAAAAAGGGGAAAAAGTGCTTTCCTTCTTGCTTGTGAAACCATATCCAGATGTTGTCTTGTTTGCTCTGAGTGTAAGTGATCTAGGTGGAGGGAAGGAATGACTCTGGCTTCTCCTTGCAAGTGTTTTCTCTCACAGTGTCTGTCAGAGTGGGTTTGGTACTGATTTGCAGTGATTAGATACTTCTTGGGTCGTTCTCTGGCTGTTCCTTTCCTTTGCCCCGGGGACAGTCAGGGTAGGTTGCCGTAAGGCGAAACCTCACCGGAATATTTTAAAATCTGTTACCTATCCTTATGAGAGAGAGAGAGAGAGAGAGAAAGAGAAAAGAAAAGTTATGTAAGTTTTCCACGGAAGGTGGAAGGAAGGTAAACAATTCTGGCTTTGGAAACATTATGAACCCGGTTCACAACCTGGCGGGGTAACGTGGCTTAGACCCTGCGTGTGATTTCCTGTGAGTTTACACTGCTCTCAGCGAAGCGGTGTTACTCGGAGTGAAATTTCCACACCGCTCCCGTGAAGCTAGTGCTTTATCTCCTCTCTGCACTTCCGCATTTAGCCGCCCGGAGGAAATATGAACTTGCCGTTCAGCGAGGTGTTTCTTGACCTCCCCGCTTCTTTAAGCCACGGGTTGGGAAACTGACCACATAACGCAATGTTCAACTCGAGAAAACCAAAGACTCAAATTAGTGTCCCAATCAATTCATGCCTGCAGGTTTCTTTCTTCTGAGCAGAAAATATTGTAATTTTTTTTTTTTTACTTAAAGGAAGAATTTTGAAAAAAGGAAATGACAAATGATGTGTAAAGTCCTTTCTTTGAAACCTCAGAATCACACTGGCACGCACGCACCATGGACTGCCTTCCCAGATCTCACCCTATTGTGCCCCGTCTCATAAATGTTTAAACAACTGTGTAACGATCCAGCATAGCCTTAGGTGATAGGTTCTCTCAACTTAAACTTGTCCTAAGAACCCAAAGGGAGAGTCAAGTGCAGCAGGCACTTGGGTTCAAATACCATCGCTTGGCCCCAAGTATCCGGAAGTTTGCTGGTAGACCGAGCAAGCACTTACCTGACACAGGGCTCCCTCCCCTCTTCCTTTCCTGGGTTTTTTTTTTTTTTTTTTTTTGTCTTTTTGGTTTTGTTTTTAGTAGTTTTCCTTCCTTCCTAACTGTGAATGTAATCAATGAGCATGTGGGGAGTGACCCAGAGGAAACACGGCAAAGCTTCCCCAAAGGCTGGAAAAGAGAAAAGTTTAACCAGATCGGGGACATCAGCATCTCAGAAATGCTAATCAAATAACGGAGCTGCCATGTGTTCCCTGAATTAAATAAACACATAAGTGCTTGTGGGGGGTGGCCGTGGGGGTTTGCAGGAATAGACCAGGTTGAATGTTGTGATTCTGGAAGCTTAAGGAAAACACATTTTTAAAAAGCCCTCCCACCCTCGTACCACTCCCTCCTCCACCAACGGTTGTGGTCATTTTACAGAAAGTGCTATTTTCCCAATTTCCTCTCCTCACACTTCAAACCAGGGCAGACGGCGCGTTTTTGCGGGAACGAAAGCGAGACCCCAGGCTTCCCAACTGGGCCGTGAGAGCCAATGAAAGCAGGTCTGCTGGCTCCTTCGCCCAGGGCTCCTGCTCTGCCCTGGCAGGGAGGAGATCTCCAAAGGGCTGTGCTTTCTCGTTTTGGTGCGTGTGTGCATGTGTGTGCGTGTGTGCATGTGTGCGTGTGTGTGTGTGTAATTATATACCTGAAAGCAACATACTTGGTACAAGAGGAACCACCGATGGGAGGCACCGACTGCAGACAGACAAGCGTTCTCAGCCTCAATCAGTAAATGTCAAACCCTCGGACAGCCTTTCCTGCCGCGCCCCTCCTCGACACGAGCAATCCGCTGACTTCCTCACATGCCTCACATCAGAGTCTGGGTGGTTCGGGACCGTACTTGCCTGTTGGCCGCATCAGAATCTTAGAACCAAAGCAAGCGTCGCCGTCGGCATGATAGGGCACCGGTGACTGTCCCCGTTCAAGGCGTACAAACCTCCTTAATCGTTTTCCTGCAGTCTTTAATATGTAAGTAATTCAGCTACTGTCTTTTCCCCTGTGGCACTTTTTAAAAAATTTTTTTAAATGTTGTTTTAGAGAGAAAGAGTGAGAGTGGGGGAGGGGCAGAGAGAGAGGGAGACACAGAATCTGAAGCAGCTCCAGACTCTGAGCTGTCAGCACAGAGCCCGACATGGGGCTCGAACCCATGGACTGAGAGATCATGACCTGAGGTGAAGTCGTCGCTCAACTGACTGAGCCACCTGGGCCCCTTCCCCAACCGCCCAGCCTGCAGCAATTTAATTAAGTACCTCACACTGGACAAACTCGGGTATCTCCAAATGCGTCTTAATTCTTCTTTCAAGTCAAGGTAACTTGGCTTGGAAAATAGTTAGGAAGCTATGGCAAGAGTTGATGTCAGTTTTTATGCCTGCGAAGAAGAGGGTGTTGCGTATTAATGGACAGATGCAAGAGGCCTGTCAGACTGGAGTTATTGTCCTTCCTTCTGTCTCCCTGGCCCTCACCTCTGTGTCATAGAGCCATCCTGGCAGTGGGGCTGGGTCGTGGGAGAGCCCTGCTCTGTAACCGTTAAGGATGCAGTGGCCGGGGAAGCAGAGAGCCCTGACCCAACACACCCGGCGCTCTGCTGCCGATCAGGTGGCTTCCCCATGCCGGCTCACAGGCAGGTGAAGGGAACCGTGTGGCCAGAAGTAAGCAGTTCTAGAAATGCCAAACCTTCCCTCCACTGAAGGAGAGGAGGACGGCCTGCTTTCCCACTCTGACGGGGAGGGTGGAGGGCACGGGCAGGGAGAAAATAATTTATCATCTAAAAAATGCGTTCTGGGAAAAACGTTTTATTTTGTGAGTGTTACTTTGTTGAGGTGAAAGGGGGGAAAGGAGCAAAATCCAAGTTCCTGCCGTTCAGGCAAAATCTGGAATCTGACAAATGTCGCAAAAAGTGCTGTGGGTTAATACAGACAGTGCTGGGGGCTTCTCCACTCAGTAGGGTGCAGCCGGAGTCCACGTGGAAATTCTGACCATATTCCCAGGGCGTTTTAGCCCAAAACGCGCCTCCTAAAGAAAGGTCGTCAGAGCTTGTGAGGGGTCTGTGTACCTGTGTTCCCTTCAGCGGGCAGGAAGCCTTCACAGGTGAAAAGATCGATAAACCCATAGTCACCACCATCCAGTTTGACTCTAGAAGGTCACATGTAGCCTCATTCCAGAATACAGTCTGTGGTTCTACACCTAAAATTCTAGAGCACAAAAGGCCAGGTATTTTAGCCATGATATGGACACGAACCAGGGATGTCTAATCATGCTCCTAGCATCAGACAGACTGGACAGAGAAGGACAGGGTGTTGATATTTGATACAAAAACACACATGTCCATAGGAAGCAGTTAGCAATTATGCGGAAGAGCCTGCCTCTGCCCCGGGGCTGAGGGTGGGAAGGAAATGTTGCAAAGAATTAGCAACAGAATAAGTACAGTTTTGTTTTGTTCTTTCCTGCAGCTCTGGGGTTCAAATTCAGAGCAATCTGGGTATGTGTTGGTCCGCAGTGAAAGGAGCAGAAGTAAGCAGTTCTTTCTGGGATGGGGGCTGTGGCGCTGGTCAAAGGCCAGGAGACTACACTGGGCACTAATGCTCCCATCTAAGGTTCAGGGTTCTTAATCTGACCATGACCCTGGGATTACACATCACCATGGGGCCATTAGAATACAGAGGGATGCCTCTGAGTAGGGACCCAATTCTCAGGCTGTTTGGAGGACCCAGGTAGTCGGATTTGGGTTTCAATCCACATCCAATTTTGGCTGAAGTTGCCCCCTGGTGTCGGGCTGATAACTATGAAATTCTTGTGTTTTCTCCAGTACTGGCACCGGACGCTCATCGAGGTGGTGTGGAGCTTGAATAATATACGATTTGGGGGCCCTCTTTAAGGAAAAAGGTGACTAGAAAATTAGGTACAAAGCTTTAGCACAAGTGAGGCATCCCGAGGCTTAGTGTCATTACCTAAATCCACCCTGTCATACATAATAAAGGCTCAATACTTTTTTTATCTTTGAGGGAGCGGTTGCATTCACTTATGTAAATTTTAACTGCTGGCTGCCCTCTAAGTAACTGGAAAATGATAAGCGGAAATACCATCGTGCTTACGCATATCTAATGATCGGTGATATATGGAAAATTGATCTGGGCGATAGGTGGAGTGTTTCTCATGTCACTGGCGGGTTGCCGTGAAATGTAGATACTTGTGCTGTGGCCAAACCTTTAGGCCATAACTAGGCCCAAGGACAAGCTGTTATCAAAGTTCTGTTTTTCCTACAGCAGAGTGTGCGGGTGCTGAAATTCACGGTGCGCTCAAGTTAAAACTCAAAGAACACCATGCTAGTGGTGAGCCTAGAACCTAGCACGATATTAAAGGCATCAAGAATGTGCTTCTTGGGGCATCCGGGTGGCTCAGTCGGTTAAGCATCTGACTCTTGATTTCGGCTCGGGTCATGATCACACAGTTCGTGAGTTCAAGTCCTGCATGGGGCTCTATGCTGACAGCGTAGAACCTGCTTGGGAGCCTCTCTCTCTAATTCAACCCCACTTGTGCTCTTGCTTTCTCTTTCTCTCTCTCTCTCAAAAAACAAATAAACTTAAAATTTAAAAAAAAAGGAAAAAAAGAATGTTCTTCTCTGCTAACAGGCTGGAGGTTCCCCCCTGACATTGGCATGAAATGTCCGCATGTCTGGCAAGGGAGAGTCTCTTGCCTCGGTTTCTGTTAATGTTGTTCCCAGCTCTGCAGGCAGTTAACAGCGCCATTTCTCAGTATGAATGCTTGCAAAGCCCGTGCCTACCACGCCAGATAACGCTCCCACTCAGCGATGTTTGTCCCTTCAAATGTTGACACATTGATATCTTGCTCCATTCTACTCCGCACTGCCAAACAATACAAGATTGGCTTTCCAATTCTGGCTTTCTCACTTCCTGAGTTACCTTTTCTTCCTACCTTTTAAGAACAGTTTATCCTTTGCTTTGAAACATCTTGAGATTTGACATCATCTGTACTCTTCCTAAAAACGCCACCCCCCACATACCCGCTAACGCGTCTGGTTCCTTTGTCTAGAATTCTTTAAATACTACACAATGAGAATCTGCCCTGTCTTCTTTATATTTTCAAAAGTCCATGGAAAGAATTTATATATAAACAGGGGGCAACATGAGATACAAATATATATATGCAAGTGACAAACGCCTCATGGGTGAGTACTTAGCATGAACATTAATAATGAAACTGTAGGTATAGAGAGTATCCCAATGCTAACAACATCACCACATGGTGGTGCTTTGTTTTCAACATCTTATCTTGTTTAATAAATTTCAAATCTGTAACTTCCACCTGAGGTCCATATTAAAGATGAAACATCCCCCCAAACTTCCCTCTAAACAGTATTTAAAAAATGTTATTATAGGGATGTAGGTCTTAACAACATTCCTTAACAAAGGAGCTGGGTGCTATGTCACACGAGTCGATTCTTATCCATATGAAAGTTGGGATAATCTGACCAAGAAACACTCAAGGGGCGCCTGGGTGCCTCAGTAGGTAAGCATCCGGCTTTGGCTCAGGTCATGATCTTGCGGTTCTTGAGTTCGAACCCCTTGTCGGGTTCTGTGCTGACAGCTCAGGGCCTGGAGCCTGCTTCAGGTTCTGTGTCTCCCTCTCTCTCTGCCCCTCCCCCACTGATTCTCTGTCTCTCAATCGACCCACCTAGGTGCCCCGAGTTTTATCTATTTTTTAAAAACCACAAATTTCATGTACACAGGCCCACAGTGGCAGACTCTTGTTTGTGACCTCAGAATTAAATGCAAATTTCAAATACATTTCACATTTGAAACTGGGAATCAATAGGCCCTTGCAGTGTTTAGTTTCACATGCATCACTTTCTATAATTCTTTTGAAAGACGGCATCTGGCTCTTTGCCTTTTTTAAAAATCACTGTCTCTAATTTAATTGTCACTGTGTCTATAATCTAATTGTCCTCAAGTGAGGTGATAAATGTTCTCCACTGGTTTAGACTCGGGTCTGGCACTAGTGCCAGGAAGCCATCTATGACCAGCCACGCCGAGGCTAGGAAGTTCCTGTAGACATCCCTCCCCATCGCGTATTAGCTGGCTAGTCCCACTCAGCCCTACGTTACAAGGCAATCTATGTGTCTCTCTCGCCTACTGACTGACTTGTAAGCGCCATGACAATGGATTTACCTGATTCTTTCTCGGGGCTCCCAGAGCTTGGTCCAAATAATCCCTTGGGCAATGCTGGTTGAATCAACAGGCATTGACATGAAGGTGGAATTTTGGCTATAATTACATCTTCACTTGAACTGTGACCTGCGTTTATGCCAATGGAGAACTTTTTATCCAAAGTGTTTTAAAATAACATATATCTGAAAACGCCTAACGGGTGCATTTATTTCCCTTGGCGAACATTTCAAAGCAATAGATCGGCTGTTAGAATTGCTTAGATGGGGCACCACTCACCTAGACAAAGTAGTTGAATAAATCCCATACAGGGAAAGTAAGCAGCATGCAAAGTATTTTGAAAACAAGGACACTGAAATAAAACTCCTTGGCTTTCGCCTGGGAGTGTGGACTGAAAGTTGGATCCTGGGGATGAAAACAAGGGAAATAAAGAAGAAGAGGGATTTGCCGCAATCCCGGGAGGAAGAGAGGGATTTGATTCACGGTGTGGCCAATCCAGGGGACAAGATCCTATCATCACATCGTTTCTCGTCTCCCTCAGTGCCATGCTTAGTTATGGCCTGTGTTAGCATACTTGTGGCAATCAGGGTATTTGGCTCTCAGTGTGTTTTAAATTTTAAGTCAAAGCGAATTTTCTAAGATTTCCTCAATTTGGGAATGAAATATTATAGGACTAAAACTTAGAAGAGCCTCTTTTCTGTGATTATAATCAAATACATCTCACTCTGACGGGGAGCAGCCTATGTCAGTACATGGTGTTTCAGAGTCTAAGGCTGTGTGAGGGTATGTATATTTTAAAATAAATTCTATAGGGGCCCCTGGGTGGTTAAGTTTGTTAAGTGTCTGGCTTCAGCTCAGCTCATAACCTCTTGGTCTGTGAGTTTGAGCCCTGTGTCAGGCTCTGTGCTGACAGCTCGGAGCCTGGAGCCTGCTTCAGATTCTGTGTCTCTCTGTCTGTCTGTCTGTTTCTCTCTCTCAAAAATAAACATTAAAAAATTTAAGAATAAATTTTGGTTATTTTGGATATTGGCCTGTCTAGCCCAGCCTCCTGGGAATGTTCTCTAAACCATGCTTTTTGTAGCAGCCTTTGTTTAACTTTCAATATCTTTAGAAATAGTCTATGATGTGTTAGCCCGAAAGTTGGTGGGAATGCATATTTAATGAGTTTTTAATCAAATCCTATTAGGGGTTTGGATAGTTGGGCTCCAGCCCCAAGCCCCTTCGCCCAGCACGTGTGTGCAGGCAGCGTGCTCAGCAGGAGGCTGAGTTGTGTTGGGAAAAGACTCAGTCCTTGATCTCAGGGATCCCCCAGTCTGCTTCTGTGATGACGTGTGGATGGGAACAGAAGTGGAGAAAAAGTAGAATCCACTCAAAGAGCAGAATGTCTGTGGCATCAGGCTGAAGAGAAGAAGTGCACAGGCAAACAGTTGGGGAGAGTCAAGAGATAAGACCAGATCTGTTTGGGGCAGTTGGGAAAGGCATTGGGGAGTCTGAGAGAGCATAGGAGAATGGGTAGGACTTTGAGAGTCAGGATGAGAGAAGCCATCAGAGTGAGGAGAATGACAGGTGCACCAGGGAGGAGAGGGACGGGGGCGGCGGGGGAGGGCTGATGGCAAGAGTCAAGGTGACGCTGAGTGCTGACTAAAGACCATTTGGTTCCAGGTCCACCTTAATCCTCACAACAGCTGTCTATCCTATCTGGTAGGCTTTGCTATTAGCCTTATTTCTGAGAGGAGGAAAGCAGGGTGTAGAGGTTATGTAACTTGTTTCATAAGGGGTGAAGCCAACTTTGATGCAAGGTCATTGGCCTCTAGAGTCCACAGCCTTTAGTGCTGAGTCTCTGGAGCGATGAGACTCAAGGGTAGGCCGGTTATCAAGGACTGTCTGAGGTTCGGTTTGGTAAGCAGTGAGGAGTCACGAAGGCTCTGGTTTGGGGGGGTTCTGAGCTGCACTCTAGGGATATCAGTCTGGCAGTGAAGGCCACGTGACTTGCTAGAAGGGTGTGTTGAGAGGCTGGTAAGAAGCATGAAGGCCTGGAGCCCAGAGCGATACTAGAAGGGGAAAGGGAGGCATTCGCAAGGTGCGTTACAAGCGCTCCCACTAGATTAGGCAGGAGGGAAGGACTTTACAGGTGGCAGAATGAAGGTGCCATTGTTGGAACCAAAAATCAGGAGAAGTAACTGCTTTTTGGGAGAATAAATAATATGCCTTCTGTTTGGGACAAGTCAGTTCTGGGCACTTCTCTAGGACTGGTATCCCAAGGGATGTTGGAAAAACAGTGGATCTCAGAGGAGGTGCTGTCAGTCGGTAACAGTTAACATAATAGGACCAGACATGGTCAAGAGCATCAGGTGGAAGACACGAGAGATAGTATAAAGAGCTGTAAAGAATGGTGAGCACAGGACCTTGGGTAACATAACCGGTGAGGGGCAGACATAGCTGAGAGGAAAAGTACACCAGGCAGAAAGAGAATGAATCATCAGAGAAGCAGATACAAGACCAAAATAGCAACAGACAGTAGGAAGTTTCTGGAGACACTCTTACTGATACCGCCTTGACTCACTTATCAGAGCGGGCAGGCAGCAGGTCTGGAAGTTGAGGGGAAGAAGCAGCAGGTGGTCTGATGGTGCCAACAAGAAAAGATGGTGGAGAAGGCTTGGTAGCCTCTTCCCAACTCACACTCCAGATAAAAACTCAGAGGACTGAGACATTATTGCGGCTGGCAAATCAGAGTCCTCAGGATTGCAGGATTCCTCCTTCTAAGCCTGTTGATGGTGAAAGTTTCTTTTCCTCCATGCCCCATTCTAAGGGTGGCTAGCCCATTCCTCTTCCTCCTGAAAGTCCACCAAGTAATTCAATAATTCAACCCCCATCAAGACTGTAAAAGTATAGGCTTAGTGAGGAGGGGCACTGACACGTGCTCCTAAAGGAAGATTCCAGCAACTCAGGCTCTTTCGTAGCCGGGTGAATACCTGGTTTTTGCAAGTTACGAGCTTCAGTCTTCCTGAGATGCTCTGGAGAAACGACAAGCCCATTCTTGAATGTGTTTCCAGTAAAAAGGGAAAGATAATGCGGTGTCCAAATTTGCTAATTACTGCAATGATTAAAGCAAGACTTTTCAAGTTTATTCTTTCATAAGATCAGCGACCTTGTGAACACAGGCAGGATCTGACAAAGACAGTCATAACGAGGGAGAAAGAATGAGCAAGCAATGCCAGTTCCCTCTGAACAATTAGTGCTGTTGGCATTGAGCCTATACCTTGAAGTTTATTTTGCAGGGAATACCTTCTGGGTTTTTGGTGCCGTGCTGTGATTAAACAAAACTTCAGCGAAACATAAAGTGTAGTATTATAGTCATTTTGAAAAATATATACCTGGATTAAGAGAGTGGAAGCCTTAGTGTTCTTAGCAAAAGTCAAATGAGTAATATTTCAGAAACTTCTGGAAAGGAGAATATACAGAGGTGGTAAGAATTCTTAAAGCCCTACAAAAACAAGAGGTGAGAGAGAAAAAGCCCATGGCGGGTAATGATAGAAACTTGACAAAAAGAAGTTCACTTTGTGAAGAAAGAAGCAGGATGCTTTCGTGACAAGAGACTTTGTGGACTCTGGGAGCAGATATTCTAGATGTGAATTTCAGAGGTGGGAACTCCCAGCCACAGAGCCCTGGGTAAGGTGCACTGATATTCTGAGCCCCGGTGTCTTTGCCTATTTGGGGCACATGGAAAGCCATCAACCAACAGTGACTGGTTCCTTATGTCTCCACCTCTGGTCCCCACGTCCCGCATAGATTCCTCAGCAGCCCCCCACCCCAGCCCAAGGTGAGCACAGGCCTTTCCTTTTGGTGCCCGGCAAGAAGAAAGGTAGATTTGGAGGTGAGAGCCCTGGATCGGAGCCCCCACTTACAGGCTGTGTGACCCTCTGCAGGTTACCTAACTTCTCAGTTTCTCATCTGTGAGCTTGGAGGAATTCCTGCCACAGTGATACTGGGGAGTTAAGGAAGATGTGTTTGATCAACCGATCAGGAAGGCTCTTCTGTCTGCTGGGAATCCACAGATAAGACGCATTCTCAAAATGACCAAAATGAGCTGACTTCCTCCCTGAAGACCTAACTCCCTTTTTATCCAGTTGTGTTTTCTAAAGCCTTACTTTATAAGGGAACCCAGAATTCCAGAGCCTAGGTCGCCACTCTTACAAAATCTTCAAACAGATTCTTTTAAATTATTCTTTTACTTATAAAAGGGATTATGCCCCTATAGGTACTCAAACTCTGATAAACAAGATTTTAGATTTGGCAGAAGCCCATTGACTAGGTTGTTCTCAGTGCAAATTGAAACATAAATTACCCTTATAATTATTTTTTTTGATATCCTTTATATTTTTTTGCTGTTAAAAACACACAGAAACATTAAAAAGGTAACTTTCTCCTAGGTTTTATAAGAAGAGGAGAGTGACAAAGAGAAATATTATGAACTTGGCATACAAATGAGCCATGCTCTGGAATTCGGGTGGGTCTAGGAAAAAGTACAGACTTCAGTGGAAAACATACATGGGTGTGTGAGAAACCCCTGTAAACTATAAATTGAGTACATGCTGCACAGGCCGGTGGGGAAAGAAACCGCAGTGCTCTCTAAAATCAGTGAAAAGGAGAGGGAGAGGAAGTTTGCCACCAAAACGCCAGGTGTCCCTGAGACTCGGGGACGCATGCAGCTAATAGTGGTCTCACCCAGACTTATGAAATCTGACTGTCATTAGCACTGACCAGGGTATCTGTTAACTGACCTGCTTATCGCCAAAGTTCTCCATCACCTGACCTCAGTTTCCAAGCTCCTCTCCCACCTCTCCTTACCTCCTGTTCAGTTGCTCTGGATTCGTCCTCACCTTATTGGCTTTGCCTGTGTGGCCCCTTTCCCCTTCTGGTCTCATTATCCCCCTTGAACACCCTCCCTTCAAGGCCCAGGAGGCTTTGCTTTCTTTTCCACGGGGGCCTCACCACCTCACCCTGCCTTTCCTTCTCTCTAGGCTGCACCAAACCTAGAATGTGTCTGTGCAATGAAGACCTTTTTGTATGTTGGGTCCCCAGGTAGGTGTTTGTTCAGTACAGGCGTTGCCTCTTACCCCAAGCAGATGACAAGCCCCTGATTGCTGGGGGTCCCTTGCCCTTGACTGAATGACGGCCAGCTATGCTTCTCAGAGTCCTGCATTGCACTCTGTGTTGGGTGCATTCAGCTAGCTGTTTTTGATCTTAGTCTAATGGAAGATGAGCTTTATTATCTCCCTTATTTATTTTTATTTATTTATTTATTTTTAGAGAGACTGTGGGTGAGCATGGGAGAGGGGGAAAGGGAGAGAGAGAGAGAGAGAGAGAGAGAAGAGACAATCTTAAGTAGGCTTTATGCTCAGCACAGAGTCCAATGTAGGGCTCAATCCCATGACCCTGGGATCATGACCTGAGCTGAAATCAAGAGTCAGATGCTCAAATGGCTGAGCCACCCAGGTGCCCTGTTATCTCCCTTTTTTGAAAGGAGGAATCTGAAAATCAGGGAGATGGAATACTTGTCCAAAGTCGCTTTCCCAAGTAACTTCCACAGGGCATCTTCCTTCATCCTCAGGATAACCCCCTCAGGTGGGCCTTGGCACAAGCTTCCAGACTTTAAGGACTTGCCCCCCACCCCCACTGGTGTATCAGAAGACTTGAGGTTTGAACCCAAGTCTGTTTGGCTCCAACCCTATATTTTTCTGCTGTTTCATGTTGTTTCCCCATGACCAAAATGCTCAAGACAAATCTGAGTATGGAATCATATTCAATGAATATGTGATGATTCATCTGATTTCGTCAAAACCAAGGGAAGATGACCAAAACTGTAAATCGGACTAGTGTGTGTGTGTGTGTGTGTGTGTGTGTGTGTGTGTGTGTGTGTGGAGAGAGAGAGAGAGAAAGAGAGAGAGAACAGGTTTAACACAGCAAAACAATCCCTGCTCTCCTAAACTATTGACATTTGTTAATAGTTCCTTCCCTGAATGCTGTCATTCCCAGGGACAATCCTATAAAGGCAGTGCTGAGAGCTGAGCTGAGCACCATTTCCGTATTTTTCTAGGCAGAAAGCAGTGAGCCTGTGTGCTAGCATGTTCCACGATACAACTGTCTACACCCTGGCGGCGGGCCTGGTCATTATTATTCCGGGCAGATAGTCCACATCCTGTCCAGAGGTCGTTATGGGAACAGGCTGGGAGAGAAGAACCATCTGTAGAAATGCATGTGGAGGTCATCAAGAATGATGGTGCCCGAGATCCATCCAACAACACAGGGAACTTCTAGTGTGTTTTCCTTTGTTTATAGTAATTCTCTACCACAAGGGGCTGCTTGGTAACCTGGTGTTCTAATGTTTGTGTATTTTTGAAAGAGAGAGAGAGAGAGAGAGAGAGAGAGAGAAGAGAGAATAATCAGGGGAGGGGAAGAGAGAGAGTGAGACACAGAATCTGAAGCAGCTCCAGGCTCTGAGTTGCCAGCACAGGGCCCAGCACAGGGCTTGAACTCACGGACCACAAGATCATGACCTGAGCCACCCAGGTGCCCCAGTAACCCAGTGGTTTAAAAACAAACCACACCACCTGTGACCCAGCACCACGATCGGTCCCTTGGTGGAGGGTATGAGGTCCACGACAGCTTTGAGAATGATTAAAATGTGATTCTTGGGCAGATAAGTTTCCAAGTCTCCAGAGCCAGTTGGAGAGCATTCGAGAGAGAGGAAGAATGCTTGGTGTTCCCCAGCACCTATGAAGCATGAGCAAATGCTGTGCCGCCTTATGTGGTAGTTCTGTTGGGCAGTTTCTAGTGTCAAATAGCTTTTAAAAGAATCTTGAGCCAAATCAGATACAAGTACCTTTATTTTTTGCAAGGGGGCTGTCATTCACCCATAAAATCCAAAGTCCCAGGCTGGAATTCCTTGCGGGCCAAGGGCTCTGTTGTTCATCCACCATGGAAGTGGGTGAGGAATGCTCCATTGCCCCGCTTCTGCTACCACGTGAGCATGGAGCCCAAGAGTTGCACTGCACACACTCTCTCAGGTCTTTCCGGCAGAGCCGGGCCCCCTGGTCACTGCCCCGGATCCCCGGGACCTTTGATCGAGCTGGGTCCCCGCACCTGGACTCAAGGTAAGACCCTCAGAGGGCTTCCCGCTGGCCACCCAGGGTGGTACGGAGGGAAGGGAAAAAGAAAACATCCAAACCTCAACAGACCAGGGAATTTCTGGAAGGTCCAACCCAAATGATTCATCTTGACCTCAGGCATGATATTTTTCCCCCCTGCTCTCCGCTCTTTTCCATTTCAACTACTGTGAATCTTACTGGTTTGAAGAAAACTCCCATGTTTGAAACTTCTAGGGCTTAAATATGAGAAAGCACTACACTATGGGATTTCAAATAAAATACAGTATTAACTGTGTTAGGAAAGAATGATGAATACTTGTACTGTACTGTAAAGATTGAAGCCCTAATTTATTTTCCTGAACAAAGGCTTTGGGTATACCACTATGAGTAAAGAACAAGCAGGCTTCTAAAAATAGCAATTAGAGACTCATTCAGATTAAATTCACAAATAAATAACTTGCAGAATTAGGGCTGATTTTTGAGACTTAAAGACCTTGACTTCAATGACAAGGTGTCTAACAAATGCAGCTGTTTGAACAAGCACATACTTTGGTTTCCTTCTTCCAATATCATGTATTGTATTATTCACAAAACGCATGGCTTGTGAAAAGAGGTAAGATGTTTAAAATATTAAATGCTGATAGCTAGCTAGTAGCCTGGTTATCCTTAACTGATTGTCCAGTTGATCACATTTTACCTTAGGCTTTTAGGATCTGCTTAAGGCCTGGTTAACTCTAATTCACAATTTTTGAGAGTGAAAAAGATCCTACATAGATTGCTGTAAATTCATCTTCTTGCTCTGAGAGATGACTTGTATGTGTATAACTCTATTTAATATCCCTAGCTGTTCATTGTAATATTTGAAAAGCTCCTTCCCTTCCCTTTCTCTTCTTTCCTTTCCATTCCTTCCTTTTATTTCTTTTCTTTCGTTTCTTAGTTCCTTCCTTCTTTCTTTCTTTCCTTCCTTCCTTCCTTCCTTCCTTCCTTCCTTCCTTCCTTCCTTGGTATCTTTTAATGAGTGTCTCCCCCTTTTCCCCAGTATTGACAAATCAATTTCCCCAGCTTGAGAATAATTAGAACCTCTTCATCTCTAAGAATGTTGTCAGTCTGTTCCAATGGTCTATCAATAACTTCTCAATTACCCATGACACCTGAGATTTCTCCCACTGGAATTTAAGCGTGTATTTTCACAGGCAATTTATCTTTAAAACCAGGATGATCCATAAGGCCAAGGGCTTAGTCATCTCAGAGCTGTGTTAGCTATGTAGCTGCATTTCTGAGATCAGTAGTTACACATTCAAGGTACACGTTAAAGAAGTAAATGAAGTTTCAGATTTTCGCGTGCTCTCTGATGTTCACTGCTGCCCATGCTGAAGAGAGCTTGGAGGCCATTTCGGCCAACCCTTTCATTTTACAGATGAGGAAAACAGGCCTAATTGATAGCTGGTGATACTAAATTACAGCCCTTCTAAAACTCAATAGCAGAGTTAGGAGGCTTCTTAATGTGCTCAATTACCATATGGATTCCACGAGCTGATGAGTGCGCCATGACCTTGAGCATTTACATTCTGTGGTTTTTACATGTTTATGTTTCTAACATGGCATTTGTAATCCCGAGTCCCGGTAATCTTTTACTGCTGAGGCCTTGCCAGTCCCCAGCTCCAGCACCTCCCGTCTTTCATACTCAGCCAGGGCTCCCAGGGTGCTCGGCCTTGGTAGCTGCAAAGTCACAGCAGGTGTAGCCAAGAGACCAGGACTGTGGCTGCTTGAACTCCTTCATCTCTTGCCTTGCCTCCTGGCCTCTCGAGAGCTAGCCTTGGTCTCTTCCACATCTTTCATCCCTTCTCCTATCTCCCCATAGGACCATCATTAGTCCATTCCCTGGACTAAGAGCAAAGTTCATCAACTTTCATCATCTACTGCTCAATGTTTTTCTATAGCTTTTCCTATCTTTCTTCCCCTTTCTCTCAGCTGGAATAGAAGCTTCATGAGAATAAGCATTTTGCTTGTACTGTGGTGTCCCCAGTGTTTGGAAGGGTCTGGAAAATCGTGGGTGCTCAATAAATACATGAGGAGTAGGTGTAACCTTTCTTCTTCCCTTTCTGTCTTAGGGAAACAGGTGTCCCCTGTTTTCTAGGACTTACCCCTGGGGGCAGCAGTGTCTCCTGTCCACACTCAAATCTTTGACCCCTAGTGCATGGTCCTCTTTCCTGAAATCTTGTTTCCCTAGTTGTCCACCTGATGAGCTACATGGCTGCCCAACCGACCATCTGGCTGCTCTTCCTCCAGCTGCGTTGCCAGAAGGTCTTCCATCCTCCTCAATGCAGGTGGTCTCCAAGATTCAGCCCTCAGCTTCCTTCTTCTTTTGGTATTTTTCTTTTGTACAGATCCCATTGACTCATGTGGTTCACTTCTGCTCCTGTGCGGTGATTCCTAAATCTTCATCACCAGCCCCAAATTTATTTCCCAGAGAAGAACGCTTCAAAGCAAACATGATGAGAGCCAATCTCACGGCGTTGCCTTCAATACTCTCTGTCATGCGAGTCTTCCTCTTCACCCAGGGACCAAACCATAGAGACCCTCCAGCTCCTATTTCCCCCACCACTTCACATCTAATAGGCGTGTGAGTCTTACCTGTTGGCAAGCCAAGGTGGTGGTGCCCTGAAGGTCATGTATTGCTTTATTTTTATTGCATTAACAGCATCCTACACAATCTCTCTATATCTACTCTTCCCATCTCAGTCTGTCTTGCTACATGAGCCTGGCTTCTTTTTACCTGTTGAAAGATCAAACTCTTCAGTTTGACCTCAAGAGACTTAAAATCTATTGCCACTATAGCTTTCAATTTGTCCTCATCCTAAATTTCTTAAGGTACCACAGTGATTCTTAAGCATCAATACACACTGGAAGCAAATAGCAAATTTTTAAAAAGGGCAAAAACTCAGGCTCCTAATAATATGTTGCTCCTTTCCCTCGCCCTGTTGAGAGATTCTGATTCAGTTGATGTGTGGGGAAGTCAAGGTATTAGGGCATTTCAAAATTTCCCCAGATGTTTCTTATATGCAGCCGTAGTTGGAATTATTGATACAACCTATGATCCAATCAAATGAACCTACTCAAGAAAAGTACTTTGCCAACCACATCATACTTTTTTTGCCTGGGCAGTTCCACTCACAGGGAACTCTCTTTCTTCTATTTACTCTTCCTGCAGAAAATGCATGAGGACTTCTGTGATTCTTCTCGTTGGAAAGAATCGATCTTTTCTTGGATGTTTTCCATATGTTTCTACGTATTACATTCATTCACGTCAGCCGGAAAGACACTCTGTTAGATAAGGACAATATAGAGTATTAGAATAAGACAAAATCCTTGTGTTTATGCAGCTTACAGACTTGTGGGATGGGAGAAACACGTGAACCAAAAAACATCATAAGTTTAATATAGAAGTTTATACGTGTCCCTAAGAGTTAGCCAGAAAGGATCCTACTCTGCTTGGTGTTATAACAATGTCATCTCCTCCATTAGATGACAAAACTTGAGGACCAGGACCAGGCATAAGATCATATTTTTCTTATAATAGTGTTAAATACTTGCTGAGTAAGTGAGTGAGAGAGTGAATGGGTGAATAAATGATATGTTGGTGATTAGGAGTCCCTGGGGAATACTAACAGCTTCTAGGAAATAATAACCCAGATGGAGGGGTTGTCCCATTGGAGTTTAAAATCCATGGCATCATTTTTAATCCTAGGCTATGTGTGGTTTTAGTTTTCCTCACTCATTCATTCCATAGTTTATGTAAAATGGTCATAGAAATAGCATTAAAAACTGGATCCTATTTCTCATGACCGAGAAGGTGGTAATGGTTTGCCCCAAATAATGTTTAGTTCCTTTGATTTTAGTAAGTAAATCCTAGGAATCAAATGTGATGGTTTGATGGATGAAGGGAAGAACTGGGGGTGGGGGGAGAGATTGGAAGAAACACCTAGCCACTGTACAGATTCATGAGCCTTCCCTCCCTTCCTTCTGATTTTACCATGGTCTTCAAGTTAAGTCCTTAGAATTCTTAAGGATGGTGTTGAGAAAGCTGCTAAAATGGCCACCAAGTGAATGAAGATAGATAGGATTCTGCAACAATTTCCAGGCTAATTTTGTGTATGTGTGTATCTGGGGAACGAAGTAAATAAGGAAGGAAACAAAGCACATGTGAACGTAATTATACGTCTTTAGTTGAAACTTCTAATGCTTCAAATAACTACAGGTATGATTAATCATTCCCAGAAAAGTAAGCCATCCTTGGGGAGAAGAGCTATATCTGAACATCCATGTATGTACTCTTTGAGGACATCAGTGAATCACAACATAAGGGTCATCAACAGAGGAAGCTGAAATGGTCAGGCCAGCTTCCGGGAACGTCTGAGTCAGGACAGATGAAAGGAAGCATTCCTGAACCCGGTGAATTGTAGCTCAGTGGAAACCCACTTCCCACGGAGATAGGACAACATGTGACTACACGTCACTTCAAAGAAAGAATTTAGAAAACTGCACATGTAATGATAAATATGTCGAAACCACTCATATGTTTTGGGCCATGTCTTTGATCTTCATTCATTCTTTAATTTATGGATTGGTTATTAATCCATTTCTTGTTTCATTTGTTGACTCATTTATAGAGTCATAAGTATGAGTTATTAAAACTTTTTTTTTGAACACCTACTATATGCCACGGACTGTATTTCTGTGGATATGGAGATGAACATGTCCTAATTCCTGCTCTCAAAGAACTCACCATCCAGAAGGGGAGACAGATACATTCAGAGAAAGTCATGATACTGGAGTGAGTGTAGTGATACCTTATAGCGGTAAAGGAGAAGCAGGTCTTAAATGAACCCCCAGTGGGAGGAGTTAGCAGGGGAACTGCCGGGGTTTCAACTGGGGGCTCTGGTACTAGACGGGGCCTTTCAGGCAGTGGACACACTTGGAGCAAAGGCAGGTGGGAAGATGTGGGGCAGCACGCAGTGTGCAGAGAAATGCAGATCACCATCACTGAGGCACGGATGATGGCGTGAACATCCAGAGATGTGCCCAAAATGGTAGTCAGGGGCTCTCACCTAGAAAACTCAGACACTGTGTAACAAGGTTAGACTTTATCATGTAAGACATGAAAAGCAGTTTGAGGACTGACACAGACACATTCTCATTCTTGAAAGGGAGATTGGCTCTAAAAGGGAGTCAGAGTAAAGAGGGGCCGAAAGGAGGCCAGGGGCACAGTGAGCAGGGTGAAGCCTAGAAAGGGCAAAGGAGCAGGGGATGGAAACAAGAATTAGTCTGCAGGTATAACTGAAGATGATGTGTTGTGGTTCTAAACGAAGTATGGGAAGAGAGGTGGACTGGGTCAGGCTTGACCAGCTGTGGAGTTGCTCCTAGAAAGAAAGCATAGAGGCATAGCAGCAGCTTCAGGGTGAGGGTGCTGCAAGGCAGCCCTGTGAAGATCCAAGGAACACTGGCTTCATAGGCATGGTCCCCCCTCCATCTTTCAGCGGTAAGTTGACTGAGGCAAAGGAACTCTTTCTCTGCTTTGCTCATCAATACACCAATACATGGGAGCATTCATTTTAACACCCATCGCTGCTTCTCCTAGCACTGGAAGATTCCAAGCTGCCTTTGCTTCCATTCACTCATCCATTTATTCATTCATTCATAAACATTAAGTGCCTGTTGGAACCTTGACACTGGCACATGCACATAGGGTCTGAGAGCTTATGTTTCAATGAGAGGCAATGGTGGGTGATGCCTGAGCTGGAGTTTGAGTCAGACCAGGATCTAAATATTGTCACCACTGCTGACTGGTTGTGTGGCCTTAGGCGAGCTTCCTAACTTATCAGAGTCCCTTATTTTTACCGGAGTTTTGCCAGAGTTACTCTGAAGTTTGGAGTTCAGGAATATGAACTGTCAAGCCAGTGCTGCCACGTGTATACTCTCAGCTAATGGCTGTTGTTAATTTGATATACAGATGTAAACCAACAGCTCCACAGCCCTCAGATAAATATTCCAAGAGACAGAAGCGCAAGGAAGGGGGAGCATGTAGGGCAAGTGCTAAACCCTTGAGAATGGGGGAAGCCCATCCCTAGAATGAGCAAGGTCTCAAAGGTAGACAGGAGGAAGCAGGTGAAGAAAGGGAGAGAGCTTTCTAGCACATGGCCTGGCACGTTTGAAGGTATCAAATCAGTCAATAGAAGACCAGCCCATTTGGGCAATGGTGAGTCATTCAGCACGGCTTGCACAGGCTGCAGAGAAGTTGGCGCCAAGAGGTAGGTGGGGTGGCTCCTGATGGAGGCGTGCACCATGTTCATAAGGTCAGGGGATCAGACCTTGGTTTGTAGATAACTAGGGCTGCTGAGCTGGGCTGTGGAGGAGAGATTTCAGGAGATCATCAGGGCTGCACCATGGGGAATGCCTTAGAGGACTGGCTACTGGGGACAGGCACCTGGTTATGAGCCTCCTGTGGTCACCAAAGAAAGAAGGTATGTGTCTCTAAACCAAGGCAGTAGGAGTGAGAAGTGAGAGGGGCAGCTTCACGGGATATTGATGTAAACTAGGGTTCCTCAAGGCTTGGCTGTGTGATGCAAGCCAGTTCTCCTCAGCAAAACCTTTTGTCCTTCCTCACGACCCAAAGACAGTAATTTGGCTTTTCTTGTTCCATGAGCAATATCTACCAATGATCAAAAAGGAACAAAAGACAGCGTGCAGGAAACACACAAAACATTGCCCAAGGTTTGCAACCAGAGCCTTGTTCCCCATTCCTCCCTCTGAAACTGGGATCTCTTGACTGAAAATAGGGCTGAAGATGGATCCAAGATAGAACATGAAGAATTGGTCAACTAGATGTAATTTGGGGGCCAACTCATGTCAAACGGCCAATGTAATGGCCCTTTAGGATTTCTCTTTCATCCACTCCACTGTCCTTGCTAATCCTGAAAACGTGATCTCAGGCACTGAGTCTGAGCTCTGTGGGTTGCATTATGTTTGTGTGGGACGTGGGCCTAGATCCGGAGGAAGTATTGTTCCCATTCAATCACACGTCACTCTTCCTTGATACCAGTCCCACAGCAGAGAAGATGCAGATATTGGAGAATGGGTTTACAATTACTATTGCCTCGTAGAAAGTAGCTCAGAAACTAAGCTAAGGCATGTGGTTCAAATTGGACCAAAGTAGTCTTTTGAATGTTGTACAAGGACACACATGAATGGCTATGTGGACTCTGCAAATTAAGAGAACCATTTTGTCAATATCGTGTGTGTGTATGCATGTGTGTTTTCACTCACAAATATTCATTGAGCACTATCTATGTCCGTGTGGTTTTTTTTTTCTCCTCTTCTTTTGGACAAAGAACGTTTGTAACCCACTGACTTTCAACACTAGGGTCCCATCAGGGTGAGGGCGGATGGAGGTAGCTTTTACGCATCAGAAACTTCTGACTTAGCTTTCTTCTGCTTAGTACTAGTACCAAAGGACCTTTGATGATTAGGAATGGTCAAAACATTGGTTTCTAGCTATGCTTCTCATAAAAGAGGACCGACGTTGGAAAAGAAGAAAGCTCTTTCTCAATAGAGTTCTGTGAGGGAAAGCAGCTGGTGATGGCCATCTGTGGGAGAGAAAAGGGTCACTGAACCCATTCTCTGTGTTCTGTGTTGTGTAGTTCAGATGAGGAACTCTGGTTACGAAATGCTGATTGCAAATCAGAGCTAACTGCACATCTCATCACTGGGAGGCTGTTAGAAACGCACATTCCTAGACCTCAGCACAGATCTTCTGAATCAGAATCTGCATTTTAACAGGATCCCCAGGACATCAGTCTGCACATTAAGGTGTAATAAGCACTGGTCTAAAGCATCAGATTGTGGGCGCCTGAGTGGCTCAGTCCTGAGTGTCCAACTTTGGTTCAGCTCATGATCTCATGGTTTCTGAGTTCAACCCACACATCGGGCTCTCTGCTGTCAGCACAGAACCCACTTTGGGTCCTCTGTCTTCCTCTCTCTCTGGCTCCCTCTCTCAAAAATAAATAAACATTAAAAAATAATAATAAACACTGGATTCAAAAATGTACAGTGTCCTGCCCCTCACACATACCACACACACACACACACACCATAAATACACAAGAACACACACACACACACACACACACACCATACACACATACACCCCCCCCCCCCACAAGAACATTTTGGACTTACAGGCACAATACACACCCTTTTGTACATATTTGTACTAATATACGTATACTAGTATGTACTAATATATTATGCACCTTTTTCTTTTTCTTTTTTTCTTTTCATTTTTTTTTTACTTTTTCAGTGCACATTTTNGCATCTGTCCTTCTCTGCCTGACTTATTTCGCTCAGCACAACACCCTCAAGGTCCATCCATGTTGCTACACATGGCCAGATTTCATTCTTTCTCATTGTCATGTAGTATTCCATGGTATAGATAAACCACATCTTCTTGATCTATTCGTCTGTTGATGGACACTTAGCATTATGCACATTTTTAAAGATGCACAACATATAAACAAACATTGAAAAGGATAAAGTAGAAACTCAGTTTGAATATTTCAGTTCCTTCCTGGCTCTTGGATTCCTGAGGCACAAAATGTCAGAGCCCTCTGTTGTGAGGAATCAAACAGAGAGCTAGCGCTCAAAGGGATCTTAAAGGCTTTAACTTATGATGGCCAGTGTGCAGAACAGGAGACACATAGAAAGTAATTGGGTTAGGCTCAACTGAATACATTTATGCCCTTGTGCTTGTCAGTGTTATCGGTGAGAGAAACGTAAGAGCCATTTTCTCTTCAAGACAGGATATTGTAGGATATTCTTTGAGCTATGAGTCAAAATTGGAAATCTAAACCTTTGTTGCTAGTTCAGTGATTCAAGTCAGTGGCACATTTGTACTCTCTTCTCTCTGATGTGCCGGGCTTTGGACTGGCCTCCCCTCTGACCCAAAACATCAGCTGGCATATCTTTAAATAAGCTTCATCGGATACTAAGTCTGGACAGCTAGGAGTTCACTTGCATGATATCTTTGGTCACCCCGCTCTTCCCTCTAACATAATGTCTCTGCCATGTGGCAGTACTTGTGTTGGCTTTAGGGTTAAAAGTTAAATGAACCCCCCTTGGGGTGCCTGGGTGGCTCAGTCGGTTAAGCGTCCAACTTTGACTCAGATCATGATCTCATGGCTTGTGGGTTCGAGCCCCGCATTGGACTCTGTGCTGACAGCTCAGAGCCTGGAGCCTGCTTCCGATTCTGCGTCTCCCTTTCTCTCTGCCCCTTCTCCGCTCATGCGCTGTCTCTCTGTCTCTCTTTCAAAAAAATAAATAAACATTAAATTAAAAAAATTTCGATGAAACACCCCCTGACTGAGCCCGGTTTAAGGAGAAAGAGGAGTCTCAAGCACATCACTACAGCCACAATTATTACTGCGAGGTGTGAACCACTTGCAAAAGGCAGAGGAAATGAACCAGGGAACTCTCCCTGGAAGCTGAAGGAAGGGGCGTTCCAGCTGGGCTTTGAGGGATGAATAGGAGTTTGCCAGACATAGGGCACAGAAAAGGAATTTGGGGCAAATGGACCTGCCCGAACAAAGGCATGGGGAAGGAAACCTGCTTGCTCAGCATGCCTGTTGGGTGGAATGCAAATTCCTCCGACCCAGTCGATTAAATGAAGCCTTCGGCTGACATAAAATAATAACCTTGAATAATAACCCTGAACACTTACTGAACACTAGGTTCTTGGGGTTGTACAATCTAAACGTCTCTGAAAGTAAATTATTTCATATGGTTTGGCCAAAACATTGTGTGGAAAGTTTCTCAGTAGGGCACAGTGCATACTTCTCATTTATAGTAAAATCTGGAATGTTTGGGAATGGTCTGTACTAGGGAAATTGAATTTTCAGATTAACTCCATAAAATGGAAAGTCTAGTTGAAAACCTTCCTGATTTTGTTTTCCTTTGAAGAGATAACTCCTACGGACATGTTAGACGCATTTCGTTTTAATCTTACCTGGAGAGAGACACATGGAGCAAATGCGCATATGTCCCGCTTTATCAAATTCCTGTTTTCAATGGAACACGTTTAGTGTTTTGCCTTCATTTTTAAAGACCCCACACTATCTTAGCTTATAAACATTTTATACATTTCAAACCATTTCTCTCTTATTGGCGATGCAAGTTGATCTGAATGTTTCAATATTGTAACTAATGTAGAAGACATTCTTGCACATAATCTCAACTCACACTTATTAATTCTTAGACATAAAGTCACTGGGTCAAAGAGTATAAATAAAGAGGTTTTTATTTTATTCTATTTTTGATGTTTATTTATTTTTGAAAGGACGAGAGACAGAGCACGAGCAGGAGAGGGGCAGAGAGAGAGGGCGATAGGGAATCGGAAGCAGGGTCCAGGCTCTGAGCTGTCAGCACAGAGCCCGATGCCGGGCTTGAACTCATGAGCCGTGAGATCATGACCTGAGCCAAAGTTGGAGGCTTAAGCAACGGAGCCACGCAGGAGCCCCTAAACGAACAATTTTGAACTTTGAGTGTAACATTGTCAATTTCCAGCAGAAAAAGCTGTGCAAGTGACTCTATCAGAAGCCGTATGTAAAGCTGTTTATCTGAGCATGGGTGATAGGTTGGGCTGTCGACATGTCTTTAAAAATCTGTGATGACCTGACCAGCGAAAAGCTGTGTTTCTTGGACCGGTGGCTTCTGGGTCTCCTTTGCCAGCACCTCCTACTCGGCCAGTCCCCGGTGCTGCCCGAGGCTCAGACCGGGACTGCTTCTCCCACACTCCACGCCCGGGAGAATCTCATCCACTTGCACGTTTCAAAGTCCATTTGCAGGTGTAAACATTAAAGACATCCCTCCTGCCCAGCCCTCTCTGGTGAACCTCAGCCCAGACCCCGGGTCTTATCTCGCTCATGTCTGTCCCACCCATACCCCAGAGCAGTCCCCCAGACCTCACCCCTGGAAGGCCTGGTTCCTGCTTCTGTGCTAAGATTGTGCCCCGGAGTAAGCTCCACGCACATATAATATCAAAATCTTCGAACAGCATGGGTATCGGAGAACATATGAAGGATTTTTAAATTCCAGTGGAAGATCCAGGGCCCTGTGAGTATGTTCATTTTAACCACCCCCCTTCTCACATCCCATCCACATTATTTTCATGCCAGGAGGTCAGGAGTCATTTTGGAGACCTCACCTGCTCCCCCCCCGTTAGAAGTGCCTACTGACTCTGTCTGCAACACGGAACTCTGGAGCCCCCAGCTCCTCTCAGTCTGCGGACGCTGTCCTTGTCCACGCGCCGGTATTTACCGCTTGGATGACTGAAAGCACCAGCTCTCCAGGCTGCCAGCCTCTATGCTAGCCTCTTCCAACTCATCCCACGTGCTGTGTCAATAATGATGACTTTAAAAGCAAGTGTGATCCTCTCTTCCTTGATTGAAACCCTGAGCTGCTTCTCATTCCCCTAGGATGACGGGCATGGTCCGCAAGGAGCACCCCAGGTCCTGCGTGGCACGGCTCTCCCCCGAGCTCCTGCCTGGCTCTGCTCCACTCCCCAACTTCCTGGAAGGTGCAGGTTCCGTGCCACCTGGGGCCTTGGCAAATACCATGTGTCCCTCTGGCCAGAACACTCATCTCCCTCCAAGCCCGCCAACCTACCTGCCAAGGGCTCTTCGTTCTTTATGTCCCCACCTTAATGCCAGGGAAGGTTTCCTGGGACCCCCGACGACAATGTACTACACACCCTGTGTTCGAGTCTCTCATCCATTCCTGAATTTCTCCCTAGGGCTTCCCACACGTGCCTTTAACCATTCATCTCCTGGCTTCTTTAGTAGCTCCCTTCCCTGCTCTGTTATAAACCACAGGAAAGCAAGCACCACTCTCGTCTTCCTTATTCCCTGTTTGATCTCCAGCACCTGGTGCAGAGCTTAGCACATAACAGGTGCTCAGCAATCTCTTGGTGTACAAATGAAGGAACAAGTATTGAAATATCTTCAGATTTTTCACCTTTTTATTTATTTATTTATTTTTAATTTTTAATGTTTTATTTATTTCTAGGAGAGAGAGAGAGACAGCGTTAGCAGGGGAGGGGCAGAGAGAAAGAGGGAGTCACAGACTGAAAAAGGCTCCAGGCTCTGAGCTGGCAGTCAGCACAGAGCCCGAAGCAGGGCTCGAACCCACGAACCGCGAGATCATGACCCAAGCGAAAGTCAGACGCTTAACTGACTAAGCCACCCAGGCGCCCCCTTTTCCCCTTTTTAATTATTTTTAATGTTATTTATTTTTGAGAGAGAGAGACAGAGTGTGAGCAAGGGAGGAGCAGAGAGAGAGGGAGACACAAAATCCAAAAGCAGGCTCCAGGCTCTGAGCTGTCAGCACAGAGCCTAATGTGGGGCTGGAACTCACATACCGTGAGATTATGACCTGAGCCGAAGCCGGATGCTTAACCAACTGAGCCACGCAGGCACCCCTAATTTTTTTTGAAGTGTATGTTTATAAAGATTGCTGTTTGAAGGGGGGCAATGTTTTTTTTTAATCCATTTACAAGAACTTGCTATAATCAAAATAAGAACCCGTTCCTGTTATCCGTGTGAAACGTAATTTCCTTTTGGTACATCATATTCTGAATGTTCTGTTTATAGTTAACACCTAATGATAGTAGCGCTTCTATAATAACTAGTGTGAGCAGGCAGCGAGCTATGGTGCTTTATGTATTATAACCTCACACGGCCCCATCATGCGTAAGAATTTTTATTGTCATGATTCTGCAGATGAGAAGCTGAGCACAGAGGGGTTAAGTAAGCTGTCGAAAGTCACACAGTTACGATTAACAGAAGCAGGGCTCTGTACACTTAACCTTTATGCTGTTTATGAAGAAAGTTTTTTTTTTTTTTTTTAAGTACAGAGGAGGTAATATTCAACCTGACTTTTAAAGAACAGGTAGAAGTTAACCGAGAAGGGGAGAATGAGAACCTTTAGGAAGGAATGTCGTGTGGGAGACAAGGAGCCCCAAGGGCATTGAACTCGTGGGGAAAAGGCAGCCATGCACTGAGGCTACATCCTGAAGGGAAGAAAGATAAAGAGGGAGCAAGAGCTGGGGCTTAGTGGAAGCTTTACCTTCACAAAGGTGTGCAAGATTTATCCTGGCAGCAGTAGGAAGATTTATAAAAGGGGAGTGTTGTCAGAGCAACTATTCTGTAGATGAGTAAGCTTGCTTTCTTCTTGGTAAGAGTGATGATGAAATCGTGGTAACATCAAGCTGCATGTGCCTGAATAGCACATTTACTGTAAAAATCCAGCTTCACAATTCTGAGAAATATAGTGTCAGGCTCTGAAGACAAAGGCTTCTGTGTGTTTCTCAGCTGTCATTTCCCTCTTTGTTTCTACGTAAGAAGAAACTGTAAGGTGGCTTCCGAGTAAGGGGTGCTGGGATGTCTCCCCCAGGGACTGTTGCACGGGTCGCACGTGTACCTGCGTACTGGTCACTGCCACCCCCGGGCCGTGCGGTGACGTCCTGCTGGAGAAGGAATGGACTGTGCTTCTAATTGTTTGGTATCCCAGCTGTGCTTCTGGAAGAGACAAATATTGTTACGAATGTCAGGAGCGTCCCCGGGGAAATCAATCAAGGAGGACTCAATATGTTGGCTTAATTTCTGGGACAGTATCAGAATCGCTGCACCAGGGGGCCTCATTCACAACAGGGTTTAAAGCCAGGTCCATGGAGCCTGGGCGGGTTAGGGGTAGAACGTCTACAGCCTAGGCTGGGGCGGGGGAGGAACAGCTCGTTCTCAGTCACCTCTAACTAAAATGTATACTTTTTCACTATGAATGGGGAGCACACTGTAATCCTTCCAGCCCCACCTGGGATTTGGTGACAATGGGAATCAGAGGGAACCGGAAAATTCCACTTTACAGTACAGTTGTTTCCCAGATTCGAAATAACCGTTTCTGCTCACCGCACCTTCAAAATGTTAGTACTTATCAATGGTTGAAAAAGAAGCCCAGTTGTGTTTTTAAGTGCTTTACCAGTGTCATCTGTAATCACATTTCTTTTTTTAATGTTTGTTTGTTTGTTTATTTATTTATTTATTGAGAACAAGCTGGGGAGGGGCAGAGTGAGAAAGAGAGAGAGAGAGAGAGAGAGAGAGAGAGAGAGAGAGAATCCCAAGCAGGCTCTGTGCTGTCAGCATCAAGCCGGACATGGGGCTCAAGCTCACAAACTGTGAGATCATGACCTGAGCCGAAACCAAGGGTCAGACGTTTAACTAACTGACCTACCCAGGCCCTCCTGTAATCATATTTTTTAAATTCTTTTCTGCGTAAACCCATTCTGAGAAGGCATTTTGACCAAAAGGACCATAATGCAAAAGTGGAGAAGGACCCCAAGCTAAAAGATGAAAACTGAGGCCAGCTGGCTAGATGGTCTGACACTTTCTGGTGACTCAGGCATGAAATGGCCCCTCTCTTTCTCATCCGACAATGGTTACATTTACTGCACAGCTCTCAGTACTGGCTGCCCTTCTAAGAATGTCTGTGCATTAAACCTTGTCTTTACAGTTTTTGACCTTCCGAGCTCCCCATGAGCATACATTTGCTCTTCCCTACAGATGCCAGGTTTAGAAAATAAGAATATAGGTCTCTTGGGGCACCTGGGTGGTTCAGTTGGTTGAGCGGCTGACTTTGGCTCAGGTCATGATCTCATGGTCTGTGAGTTCAAGCCCCATGTCGGGCTCTGTGCTGACAGCTCGGAGCCTGGAGCCTGCTTTCGATTCTGTGTCTCCTTCTCTCTGCCCTTCCCCTGCTCATGCTCTGTATCTCTCTCAAAAATAAATAAACATTAAAAATTATTTTTTAAATATAGGTCTCCTTTGTACTATACCTATATAGTACATACTTATGGATTTCAGATAAACAGAAAATAATTTTAGTGTAAGTATATACCAAATATTGCATGGGACATAGTTATCCTAGAAAATCATTGGTGGCCCACCTGAAACTCATTTTTGATTGGGAATCTCATATTCCACCTGGTAACCCCTAAAAACTCCAAAATTGGGCTGATAGTCCTCCAGCAAATTAACTATAGATGGTTAGAAAGTGTCTTCTTATGCTGTTTACTGATGCAGATTGGTTAACTGTCAAGCATATCAGACTTTGATTGGATGGAAAGGGATTTTGAAGTTTGAAGTTTGAAGGGATTTGAAGGGATTTTTGAAGTTTTCTTATTATCACTCAGTGATCATAAGCACCTATGTTTTCAACTTTGGGACAAGCAGACAGCTCAGAAATATGAGGATTCCTTCAAGTCAATTGACCACAATCCAAGAATTTGGGTATAAACTGTGTTCCCCTGAGATCCTGTGATACCCAGATTCTCTATCAGAGAAATGTGGTCAAAGTTGAGACTGACAGTGAGACTGAATTTCAAAACCTTTGGACACCCATCCCATTGTTAAGTAATCAGGTTCCAAATCAAGTGAAAGTCCTGATTGCCTTTGTCTGGGATGAAATCCCAATTATGATAATAATGTGCGTGGAAATCAACCAAGAGAAGAATTCCACTCTTGTGTCCAGGTGAATCACCCCCAAGGCCATTAATCATCAATTGATAGAGACCAACAATTCCAAATGTATTCTAAACAGAAGAAAAAGCAGTCACCGTGCAGCCAGAAAAACAAGGCAGCCTGAAATCGGTATGTAGATTTATAATGTGATACTCTTTTTATATTCCTATGCATTTCTTATAGTAAAAATATTATATATGTGAGGCAAAGAAAGATGGGAAGGGTTAAAGGTGGTGGATTCAATGTCTTAGTGAGTGAGAGATTCATTAAGGGGAAAATCATTAAATGTGAAAGTTTGATGTAATGATACATTGTAACAACACAGTGCTCTGGTCTCTGGCGAATAGTACTGAGATGAAGGTTATAGAAAAGGAATCCCCTGGCTGGCTTCCCATTGTTTTCCTCCCGCTTTTAATGCTCCAACTATGCTCAGCTTGAGTTTTATTAGACACAATACACCAAATAAAAGATTTATTTCTCCACAAGCGCTGTCTGCAAAAGCAGATGCCTTCCATTCTAACGTATTTCAGGTTACAGTCAGACAAACCCAAACCCTCTGCATTTTCTTTTCCTTAGCTAAAATCTGAACAGGACACTGTTGAACCGCCTTCTCTGTGTTGCATTTGAACTCATCCAGACAAGAAGAGTGTGTATCCATGAGTTAGTTAAAGAACTCTCTTCCCTGAAGAGAAAACCAGGGGCAGTGCATTAGGGAGGCTAATGCAATACAATTCGCCTTGGTTTTTGTTTTTCCCCCTCAGACATAAATTTTCCTGTTTTACCAGTCATTCCACAACAATGCATGTCCAAGCCATGCTGTGATTAGAGGGGAGAGTATGCTTATTACCCAAGTTCTTCACATGTCGGAGCACGGAGAAGCCAAGGGTGGTAAACCAAAGGAAATTTCCATTTGCTGTTTAGTTACTGCACGCTCTTACTCTATAGGAAAGTTAGCTGTTATTAAATAATAACGTTCGGCTAAGTTGGTCACTTGTAACAACAGACAGATGTATAATGTTTTATTTAGGTTAGCCGGCTCTTTCACAAATAAAGGGCTTGAAATTAAACTGTCTTTACCAAAATATTCTGCAAATGATACTCCTTCCTTCTTCCAGTTCTTGGAGTCTTTGCCATGGAAAATGGAAAATGAGTCTCCTGTTGAACCCTGTGTCTGTTTAAACTTGTTTTTGCCGAGTAGAGAAGGGTTGATGTTCTATGGAGTGAAAAAAGTTAAAAAAAAAAAGAATCTGCATTGAGGGGTAAAGGGTATAACTATGCAAAACCACATTGAGAGATGGAAAAGGATTTTTTTTTGTACTTATGGAATTTGAAACAATAATAATGGAATGGAAACATAGGGAAAAGGCTAAATATTCAACCACAGAGGCAAATTGGATCATTAGACACTCACATGCAATGCAAAATGCAGGGCCTGTCTTTAAAGGAGTCCTTGACGGCTTTTCAATGGATGTGAGGGCGAAACAAAGACTTTGTCGACCCGTCAGGCCACTGCTGACCAACTCTGGCCGTATAATCCTTTCAGAAGTTGGGCTCTTCTTAAGACACAGGTATCGGGGTCAGCACCTGCAAGGTTGTGATTCATCAGTTGAAGTGTGAAACTTAAGAAGTGACATTTCAAATGAGCTTTTGAGTGGTACTGACTCTACCGCTTTTGGGGTATGAGTGTGTGTGTGTGTGTGTGTGTGTGTGTGTGGCGGGGGGTGGGGGGCGACAGATTCACCCTCTTCTACGGTACCCCCTCTTCAGGATCCAGTGAGATGGTTAACTCATCACAACAAAGACAGATACCTGCCTGTAAAACGTATAGACAAGCACAAAGCCTTGCTTACTTCCATCCCTCACTCAGCCACTGGCTCAGTGACCTTGAACAAGTCACTCAGCCTTTCTGATCCACTTTCCCCCCAGATATAAAGTACAGAGTGTAAACTGAATCGGCGCTCCTCAAAGTGTTATAGAAATGCCAGATATAGTTCGGCAGGACTTCCCAGACTTTGGAATATATAAACATGAGATATCAATCTCCGATGGGTATAGATGGTGAGCTGTTTGGGTGTTCGGTAGGCAAAACTTCCCCGAATTATCTGAGCACAGATCCGTTTATCTGTGAAATACCTGCACCATGCACTTGGGGGAAGGCTGAACAAAAACTGCTAAGACCTTTCAGCTCTAACTCTTTCAGCCATAGAGTCTAGGCTCACACCTTAGGCCTCTGACATTCTTGGGCAATGAACAGAATGATACCCACCATCCAGGGAAGAGACTTTGGGGAAATTTTCAATTAATTACTTTCCTTTTCCCCCAACATTCATGTTTCACCTCCAAGATAATGTACCTGAACGTCTATCCCCTGGGACACTTCTCCTGGCAATTGAAAACTCCACTGGGCAGCTACCATAATTGTATATTTAACCCCACTGACTTTCTCTTCTTTCTTACACCGAAGGGCCATTCCTTTGTTCGAAAGTAATGAACGTTTGAGGCAACCCAATTTATGTGCTTGGGAATTTCCTACGTATTTTATATAATTCATTAGGTGGTACCTAGCATGGGTCACCCTCTCCAAGTGTGATCTCAAGGCCAGCTGGGCCAGCATCACCTGGGAACTCACTAGAAATGCACATTCTCAGGTTCCAGTCTAGACCCACTGAATCAGAAACTCAGTGGGGTGCCTGGGTGGCTCAGTCGGTCAAGCGTCCTACTTCTGCTCAGATCATGGTCTCACGGTTCATGAATTCAGGCTCCATGTCGGGCTCTGTGCTGACAGCTCAGAGACTGGATCCTGCTTCAAATTCTGTGTCCCCCTCTCTGTCTGCCCCTCCCTTACCAGTGCGTGTGTTCTCTCTCAAAATAAACAAACATTAAGAAAAACTAAAAAAAAAAACAAAAAAAACCCAGAAAAAAACAAAAAAAGAAACTCATGGTGGGTCACAGCCATGTTTCAAGACCTCTGGTTGATCTGAGGCTCATGGAAGTTAGAGACATCACAGTGTAGAGAGGAGAAGCATGGAACACAGGCTTAAGCAAACCATGTGCTGCATGATAGTTTCCTAACCTGGAATCCTCCAAAAATAGCAGTACCTCTTTCAGAATCAATGTGAGAATTCAAATTAATACATGGTCCCTGTATAAGGTCTGGCACAATATCAGCAATAAGTCAATCCTAGCAATTTATTCTGTAACGGATGTTAACATGTAGTGAGCAAGAACTTCCATTATGCTGCATGAAAGTTCACCACGTATAGGGGCACCTGGGTGGCTCAGTCAGTTAAACGTCCGCTCAGGTCATGATCTCCCAGTTTGTGGGTTCGAGCCCCGTGTCGGGCTCTGTGCTGACAGCTCAGAGTCTGGAGGCTGTTTTGGATCCTGTGTGTGTGTCTCTCTCTCTGTCCTTCCCCCACTCACACTGTCTCTCTCTGTCTCTCAAACAATGAATAAATGTTAAAAAGATTTTTTTAAAAAAGAAAGTTCATCATGTGTAGAGATGCTCTTTGTGAGTTGAATTTGATAACAGAGGGTCACAGTGGCTAGACAGGGACACAGCTCTGGAGACAGGTCTCATTTGCCATCAAGGTCCTCCATGTGTGAACTCTGTGAATATGTGTCAACGACCTGGTCTAAACTTCGTTTCCTCATTTAGAAATTCGAGAAAATGCTTTCTTCATGAGGGAAAGAGAAGGATTAAATATAATACTGTCTGTAATTGCTTTGGAAAGTAGCCCCTTTCCCAAATGAAAGTTGTCAGTAATGATAACGTGTGTCTCTCATCATGGGTTCTGAGGCTGCCTTCACTAAGGGCTTCTTGCTTGACAGAATATTAGAGTGATATAGCATCTAAGGCCCTTCTATCCTTCTCTCTGCCCTGAGAAGTTGTCTTGTCAAGATAAACTTAAATGTTGATTTAGAAGCAATTTGGGGCACCTGGGTGGCTTAGTTGGTTAAGCGTCCGACTTTCTCTTAGGTCATGATCTCGTGGTTCATGGGTTTGAGCCCTGCGTCGGGCTCTGTGCTGACTGCCAGCTCAGAGCCTGGAGCCTGTTTCAGAGTCTGTGACTCCCTCTCTCTCTGATCCTCCCCTGCTCACGCTGTCTCTCTCTCTCTCCTAGAAATAAATTTAAAAAACATTAAAAAAATTTAGAAGCAATTTAATGAGAATTTATTCACCTTTCCTAATTGTCCTTATAGGTCAGGTGAATCTTTCTTCCTACTGGAATCTTGTTATATCTGGGTTTCTTTCTCTACTGAGTATTTATTCATAGACCAACATTCAGAGTTTACAGTAGAAGTGTTCTAAGACTTTATATATTTCCTTTAAATACAGTATCTTTTAGGTCAGGCATATAATCCTAACGTTCCAGGATTTTTTACCACAATACGTGGGATTTGTTTTGCCACTTTGCGGAAAGAAGAGGTGGGCCCAAAATGAGCAACAGGCAAAAATTTGTTAGAGTATAAGATTAGAAAGGAAGAATGGTAGGAAAGCTCTCTTTACAGAGAGGGGACATTCAAAAGTGAATGCCTGAGGACTATAGGTGAGGGTCCTTGTTTTGGAAGGTTCTGGTCAGCCCTCCCCAACCCCTTCCTCCTTGTTCCTTCTCAAGTTCTACCCATATTGGCTTGATAGCTCTAGGTGAGGGGTTGTGCATTCCTCATTGGCTCTAGGTCCTGGATGGTCCATCCCTGATTGGTTTTCATTGTATGAGGGGTGGTCTATGGCCATACTAGCGTCTTTTGTCAAATTCCTGAGGGAAACCCGAGGGGGAGTAGGTGGAGTCTGTTACATTCCTTACAGGAACCTTACACCTAAGGGAGTTTGCTGTGGTTAGACACTCCCAGCATTGTTCCAGAGTAGGTGTTTTTCCCCACCTGGGACCTCAGGTCCTAATTTTTCCCTCCCTGCCCCCTGCATCCTGTCTTCTCCTATCATACTAAAATCCAATAACTTACAGGAAGTGTGTCCGTGTGGTCAGGCTTCCACTAGACTTTGCTTCAGCAACAATCAGTTCTAAGAACCCAGTGGCTTAAGGTATAAGAGTTTCTCACCCATGTTGCAAATTAGCTTTGGCTCAGCTTTAGCTTGGCTGCTGGTATCTCCCTTCTCCCATTCTCCAGAAGGAGCAGCCCAATCTGAGACTGACAGGAGACCCTGCCAGGCAGCAGTCACTGAAGCTCACACTCCATTGGCTAACACAGTCACATGACCACATCTGACACTAAAGGATGGAAACAGATTCTTCATTCCCTACCCTCAGGGACAGACCCGGGGAAGGATTCTTTCTAGACGGACCTCACAGAAAGTGACAGCAAATAACTGGAAGCCACAACCAGCTACAACAACCAACAGTTACCACAGCTTTGTCGATTAGAATCCAAGTTCTTATCTTCAAAACATAGAGCAAGACAGAGGAAACTCAGGTGCAAATCTGACATCATCTCAACTGCTGCTTCCCAAGATTCTTATGGAGAAGAGAAACCAATTCCATGGCTTTCCAGAAGCTTCTATTCCTACCAGCCATCCTCAGTTCTCAAAGGCCTGGGGGGGAAAATGGGTTTGCAGAAGAAAAGAGTCATTTTCCCGGCAGATAAGAACGAAAGAGCCCCTCTTTGGAATCTGCTGAGAGTCAACTTCATCCACCTTTTTTTTTTTGGTAGACATGTCCATTTCTGAGGCTACCTGGGAAAAGTCATCTGTGTCCTCAGCTGACATGGATGGAGTTGAGAACTGCATTAAGAACAGTCAGACAAACCACTGAAGCGAGTCCCAGACTGCTTTGAAGAGCAGGGAAGAATATGGCAGGAGGCCAAAGGTCCCAGCACATGAATCTGTGTGCCCACAGTCACAGGATCCAAAGAGAAGATAGCCAAGCCTCATTGATTTTATTTTCAATTATTTTTAAACCTTTTGAGTTCAGTGAACCCCAAGTACATTCTTGTCGAGCATTTCTTTTTCTACTTACTAGCTCAAACCGTGGTTCCTTAAAGTGAAATTTAATCCAGGTATGTTGGACTCATAGTCGAGAGACAGATCATCCAAAAAATGTTTTGTTAGAAATATTTGATATCCAAGAAAGCTTTTAAAGCAACTTTTCTCATAAACAGGAAACTGTTTTGATAGAACTTCAAGTCAGATCCCCTCAAATTGCAATTTTCGTCTGGAAATCCAAAGTTCTGGTTTGATTTGGATTGTATTCCCTCTGACGGTAATGTGGAACATCACCACTTGAGTTTCGGTTGAAGGATCTCTGCTGCCTCCCTATTTGGTTATTAGCTATTTTTCTGTGGGCGAAAATCAGTTACTTTTCTGCACACCAGGGAATACAGAATGAAGTTTTCATCAGGACGGACAAATTGAAAACTCCCAAAATTTGACTCAACAGAGTGCTAACATTTTAGAAGGAATCAGTTTTGCAACACGTGGTAGTGGCGTGGTAGTGGGGGTCATTCTTTCATGCTTTAAAATATCAGTACTTATCACCAGCCCACTAGGTAGTTGACAATCATCTGTGAGGATGGTAGAGATTAGACATTTCTGAAAACTAACAACCAGATATTCTCAGTGCCTGTGTGCAACAGGGAAATGCTCAGGGAAAGTGAAGGGATTAGGGTCTTCATTAAGAGGGGAAAGCTGTTGCTATCATTCCACATGATATATTCCACATATCCACATTCTACTATGGTATGTTGTATATCATAGTGTGGTCGTTTTCAACTGTGTGTTTCTGTGTGTTTCCCAGCATCACCTGGGAGACTGTTGGATGCACACATTCTTAGGCTCCATCCCAAAGCTACTGAAATTGGAAACTCTGACCCTTCCAGGGGACTCTGATGCAGCTAAAGCTGGAGGACCTTGGTCAAGGTGGCAGAGAGGGTAGGCACGGGAGCTTCACAGGGGCACTACTGCCACGTGCCAGCTGTTGGGAAGCTGGGTGAGTCACTTTACCTCTTTGTGTCTCAGTTTCCTCCTCATTCAAATAATGATGTCTGCCTCGTGGGCTCGGGGTGAGGGTTGACTAAGTACATGCATGGAAAGCACTGGGAATAATGGCTGGCATGTGGCATTGTACTGTTATCTGTGTTGATGATGATGATTATAATTGATCTGAATATCTTATCATTGCCATTATTATTATTTGTCTGGATCGTTCCCACATTAGACCACTTCTGACTCTATTCTGACTCTGTTCATGCTTATTATTTGTATACCTATTTCTTCTACTTGGTCAGTGGCTTTCTGGTCATTTATAGACTGACTTCTCTCTGATAGAATAGAGTGTTCCAGCTTACTGTGGCTGATTTCTTTGATCATCCATTCTTATAAGACCCTCTTTCTTTGATAGCATTTTCTCTCAGAGGACATGATAGGAACTCCCTTTATTTTTTGCCATTCTTATTGTTTTGTCCCTAAGACTGGAAGTGCAGTTTGTCACATAACTAAATACCTGTCAATGTACTTGCTGCTTCGTTCTGTCTCAAAAATGTGTTTTTCTTTTCTTTATCTCCAGAAAATAAATGCTACACACCATTGGCAATAAATGACTTCACTCCATGAGTGTGTTATTGGCTTGAAGTAGAGAGGAATGTGGACCTCTCCATTCAGTAGTTTCAAGGACTACACTTTAGTAAAGATATTACCCTTCTAAGATTACATTCCCAACCAATTGTTGGAACAAGATAATGAAAACTGGAGAAATAGATACAATTTTCAGAGACTAAAGAAGACTCTAATGGTTTGTATGGAATATTGCCTATTTGTGGAATGAGGAGAGGAGAAGTTAGGGGAGAATATCTTGTATCCTTCTTTCCATCCTTAGCTTTTGGAAACGGCTATTATTTTCTTAACATTTTATGAGGGAAGCCAGTTAGATTGCAGAATTGGTAGGGGGAAAAATCTAAGGCCATGACATAAAATTATGTGAAATGGGTGTGTGTATAGACAATGAAGTCAATTTCGAGAAGGAAGCCTGCTACAGAATACAATACTGTAAATTCGGCGCACGTGATGAAGTGTGAATGGTAAAGCACACGGGTCAGATTGATGGGGGCAGATTGATGAGGGCAGAGAAGGAGACGCGGGACCTTCACAGGTGATGGTTACAGGTGATAATAGAGGTGGTGATAAAAAGACAGTTTGCCAAACACCGTAAACACACTGTGAGAATCGAGTGTGCAAGAGGCTATACAGGTTGATAACTGGGGCTACCGACGTGAGGACAGAGTACGTATTCTAACTATTTATAGTAGCTGGTGGATCAGAAAGGAAGTGGGAGGGGGATGGATGCCCCTGCGTGTAAGACAGACAGAAATGTGGGGAGATCCACAGATACGTACCGTAGGAAGAAGCTATCTAGAAAAGAAGACTGCAAAAAAGCCTTCAGAGTGTCGAACAGGTTATATTAAACTTTGGAGGTTGAAAAGGCATTCGTGGTGTGCTGACAAGAGCTCTGGTCTAGCTTTTAAAGACTTTGGACTTTGTTTTCTCTCTGAGCCATCTGTGTTATGAAGACCAGTCACTCTGACCTCCCAGGTCTGTGTGTCCTCGTTTGAGAAATGTGTGTCAGATGCCTTGGGCTTGACAGTCTTTTCAGCTCTGATGTTCTGTGACTCAACAGTAATAATGCATTTCCACAGGCGGTAAAAATATTCTAGACTCTTCCCTTCCAATGCTCAGTGTTTACTTCCTCTGCACTTCCCCTTCCTGCCTCCCTGTTTGCTGGTCACTTGAGTGTGGGCCTCAATGGGGGTGAGTTAACTCACTCTTTTCAGGGTGTTTTACTATTGAGCTCCCTCCAGAGGGTGGGAATTCTATAGGAGGGGCTGTGGTTGGGGCTTCAATTTAATTCTTAAACCACTCCTTGAGCCTTTGGTCTATTCTGGTCACCGTGCCAGATTACCAGGGATTGGAAGGTGAGCGCTAGGGCCCTAGCCCTGGGGGGAATCATTAAGGGTCAGTCTCTTTGTAAACACCTGTGAATGCCACGCGTCCCTCTTTCTTTCAGGCAGAAGCAGCATCCCATGGTAGCCAGGTGGGTGAAGGGGAGCGAAGACATCCCACCTGCTTTGAAGAAGAAACCTTCTGACCTGCTGAGGGAGTGACCAGGTAGTAAACAATCAGAGGGGCATGGGGTGTTGAGAGGGAGGGAAAATGTGTTTCCCCCATGAGTGCGGTCCTCCAGTGACTCTTCCACGGAGAGAGGCTGAGCCCAAGACCCCCTCTCCCCCAGATGCTGTCGGCCATGTTTTTCCTCTTAAGAGCACAGATCTCAGATAGCTATTGGTGTTATCACCTCCAATGCTAGATGTGTAGAAATGCAACAAAGGGAGCTTTCTGCAGAAAGAGGAAAAAGATCCAACTCATCCCAAGCCTTGCCCATTGCCCCTCTTAAAGAGAGGTTAAAACAGAAGCTTCATGGCCCTGCTTGCACATACACAGGGCCAACGTCTCCAGAACCCGGCCGACGTCTGAGCGTGGAGCTTCGCTCATGCCCGCAGGCCCCTCGCCTGTCACTCACTCTTGAAAACTTAAGCCTCTGTTTTTATTGCAGTGGATTGAATGGCATGCACTTTCCCCTAGCAGTTTCTCTCTGTCTCTCTCTTTTTAAAGAGCACGGAGTGCATGCGCCTACTTGCACATAAACTGCCTCCGGCTCTGGCAGCGCTCAGGTTCAGAGCGTGGCTCTGCCTTCGGGCACAGCAGCTTGGCATCTTGTTTCCAACCTTTTGTTGTGGTCACTTTCCTCTCAGTTCCTGGAGTGGGTGTGGGAGGCTGATAAAGTGAAGCCCATCCTGTATTTTTCTCTTAAATCGAGCTCCAAATGAGTGGAAGAGGCTTCAACAAGAAAAATAAATTCTAAATAGCGTAGGGCCCTCCTTTGCAATGAAAATGAAACGGTAAGTTTCCTTTCCAGGAAAAAAAAAAAAAACAACCATTTCAAGGGCCATTCAGTAAATGACACACTCTTAATATAACAGGAAAATTAAAAAGTGCAACAACTTACTGTACGCTCAACAAGCAGTAGTCTCTAATGGGTGGTTTCAGTGTCTTCGAAGGGGTTTGCCCAGAAGATTACTTCCAAAACTTCTATTGAGATGATGTTGCTCTAACAGCAAAGATTATTGCATGAATCACAGACCACTGTATCCAGTTCCTTTTTAAGGGGGAGGGATGGGTTTCCTTTATCCTTAAAATACCGATGAGGTGGGAAAACCCATGCCAACCAGGTAGAGTTCTCCTGTACTCCCTCACATGATCTTTTTCAAGGAATGTAGGGGTGATTTCCTTCAGTCACCAGGCAGGTGGTATAAGATGCTGCGTGGCCCCACACCCAGCCTGTTCCTGTCTGTTGAGGCAGAGGGGAGTGTTCCTGGGACTTAGCGTGGGAGACTGATGCTTCTAGGTGGGTCTATTCTGCCACGATGTTGGATGCCTGTCCTTGCTTACTTGTTCCTTAGCTCTTGAAAAGAGATTCCTATGATGGCTCTACTTAGTTCTAAAGGAGTGATGCAGAAGTTTTGTGCCATACTTAAATCATATCTAATGTGGGATTTTATGGCATTTTCCTAGGAATAACCAGCATAGCAACCAAGCTATTAAGAAAGCGTAATTATTCACTATGTGTTTGTTGTTGGTTGTTTGATAGCTTAATCCCTTCTGATATAATCAAGAAGTAGGAGAGGCAATAGATTCTAAATTATTCATTGAATTGGGGGGGAATGAATTTCTGTTGTAAAGAATACCACACGAAAGAATAAGTTTTTAAAAAGTTTATTAATATTACCCATGTTTTAAAAATATGTATATTCATATTCTCCATTATGGCATCAAAACTATCTTATAGATGGTACATCTTAGTTGGTACTGACTCTATGCTCAGTCAATGTATTTTTAAATTTTCTAGAATTGGAAATCTGCGATAATTGAGTATACATAAATATTCATAATCTCTGTGGGGTAGATGCATGTGTGTGTGATTTCACAATGAGAAGAGTAGCATCACTTTTGAGGGTGAGGCTTTGTTTTGGCAAACTTTCTGGCCATTATCTCATGTAACCATCACCAAAACTCTGAGAAGTAGATTGTGTTCCCATTTTACAGATTCAGGAGCTGAGATCCAGAGAGGTTAAATAGCTTGCCCCGGGACACACAGCAAATGAACTGGAGAATCAGCATTTAGCCCGGATTTACTGATCTCCAGATTCCATACTCCCCACTGCACTCCCTGCCTTCTTCAAGCACTTGTAGACTAGCCTTGCCTTCCAAATTCTCCTTTCTTATATACGTCTGTGTACGTTCCTCTGTATTTCACCCGATTATCTTATTTTTGCTTTCTGGGTGTCCTACCACATGTGACAGTAACGGAACATCTTTCTTCGTCATTTCCTTAGGTGGTCCCAAGAGCCTGACAATGGATGCCATTCATCTCAGCATGTCCAGTGCTCCCCTGGTGAAGCGCCCTTCAGGAGCTGGACTCAAGACCAACCGACCCCGAGTCATGTCTAAGAGCGGGCACAGCAATGTGAGGCTTGACAAAGTGGACGGCATATACTTACTCTACCTTCAAGACTTGTGGACCACCGTCATCGACATGAAGTGGAGATACAAGCTCACCCTGTTTGCCGCCACGTTTGTGATGACGTGGTTCCTTTTTGGCGTGATCTACTACGCCATTGCGTTCATTCATGGGGACTTAGAGCCGAGTGAGGATGCTTCGAATCACACCCCCTGCATCATGAAAGTGGACTCTCTCACTGGGGCGTTTCTCTTTTCCCTGGAATCCCAGACAACCATTGGCTATGGAGTCCGTTCCATCACGGAGGAATGCCCTCATGCCATCTTCCTGCTGGTTGCTCAGCTGGTCATCACAACCTTGATTGAGATCTTCATCACAGGCACCTTCCTGGCCAAGATCGCCAGACCCAAGAAGCGGGCGGAGACCATCAAGTTCAGCCACTGCGCGGTCATCACCAAGCAGAACGGGAAGCTGTGTTTGGTGATCCAGGTGGCCAACATGAGGAAGAGCCTCCTGATCCAATGCCAGCTCTCTGGCAAGCTCCTGCAGACCCATGTCACCAAGGAGGGGGAGCGGATCCTGCTCAACCAAGCCACCGTCAAATTCCACGTGGATTCCTCTTCAGAGAGCCCATTCCTCATTTTGCCCATGACATTCTACCATGTGCTGGATGAGACAAGCCCCCTGAGAGACCTCACACCCCAAAACTTGAAGGAAAAGGAGTTTGAACTCGTCGTCCTCCTCAATGCCACCGTGGAATCCACCAGCGCCGTCTGCCAGAGCCGCACATCTTACATCCCAGAGGAGATCTACTGGGGCTTTGAATTTGTGCCTGTAGTTTCTCTCTCAAAGAACGGAAAGTACGTGGCTGATTTCAGTCAGTTCGAACAGATCCGAAAGAGCCCAGATTGTACCTTTTACTGCGCGGATTCTGAGAAGCAGAAACTTGAGGAGAAGTACAGGCAGGAGGAGCAGAGGGAAAGGGAACTGAGAACTCTTTTGTTACAACAGAGCAACGTCTGATGGCAGTGATTGCCCCGGGTTGAACTCTGAGAGCTGTTTCCGCATTTCAGCTCCCTTTGGATGCAAAGGTCATCATGAAAATGCAAAGGTGTGGATTCATTCTAAAAAACTGCACACGCATACACAATCATCCCCACTCCCTTGGGTCTGGTGCCTAAGCAAGCATTTCCACATTTGAGAAGTTCCTTTTTTAATGCTTGGTCTAGAGCAAACTCTCAAAATCTGTATTTTCTAAAATGGGGCTACATTTCCAAAAACTTGGTATAGGGCAATTGGAATGATGTCCTGCCTGGTGGACAGACATTTAGCAATGCTGGTATTGAAAGGAATTGCATTCCTATCAGGTTATCGGCTATAATATAAGATATTTATTCAAAACAATGATCAAAGACATTATGTCCCAGAGTTGAAATGTGTTTCTATATTCCTTTATGCCATTGCTTTAAAACACCTTCTTTTTTTCCAGAAGAGAAAATGTTATATATAATGGAAGTTATCTGGTAACACATAAAAAGGGGCGAAGGGACTCTGTACTCATAAAAATAATAATTCCATTTCTACCTTTCTTCATTGGATTGAATTGTATGGAGTGAAATTGATCAAGCCAGGAGTTAACAGTTGCGAAAACATACAAATGGAGTTGACGCTATTGTTCATATTAATTTTTTGGTTGGAATAGGCTGCTATTTTCTATTCAAAACCAACAGCATCAGCACCATCTGGGAGCTTATTAGCGTTCTAGATGCTCAAGTCCCACCCAGACTTAGAGAATCAGAAGCTGTACCTTAACAAGTGATTTGTATACAAATAAAAGTCTGAAAAGTGTCCACTCTCAAAGTTTTCTTGGGAACTTTCAGAAGCTGTGGGACCCTGTTGGCCCCAAATCCATATGGCCCCCAGGCCTGTCCTTCTTTCTTCAGCTTATTATTATGGGCCAATATTCGTGTCAGTCATCTCCCTCCTCGTCTGCAAAAGAACTGCCACTGATATTCCAAGATCGAAAAAACTACTTGAGATTAACAGCTGTCTTACACTAAGCAGTTGACTCTAATCAGCACAAAAGAAAAACGAAGCTGCATTACACTCGGAAACTTGCTCAGGTGTTGAACTCCACAAGGTTGGATGGGGTCACGAGGGTCAAAAGGGGCGAGGATAATGAATTCACATACAGATGACCCCTTGAAGCATGAACAAACTTTTGATCATCTGGTAACATGTAAAGAATGCCCCCAATATTTAAATAAACCTCATGCAACTGAGTCGTACGGCGGTAACATTTTGCTCTTGGCAGAACCTAGGGGCCATGAACCACATTTCTTTGGGGCAAAGAATATACATGGGCCAGGACCAGCTAAACGTGCCACAGGTGAATTCTCATTTCATTCAAACCGGGGTCGATTTGTGTATTCCCTCAAGAGGAATGTGACTATACGTGGGTAGGCACTGCATAGACATACACGTGAGCTCACATATGTGTACACACACCGGATGCACACACACACACACACACACACATGCACATCCTGGCTTTTCAAGCATAATTGTGGAAATAATCAATGAAAGATGTTTGCAATTAAGAGAGCAAATCCTCGACTGAAGTGCTCATATATGGCTTATTCTATAAAAATGGGGACACCGGGGCTCAGAGGAACAAGGGAAAATAATCTGGGTTCAGGTTATCAGTGAAATGACGATATGGTTCACAGCAAAATCGGCCTTGCCTTTGTGCTACCGCATTTTCAAATGTCCTTCCATGGAAGAGAAGATGTGGCTCATACCCCTCACCTGGGACTGAACATTTAATGCAGATGGAAGAATAATGGGGGTAAAGTTAGTGGTAGAGGCGGTTTAAAGCACAAGCTCAATGCACAAGAGGCTTTTTCTTTTATTGTTCAGGAATCTTTTTTCTCTTTCTGTTGATAATTTAATGGCAGATTGTTTTAGATCTTTATTCTCTTAAATCACGTTAGTTTAGTTAGACATTCGCCCTTTTACTTATTATATGTTTTTTAAAATTGTATATTGTGGTGTAATCAATAGGAAAGTAATGCCACAGACATGTTTACAGGTTTTCTGTTGCACTATTAAGGTATTAACGTCAATGCTACTTTAAATGTGATCAAGATAAGAAATCTTGCATATCTACATAGTATTTGGTACACTGATGTAGCATGAGATGGAGAAATCTTTTGTGTGTTCACTGAGTTTATCTATTTCAGCCAAATCTGGAAGACTTGGTCATCTGATCCTTGGCACTACTCGCAGGACAAATAAGCAGTATCTTACAAGCCGATACTTGTATAAGACGATAAATCATACAGTAATATGATATCTTGTAAATAGTTCTATACTTGCCTCTGGTTTGAAACTTAGCATTTCTCAGGCACACTTATTATTATTACTTGGTGCACAATGCTCTGGTGTTAACAAACTTACCAAAGATGTAGGTGGCAAACTTATTTGATTATATCTGGACAGTCTTTTGACTGAAACAGATTCATGCTCCACACCCAACTAAGAAGTAATTGAACTAATGGAACATTCCTGACCCAAAACGCCTTCTGCGTTTTGAAACATTTCCAATGTATCAGGCTTCTCAGTGAGACCATTTAAAAATGTCATGTTCCATTTGGAAAACCAGAAGTCAATAGCAGCAAATCAATGTAGTCTACAAGCTGTGTCTTACTTCAGTAAGAAAATACATTGTACAGGGAAAGTACCTGGTACCAACGGTCTCAACAGCATAGCCAAGATTCACTCATTGACCCTCCTCAGGAACTACCTTTTGAGTCAAAGTAGAGACACACATTGACTCCCTTTCCCACTCAAGGGGAAATTACAGCACCAGATGAGACTCCAGAAATCTAAAATAATGGGCTAAAGCTGAAAAACACCATGAATAAGAGGATCAGATATTGAGATGAATTTAAATGATGATTCATTTGATTTTTCTTTAAATTAATTTTTCAATTTTAATTGATGGTGATTTTGATACCACTAAATGTATATTAAGAAATATTTAAAAAGTAGCACTACTACACCTGTATTATTCTTTTGTCCTTGCCTGGATCCTCAATACTTATATCATCTGGAGAAAGTAGGAAAGAGAGAGGAAAATCATAGAAGACCCTAGGTCTTTGCATTGGTAGCTCAGTCAAGGACCATCCTAATCCTTGGGCTTGGTTCTGTACTTTGTCACTGTGGTCAAAGTGTCGACATTGACCAAGTAGCATAACAAATGCTTCCAGTGTCTCAATCTTTGTTTCCATTCTTGCTAGACTTTTTTTCTTTGCCTGTTAAACATTTGAAACACACACTCGGAATGCAGGTTATTTTATTAAAGCTTTCTGGGATGATGTTTTTAAAAATGAAATGTTAGCATTTTAAGGCTTGATTTCCATGTTCTGTGATGTGCACTTGAATTCCAGCATTTGACTCTGGATAGAGCCAAGATGCACTTAACTTTCTTCTTCTAGGAAGACACACTTGAAAGACTGAAGCTTAACATCTCACTCCTCATTGATTACCTACATTTAACCCTCTGTGCACTTCAGTTTATCTTAATCAGAATGGGTTGCCCACTCCAACTTAGGCCTGTGGACAGCAATTTTCCTAGCCTTGAAGAAGCACTGATGAATTAAGTCAAACTTTTTCCTGAAGCTTTCCAGTAAATACTTACTGAAAAAGAAACTGAAGGCAGGAATGAGGTGTTAGCCACTTTACTTCATCTTCTTCCCCTGTCAGTTCTGCTGAGCTCGGCTTCCTCTCACTTACCGTGTGTTCCTTGCTGTTTTTCATCTTTGCTATCTACTCTATCAAGTCAAATTATTCTGTGGGTTAAAAAGAATTGACTCAGGGGGCACCTGGGTGGCTCAGTCAGTTGAGCATCCGACTTTGGCTCAGGTCATGATCTTGTGTCTCACGGGTTCAAGCCCCACATCAGGTTCTGTGCTGACAGCTCAGAGCCTGGAGCCTGCTTTGGATTCTGTCTCCCTCTCCCTCATCCACACCCCCACTCATGCCCTGTCTCTCTCTCAAAACTAAAAATTATTTTTAAAAAATAATTGATTCAAATTAGTAACTTGTGAACATTTAGATGGCCAAAATTTGGGAACAAGAATTTTTACTTTTCAGTTGGCATTTGCTGATGTATAAGAAACAGAACACCAGGGTGCCTGGGTGGCTCAGTCTGTTAAGCATCTGACTCTCAGTTTCAGCTCAGGTCATGATCTCATGGTTTCATGAGTTCAAGCCCTGTATCGGGCTCTGTGCTGGCAGTGCGGAGCCTGCTTAGGACTCTCTCTCCCTCTCTCTCTCCCTGCCCCCCACTCACACTGTCCCTGTCTCTCTCAAAATAAATAAATAAAACTTAAAAAAATAGAAGACCAAGGAACAGCTGATAATTGTAGTTGACAGTTAATTCTCAATTAAATTACAATAATCGATTGTGGAAGTCAATGGACTTAATTGATATAAGAGTACAAAAGCCAAAGATAGTGGATAGATAGGTAAAGGCTGTAGAATTCTAAGTATTAATAATAATACCAGAGTGAGGAATGCCAGGCATGATCGGTCTTTAGGACATGTCTTGAATTTAATTATTTTTTTTGACCTGCATCCTGTATGGACTTTATTAAGATGTTCTAAGTGTTCAGGGGCACCTGAGTGGCTCAGTCAGTTAAGCGTCCAACTGTTGATTTCCACTGAGGTCATGATCTCAAAGTTTGTGAGCTCAGGCCCCACATGGGGCTCTGCGCTGACAGTGCAGAACATGCTTGGGATTCTCTCTCTCCCTCTCTGTCTGCTCTCCCTCACTCGTGCTCTCTCTTTCTCTCAAAATAAATAAATAAATAAATAAATAAATAAATAAATAAATAAATAAAACGCTTTAAGTGTTCTGTACTCATTTTCCCCCAAAAACATTTACAAAATTGCACAGACAATTGGAAGAAGATTTCAAATTTAACCAGATGTCTTGTATGTTTATTTACTAAATCTGACAGTCCTGCAGAGAGTAGTCACATATGTTCATCTTTAGAAGAACTATGCTCATATTTAGAAGAAGCCTTCACTCAGAAGCTGCAGTCTTCGTACAGCAGATAATAAAGAAAGGGAGTGTTCCAGAAAGGGATTTTCCTGGCTTGCCCCATCAGTGAAAGTAAATTTCAGCAAAACACAGAGGGTCTATGAGACATTCCATGCAGTGCAAAACAGCATGTTCTCTGAGGCTGTCTATCAAGGAGGCCAAAGGTAATGGGTTCAAAGTCCTTGGCCACATGGTGGACAGAAATCCCGGTTTCCTACCGCCTTCAAGAGAATCAGGCTTGTTAGGTTAGGATGGATTCTAGATGAGCATTGGGCGGCGGGGGTGGGGTGGGGTGTGGGGTGCAAAGCCAAAGATGGGAAAGTCAACAGCAAAGTCCATCTCCAAGCATTTTTCTCAGCACGTCCACTACATCATGGTGTATGTACTTTACCACAGTCTCATCTTCATTCAAGGCCAAACCGTGTCTAGCATCCAGGCACACCCATGCCCTGAAGATACCCAATTTCACCCCTCAAAAATATTCAAGTAAATGTAGAACCCACTCAAAAATAGACTCCAAGTGGGTGTCCTGGTGGCTTAGTTGGTTACGGATCCGACTTCGGCTCAGGTCATGGTCTCACTGTCTGTGGCTTCAAGCCCTGCATCGGGTTCTGTGTTGACAGCTTGGAGCCTGGAGCCACTCCAAATTCTGTGTCTACCTCTCTCTCTGCCCCTCCCCTGCTTGCTTTATGTCTGTCAAAAATAAATAAAACATTTAAAAATTAAAAAAAAATTAGACTCTAAGGAAGCTACCACAATTGATTATAGGTTACCTATCTCCTTAAAAAAAAATCAGAAGTTGTTGACTCTGAGCTAAGAAATGTGACCCCTTAGCTCTTAACTACTATTATTCTTATATTGCAAATGTTCTTAATATGATGGAAAAAGTAAAAAGCTTCCAAGAAGGTGATTAGAAAGCTCAAAGGAGGGATTTAAAAAAAAAAAATCACTGTAATTTAACTTTATTCTCTCATCTGCAATCAAATCTTAAGATTAAGGATGTTGCATTAAATCCAATCATTACAGGAAGTATGACTGTATCAGGGACTTTTTACAAAAACAAACTTCCAGATCACAAGAGGAAGCTGTGTTTGTGTGCTGACACAGAGCATTAAATAGCAGTCAGGACAGGAAGATAGGGTAACAGCCAACTCGGATCTATTTTGGAAGAATTATTTCTGTAGGGTGTCATGGAATTGCAAGTTACCAAAAGCATGTTTCACTCTGGTAAATAGTTCCATTCCAAAAGGACCCAATGCCGTGCAGATTTCACAAGCAAATGGTCCCACGACTTATAAACCCCTGGCCGTGTGCGTGGAGTGAAATTTCAATCACGCCTCAGTATCTTGCCACATACAGCACTATGTCTGATTGCCACACTGTGCCACAGAATGACTGTCCTTGCTTGCCCATGACTTTTGAGCTGTTTTTAGGATTAAGCATTTGCCTAAGCAGAATCGTGACTCCCAGTTCTCAAGATGGAGCTGCCACTGGTGACTGTTGATACATGTACGCTATGAGACCACCAAGCCCAGCCAACCTCTGACCGATCAGTGATTGTTCTTGGCATATGTACCTTTATGCTCTAAAAACCCACACCCCTATTTGTCAAGCCATTTCTTGCTTTCGTAAGTATCTCCTCCTCTTCCTGTTTACATGTGGAATCTCTCCAGTCTGTGAAGCAATAGCAAATACAATAAAGTTGATTTTATAGACTTGAGCATTTTTTAAAAATTTCATTGGATCGGGACCTCCTCGAGGTGAGGCAAGATGGCAGAGAAGTAGGGAGCTCTGTACTTTTCACCTGCCCGCATCTCTCAAACAAAGAAGGGCTGAAGCCATAGGACGCTGAACTGCAAGACTCTGGGAGGAAAAGAGACAGAGTCTCCTAATTTCATTGGAATGGTAACAGTGCTACCAATGGAACTCTGATGGAGAGGGACTTAGTATTTCCCTGGAGACCTCAGAGGCTGTTACCAATGGCAGCAACCACAATAATTTGGGAGTGAGTGGGTCCTAAAACCTTGCTAAGGTGTCGTTACCTGTCAGGGCCTGAAAGAATGTACTTTTCTTCTTTTTTAATCAGAGAAAAGAAGATGAAAGCCCTGTCTCATCTCTTTCTTTTGTCTTGATGCTCTAGTGATCATTTCGTTTTCATCAATGATTAAAGATCAAGTAACTATTTAACAGCATCCTTTCTGCCCCTCATCCCTTACCAAAGTCCCTTATGTTTCATTGCTCTTTTGCTTTAATGGATTAAAAGAAAGAGAACACATAGTTACATAACCCTTAAAGGCACAACTGTTTAAAATCCACATGGCAGAGACATGCACTGGGGACAGCTATCTTCCTGGAAGCACCTTGCAGGGAAACCACACACACCTACAACAAAGTAGCGGCTGCAGCTCTAAACCCCTGACAGGTGTCTCTTTCGAAACCTTCTCTTGTGGAATTTTAACTCACCCACTGCCACTGTCTCAGTAGTGGCAAGACTGTTCATTGAGCGAGAATGTGAGTTAGAAATAAAAAAAGGCTAGTGCACATAGTAAGAAGTCAAATGTGAGAAGGCTGTTTGGGAATGAAAACAAAATGTTTTCCAGAAAGTGCACAGTATTTTGGAACACAGTAATGAGGCTTGGGAGTAGGAACTATTTTATTAATTTTAATTTGTGCTGATATGTGTTTTTTACAACCCATTTTCTCAAGAATCTCCTTGCCTTTGCAAGAACCAAGTTAGCCATGTCTAAGACATACGATAGTTTTGCCTTCTCTGCACCATGTCGCTGGGCCAGTGAAGATAGGCATTTGTCACAGCAGCGTGCAAAGCTTTGCTTCTGGGCTGAAAACAAGGCATCCTAGCAGCTGTGATCTCTCTTCTCAAAAATCCTTGGTTTTGGTAACCTGCGTTCCAAACTGTCAGGCATCAAGTTTAATGGTTTAAGTTTTCACGCAAAAATCCACATTCTTCCTAGAGATTTGTACTTATATGAATATTTTTAAACCAGATTTTCTATATATTTACTTGAATTTAATATACCTATCACAGGACTCAACTTGTAGTATATTTGAGTGTCCCAAATGTCTTTTCATAAGTCTAAAGGACCACTGTCTATATTTCTTGGTTCATCTCTACTGAGTCTGTCGGAAACTCTTGCTCTTGACAGGTATGCCTTCCTATAAACCCTGTTTATATGTGACTTAAAGGTCTACCACAGGGGCACCTGGGTGGCTCAGTTGGTTAAGTGTCCAGCTTCAGCTTAGGTTATGAACTCACCGCTCGTGGGTTTGAGCCTTGTGTCAGGCTCTGTGCTGACAGCTCAGAGCCTGGAGCCCCTTCAGTTTCTATGTCTTCCTCTTTCTCTATAATTTCCCCATTCACGCTCTGTCTCTCCTTCAAAAATAAATAAACATTAACAAAAATTTTTAAAAGATCTACCACAAGTCGGCTACAAACTACGGACTCACAGTTTTACACCCACACAGAATAATGCGTCCTTTCCCTTATCCCCCCACATGAATATGCCCGATCTGCTATATTGCCTGCACGTTTCTTCTGCTCATACACACACACACACACACACACACACACACACACACGTCTCATGACTTCTGGCCACACCTTGAATTGACAGAGAAGAAACCATACTACCCTTATAGCTTTCATTCTGAATACTTCAACAACTTTGAACATTTAATAGTTTGCTGCATACCTGGTGAAGAAGAAAGCACAGGTCTGATCACCTGTACTTTCCTGGAGGAAGGTCATGGTGACCAAGCAAACAACCTCTCGGTTCATGAGTTCCATACCTTGGTTGGTTCAAAGTTCCTTATATTCATTATGACTGCATCATATCTCCTTAACATGAGTAAACATTGTTAGGATTCCCCATTTTACAGAAGACAAAAACAAGGTTAAGAGAAATTAAGTAACTTGGTCAAAGTTACATGGCCAGTAAGTAACAGAGCCAGGCATAAAACCCAGGATGGACCAAGGTGAAAGCCTGTCTTCTCCCCCAGGCTCTACCCTGCCTCCCAGGTGGGCATCCAAAGGAGCCTAAGGGATTTAGTGGTTGATGTTCTTGGAGCAAACAAAGCTGCATTTGCTTGGCCTTCAAGTGTTTTTGCCAAGTGAAAACAAAACCATGGTTGAGTTGCTGTGTTACCACAGACCTGGCCCATGAGTCCAAAATTAATAATGAACAACAGCAGCACAGATATGGATTTCGCTTGAGTGTTGCCTACCGGCGACGGGACATTACGTTTCCTACTGATTGTTTTGCTGGGTGCTGAAGACATGAGCTATAAGGACTGATACCGGGAACTTCAGTGAAACTCTGAGGTAGGTAACCACTTCAGGGTCTTGGCTGATTGAACAAGAGACAGAGAGCTTTGTAGAGATTAGCAAAGACCACAGAATCAGCAGAACTCTCTGGAATCTGATACTAAGTTTTCGGTCCTACTGGGGGCAAGGAGTGGCCTCTGCACACTGCTGTAATAATGACTAGGGTTGGAGCGAGAGTGGTCAAGAGCTAGACATCGAGAAAAGCTAGAAACATGGGCAAGGTCACAAGGAAGAGTCTCTAGAAGCTAACTGTGGAAGGTGGTTCTGATGGACGGGTCCTGACGTCATTTCATGGGCAAATGGGAGGGAAGGGTGGTATGAATCCACAACAGAGGATGGGATCAAGGGTTCAGGAGCAGGTCTCCAGTCCTAGGGATTCCAAATCAGAAGCAGAGCCCTGTCCCTAGGAGGGAGTCAGTGAAGAAGAAAAACAAGGCAAATCTTATTTCTGGAACAAAAAAAAAAACCCTGAATTTGGAACTTCAGGCCAGCACAAAGAGGCTGGCCAAGGTAGGAAAGGAACTGGGCAAAATATAGTGGCTTCCTCCCTGGAAAGAAGGGGTCACAGTGAGCAGGACCTAAGCCTAGGTAGACTTGGTGAGGACCCAATGGCCCCTTGCATCTTCACTTTCCCTGAGAAGGAGTCAAAGCTGGAATCCAGAGCTCATGCTTCAGGGTTCCCTAAGCAAAACTCAGAGGCCAGGAGGCAAGCACACCCTTACAGACATGGTGTGTAGTTTGTTGAAAGAAAACGTGGTTCCTTCTTTCACTTAATATTTACTCAGTCAAGCCAGACGCTTTAACAAACACCTATTACAAAGCCACGTCCTTTGGAGTTCTGTGATTGCCCCAATAATGTGTGTCTTTCCCTCTCAAGGACACATGTTGCATTAAATTAGGGACGATGTAATTAGCTCATCCTGATTTGATTACCTTTGAAAAGACCTTATTTTTCAAATAAGGTCACATTCTGAGCTTCTAAGAGGTAGGACCTCCGCATATCTTTTTGAAGGGACAATTCAACCTACAACTATTCTTTCCTGTCCTCTTCATTGCAAGCTTATTCATACCCATCACTCCTCCTTTTCTTCTTCTTGGAAGAGATAAAGGCTCCCATTTATCTGGATTTCCGAGTCCTGCGGAACGGACAGGTAAAGGAGACCTCCAGTAGGTGTTCCCTTGTGATTTGATTCCAGCTGTGTGGAATCCATGGCAAGGAACATCCTTAGACACCCCTTCTGAGAGGGTTTCTGGGTCTCAGTGTAGAGAACGAAGAGGCTTCTTCCTGGGAATTCTCTCCATTGCTTCATACAAAAGAAGGCGTTTTGACACTGGTTTTCAAATAGCCAGAGACTAACTGTAGTCTCTACAAGTTAATCGTATGCTGGGTTCCCCATCATCCCGACTGCTATCACAAAGAGTTTGCTGATTTCCCAAGACTTGAAAGTACTTGACTTGTAGATGCATTTTATAATTATGTGTCTGTAATTTTGGCATTTGTGTCTCCTCCTACAAAGGTTAGAAAAAACTCTTCTTTTAATCAAGGTGCGCTTCATGAAGGAGGCTTTGCAGGGACCACCCTTTAGAAGCTGAGGGACACCTGCTGGGTTCTCACACTTGCATCATTTTGCTGAATCAGGTGGATTCACATGTTTCTGAGAATGATGCTCTTGTATATTGTTCTCATCCCCAAACCATCTCTCCCCCAGTACTGGAAACCTGAGGCCCAACCTGGCTTCTCCCACCTTCCCTCCACCAGCATCTAATGCATTGCCAGTCCCTGTCCCCAGAGCCCCTGGCATGGATCCCTTTCTATTGCTCCATGCTTCACGTAGGCCACCATTATCCCTTATCTGGTTTTTCTGAAAAGTTTTGCACTGGCTCTACTATCTCTAGTCTTTCTCCCTTTCTTTTTTTTTTTTTTTTTATAATTTTTTTAAATTTATTTTTAGGAGAGAGAGAGACAGCGTGAGCAGAGGAGGGTCAGAGAGAGAGGGAGTCACAGACTGAAACAGGCTCCAGGCTCTGAGCTGGCAGTCAGCACAGAGCCCAACGCGGGGCTCGAACCCACGAACCGCGAGATCATGACCCAAGCGAAAGTCGGACGCTTACCCGACTAAGCCACCCAGGCGCCCCTAGTCTTTCCCCCTTTCAATTCCCCCACCCGTGATGTGCCCAGAGTGGTTGTTCTAGAACAGATGACATTAACATCTGACCAGATTATGCCCTCACACCAAACCTGCCTCTTCAGGACAAAGGCCAAGGGTCCTAACATGGGATTGATGGCTTTCTGAGATCTTGTACCTGATAACCTCCTCCCTTGTCATCCCTTTGCTTTGCGCTCTGTCTTCAAACACCCTGAGTCATTTGGATTCCCTGAATGCTTCCTCCTCTTTTAGCCTCTAGGCTATGGGTTATGCTTCTCCTTCTGTCTGGGATTTCCCTGGCCAAGTCCTGCTAGGTCTCCTGGCAGCCTTGTATGAATGGCTTTCTTGAAAATGTCTATGACATCTCAGCTGAGGGCTCCCGACCACTCTATGGACTCCCCATGATGCATAGCTCTCACCTCTCAGAAGGGCTTCCCTGACACGCGACTGAGCTTACAGTGCCTCTAGATAACAGTCCACAACTTCCCAGCTGTACCTCCGGAGCCAGGCATTGCAACGAGCTGTTCCCAGGCCTTGGTTCACTTATGTAACTGACTCAACACTGGCTCTTATAAAACTAGGTGGGGTGAGGTCAAATAATGAGACATTTGCCTTGGGTACTAAATGTAAGGTGTGCTAAAAAGCTGAGTCATCAAGACACATATTTTGAAGCAGTGTTTTTTAAAATTAAAATTAATGCAAGAAATCCATGATGGATAAACTATCAAAATTTTAAATAAAGTTATAAGATCAATAAGAATGCTCAAAAGACAATCTATAGCTTCAGGTCTTTATTTCAGAGAAGGAGAAAAGCCTAAAATCAATTATTTAAGTTCCAGCCTCAAGAAGTTAGAAAAAGAATAAATGGAAGGAAGGAAATATCAAAAACGAGATAGAAATCAATGAAATAAAAAGTACACAAACAATAGTTCTGTCCGAGGTAGCAAATTTAACCTCCTACAGATAGCAGCTGTATATGCTGGGAAAAAATGCATAAAATCAACTTCCCAAGGATTCTACAGAGTGAACAGAAGCGAGTAAACTATTAAGGAGCCTTGAAACTCACAGGAGCAGCAAGCATGGGGGAAAGTTCCCTTCTCTGTAGCTTCGCCCTAAGGCAATTGCAGTTGGGATGTGTCAGAGGTCAGAGAAAACTCCAAAGAAAAGTCACTATTATTCTGGCTCTGGAGAAAAGGGAAGGCGCCCGTGGCAACCAGGGTACCTGGAGGGTGGCAAAAATCTAAGAAAGGAAGGAACATGAAGTGGGAATCCCTAATTCTGTGCATAAACTCTAGAAAAATCTGTGGGTGACCACTGAACCATTCACATACAAGACAGACTGCAAAGTCCAAACTGAGAACATAGGCACTGCATAACCACAGGTGAGGTCAAGTTTGAAGTTTAACCCTAACCAAGTCATTGCCTGTTAAAAGAAAAAGCATAGGGGCGCCTGGGTGGCTCAGTCGGTTGAACGTCCGACTTTGGCTCAGATCACGATCTTGCAATCTGTGAGTTCGAGCCCTGCATCAGGCTCTGTGCTGATGTCTTGGAGCCTGGAGCCTGCTTCGGATTCTGTATCTCGCTCTCTTTCTGTACCTCCCCTGCTCACACTCTGTCTCTCTCTCTCAAAAATAAATAAATGCTAAAAAAAAAAAAGAAAGAAAGAGAAAACATAAGCACACTTCATAAGAAAAACACAGAATTCAGAATCTCTACTATATATCCTTGACAATATTCAGGGTGTACAGTCCAAAATTAAACGACATATGAAAAGCCAGAAAAATGTGACCTAGACTCAAGAAAAAAGACAATTAATAGAGGTTGACCCCGAGATTAGAGTTGTTAAAACTGCTCAGTGAAGTAGAGAAAATACAACGGTGATGAATGAAAAAATAAAGAAATCTCACTAGTGATATAGAATATATAAATACGAGCCAATCTGAAATTTTGGAACTGCAACAATAAAATATCTGAAATAACAAATTTATTAATTGGTTGAATAGCAGAATGGAAGTGAAAAAGGCAAGGATAGGTAACCTGAATATAAATCAGTAGAATTATCTAAACTGAAGGACAGAGAGGGAAAAGTTAACAAAGCCCAGGGAATTGATGGATAACGTGAAATGTCTAACGTACCAGCAAGCAGATACCCAGTCATTCCACTTTTACTCATTACCCAAATAAAATGAAAATGTATATCCACTCAAAGACATATACATCATTGTTAATAGAAGCTTTATTTGCAGTAGCCAGAAAATCTGTGAACAGCCTAAATGTTTATCAATAGTTGAATGGGTTAACAAAATGTCATCTACCTGTAAAATGGAATACAATAAAAACTAATGATCTACTGATGAAGACAACAATATAGATGGATCTCAGAGTCATGTTATAATGAGCAAAAGAAACCACATAAGGAGAATACATACTGGTTTATTCCATATACAATTCTAAAATATTCCAAATAATCTATATTAACAGAAAACAAGTCAGATGCTTATCAGCCTGAGGTCAAGGGTGGAGAAACAGAAAGCAAAAGGGCATGAAGAAACTCTTGAAGGTGAGGGACATGCCCAGAATTTTTGTTGTGGTGATGGTGCAGAGTCTATATATCTCAAAACTAAGTCTTAGAGATCTGTTGTAGACATAGTATGTATAAACAACAATACACTGTTATAACATTTAACATTTGTAATATGTTAAGCATTTAGACCTCATGTTAAGTGATCTTCCAAAAACAAACAAACAAACAAACAACTCCACAAAATAAAAGATCAGGTCATTTTTTGAAATAATAGATATGTTTAGAACTTTGGTTGATAAAGACATATGCATTTAACATGTTCTGGTTTTGTATGTCAATTATACCTCAACAAGCTATACACACACACACACACACACACAACCAGGACAATTTAAATGAATGCAGTTGTTGTATCTTAATTTTACCACAATAAATCAGATGAAGGAATTCGTGTGCAGGCTGACCACTAGGGAGCTGGTTAAAATGAAGATTTTGGTTCTCTAGATTTGGGATGGCTCCCGAGATTCTGCATTTGTCACAAGCTCCCAGCTGATGCCCAAGGTGCTAGTCTGACTTCCACACTTACAGGAGCCTAGGACCACATGACTCAATCTAGAGAAGATATAGCTGCAGAGTATCTTAGAGCCTCTCCACGTGTGTGATCAGCATTGCCGCTTCCACTCTTATATAGCTGTGTTATGTCCCACAACTTCTCCTATACAGCCTTATCAATCCGTGAGACTCTAATGGCAGTAACAATCACATACTAAGTGTCGGATACTGTTCTCACAGCTGCACAGGAATTTACCCATTTAATCCTTGATGCCAAGGCAGGTAGTATCATTATCCTATAACAGCAAGTGCCAAAACCAAAGCAGAGAATTTAAAGGACTTGCCCAAGTCTATTTAGCTTATCCCCTGAAGAGGCAGACTCCGCCTTAGTCATCGCCCACATAACCATTGTGCTCTATGTCTCCTCCTCAGAAGAACAATCATCTTCCAAGTGGGACGGGGTTTGGCCTGAAAGGAAGTCAGAGCTACTGACCTGTGCCAATAGTCTTCCCGCTATGTCGTTCTATAGGGAGAGCTTTGTTGCTTCCACATCAAATATTTATTGAGCACTTGCCATGGGTCAGGCTTTAGCCACAAGATGGCAGCGATCTTGCTGTATGCTCCTGGAGTTACGGCATCCACTGGCAGTTTGCTCTTTGAGCGGTTTGTTGAGGATGCCAACCGGCATTCTTTACCCTCCTCCCGTCTTCCTAGTTTTGCAGTTGTGTCAGATCAGAATCCACACCACCGTTTCCCCTAGTGTCTCCTGACCAGAGCCCAGGCTGTGGGAGAGCCATGATACGAGCTTCTGAGGTCTCGGGCTACCCTTTTGATCCCTGCTATCAAGGGAATGGAGTGTTGATCAGATCTCCTTGCTGTAATGGAGCTCGTGTGTGAGGCAGAAGGCAGAGAAAACTCTGGAATTTCTTTCCAGAGGCCCATCAAACATTTATATCCAGTCAGTTTCCAGGGAGGGAACTGACGCCCTGGTTTCATCATCCATCCTCCAAGAAGTCTCATGATTGTAAATTTTTAAAACTTCCTATTTTCCTATTGTCTCAATATCCCCACAAGTAGGCTGCAAGCACCCCACCCAGGCAACCAGGTGCAGCAGGGTGATAAGGCTGGCCCCTGCCACAAGGTCCCCTCCTTGCCTTCTCTGACTGTGACCTAGTGACATTCCTATGCACCAGTAAACCACCCTTGTGCTTGTTGCTGGTGTCCTCCACCTGACCTCACTAAAGGCACTTGCCTATGATGTAACCCCCTCTGGCTCCCTGCCTGCCTGGTTGAGCCCACCCCTTGGGTGTTCTGCCCAGGTGGTCACTGTGTGCTGCTCTGTGCTATGCCTCCCCCTCCAGACCCTGCAAGTATAATCAATCCCTTTTACTTTCATATGCCCCTCTCTCTGTTGTGTTATTCTGTCTCCACCCAGATCCATCACCAAAGAAACCTGTTTTAAGTAGCACAACTATTCCATACAATACATGGTTTCTCTACAGGACTGACGGTAAGACAGCTCCAGGGTCCCAGGGTGAGACTCTAGCAGCAAAGCTTTCAGAAGTTGGGAGCTGGGCACAGCGTCCAAGAACATCTGAGTGATGCATTGACAGTATCTAGTACAGCACAGAAGCCCTTCTGGAAGCTGGAAGGAGGTGTTTCCTGAAGGGCGAGGTTGTTGATGAAATGAACGGATTAGCAAATTACTCTAAACTGGAGTAACAAGGGCTCTGTGGATCTTCTCTGAGGCAGGGACCTGGACTCTTGACCTCCCCAAGCCCTCATGGATCTAGAAGTCTAGAGAGTTTTGAGTCTGTTAGGACTTTGTGGGTTCCACAGAGTGGAATATCGGCCACCAGAGAAGCTGATCCAAGGGGACGTTGGCCAGGCCCCCTTCCCAGCTGAGGACATGTCTTAAAAACAGCCTGGGCGGCTTCCTGGTAGTCTCGTCGCTCTCACAGAACAGTATCTTGGTGAGCTGAGTGTAAATGAATGAGAAACACATGGATTTAATTTCCCTTGAAATTAGGGATGAGTGAGCCCAGCCACAGTTTGGAATTACTGAATGTCTCAAACTATTCTGCTCAAGTGCTTTTGGTTCAAAAAAAACCAAAACCATGGTTCTGCAAAGCATGCTTCTCCTCATTTGAGTGAGACTTCTCATATTTTGAGGAGAATTTGATCTGTGTTTCAACTTCTTTATACTTCACTCATCAAGATGTTTAATAAAATTTCTTGGAAGTCTGATAAATACTTTATAACTGTTATTTTCAAGCATCTTATTTAGGAAAGGAAAACAAGGGGGAAGTTTCGGGAAATGGTATGCCAGGAAGTCTGGATTCAGGTTAAAGTTCACACTTTCAGGTAGTTCTAAGACCCAGAATTACATACCTATTCAGTACACGGTCATAATGTGCTAAAGGAATGTATCAAAAATGTCTTGGAAAGTGCAGGGGAAGGTGGGTAAGTTCAATAAGGATAAGCTCGGGGAAGGCTGGAAAGCATGGTGATGGATTTCAGCTGTCAGGCTGCATATCCCTCACAGCTATAATAGAATGGTGCAGAACTACGGCATCCTAACATCACCCATCAGCAGGGATCGCCACCATTCTCCAGGAGTCTCTCTGTTTCACAAGACCTGTGATAAAGGAGCTGCTTATGGACTGCTCTGGGCAGATGCATGACCAGAGATGGTAAGAGAAATGTGTCCTAGGAGGCGGGCGTAGAGAAGGGGCAATGCAGTGCCATCTTTGTTTCAGAGATATGGCTCCAACCAAAGAATCACATGTGAGTCCTAAAGAGCTCTGTTCATCTAAAGTTCAGCTTGAGGTCCCAGGAGACCAAGTAAGACACAAAGGGGAGAGAGGCAATTGTCTCCCTTCTCATGGAACAGTCTGTTTGCCTTCTGTTGGAGGCATAATACTCACCAAACCCTAATGGACCGACCTCTGTGTATAGTGGCATGGGCGGATCGTGGAGTCCTGGACGCTGGCCAGCAAAAGAAAGGAAGGAAATAGCAGACTCATTGGGTGTCTGATAAAGTTTGTCTCAGGTGCCTGGGGGATGCTCAGAAAAACAATTTGTGGTGGGGACTTTATACAGGAAACAATAAAAGCTACTGACAAAATCCAGAGAATAAGAGAATTAGGTTTATTATCATTAATATATCCCCATTTCAATCCCCAAGCTTGTGTATGAAGAGCAAGTACAGATGACATACCTCTTTTAAACCATGTTTGTTCCAGCTTTGAAATTAGAAGACCCAAACAGGCCCATGTGGGAGTGACAGTAGCAGTTGTGGATATCCTTGGACTCCCCAATATATTTCAGTCTCCTTTGTAGCTGAATTGAAGACATGTGACAGGTTCTGGCCAACAGAGTGCCATTAGGAATGATGTATATCCTTTTCTGACCATGATAGTTAATTCCTCTGTCCCTTCCTTCTCTTTGCTCAGTGACCAAGGACTGCAGGTGGCTGTTCAGATGGCCTAGGTACTCTGGACTTCTTGCAAAGGAGGACTAAGCCTTTATTCTGATAAGTCACTGGGATTTGTGGGTGGAAGAAGCTTGTTTGTTATAGTGGCTGGTGTTCACTAGCCTGACTAACACAAGCTGTGACTTTGAGTTTCTGACTTAAGATGTGTCATTCATTATGATGCCCTGACATTAATAAAACCAGTGACTTTATGCTAGATTCTCAGAAGTTTTTGAAAATGTAATGATGCCTTATATTAGTTATCTATTGTTGCATAGCAAATCACCTTGAAAGGTGGAGGTTTATAACAACAAGAATTTGTAACCTCAACGTTTTTGATGGTCAGGAATGTAGGAGTGGCTTATGTAGGTGGTTCTGACTCCGAGTGTCTCATGAGATTGCAGACAAGGTATCGGCAGAAGCTGTAATCATGTGAAGGCTCAGTTGGACCTGGAGAAGACACCATTGATGGGAGCACTCAAGTTTTCACTGGTTATTGGCTGTAGTTCTCACTTGCTCAGCATGTGGGCCTCTGCATAGTGACTCACATGACATGGAGGCTAGCATCTTCCAGGGAGAGTGATCCAAGAGAGAGAAAGCAAACAAGAAGTCACCATGCCTTCACTTGCTCTGCCCCTGACATATCCCTCTTTCACTTGTGCTTTGTTTCCCTTTTCACTAGCAGTGAGTCACTGAGTCCCTCCCACACTCAAGAGGATTTTCAGGGGAGTGTCAAAGAACTTGTGAACATATTTGAGACCACACCCACCTCATCACTTGAGAACAAAGCTAAGAAGGATGGATCCATGGGTTTTACAGAAGGTGGCTTCAATGAGCCATCATAGATCAGGCCAATGGAGCATAATGATGTGACTATGTGACTACTCCTTTCTTATTATATTCCCTGGTCTAGTGAGCACATAAAGAGAGCTGAAGACATTCTATTCAAACTAAGTAGACTGGGCCCTGACACGAAGCTGCATACTGAGATGCCAAAGTGAGCATAGAGGCCTTGCTGGTCATTGACTCTTGTGAATTACAAGCTGCTTGGACATGACTCTTATGAAGCAAGGGCCCTGATTCTGTAGGCAGGTGGAGATGCAACATCTCTCTCACATAGCCACCACCTCCCAGCTTCCTGGTTTGTCTAGTATGGTACACCATGCCACTTGCTGGTACAACTCCAAGAGTTTGCATAGGAAGAAGAGAATAGGATAGATAGAATAGGAAGAAATGCTTCCCTTTGCAAAAACCATGGTGGACAGATGAAGCTGGCCTTGGCTTAAGCCAAATGGCAGGAAATAGCACCAACACTGGAAATACTAGCTCCATTGGACTGGGATTTTCCATCTTTCCTTCTATATCCATAGTGTCTATGAAAGTATGCCTTATATAATAAGCACTTGGCTGAATATTCTTTAATTCATTGAATGGGACAACACTCATCTTGGAAGAGAAGTTCTATGTCTGTTAAGTCGCTGGTGCTGGATACTTCATCGTCCTAGGCATATTGGTTTTAGGCTTGCACGCTGGGGAAGTGGTGGCGTGAGTGCCTGTATAAGGATCTCATTGTAATTGAATCCAATTCTGTGGTGGCCCATCCTTGGCTGAGCCCACAGTAGGATCTGCACCAGAAGTTATGGTGAAGGCCAGAGATGAAGGCCCAGCCAAGCGACACTTTCTTGGGCTGATGGTGTTTTGGCAGCCAGATACCATACGCTGCCTCAGCATCCAGAGAAAGCAGCCACTGGAGACAGCTGGTGCTCGGGGTCGAGCTGGCTATGTTCCATTCATGTGCCAGGCCCTGGGAGCTACTGGCAGCCACGAGAAGGCGAAATCTCTTTAGATCCTCCCCACCCCCACACCCAGATGAGGCAGCAACGACAGGCTCCAGGACCATGTCAGCAGTACAGCAAGCACCCCTTCTGAGCTGCCATTGGCTAGGTTGTGAAGTTCTCCCGCCTCAAGGGGGCAGAGCTGAGTTTGGTGTCCTCTCCCTAGAAACAGACAGATAAGGAGCCAGGGGAAAATGAACTTCCTTCTCATCTGGGCATGGGCAGCCCTGGTTGCTAAGTTTGAGACACCAAACTGAGGAAGTAAGACATCCTGGCAAGAGTTACAGTTTTATTTTAGCTTAAAAAGGACTTTGTTTGTTTGACTATCAAGAGGAAAAAAACAGAATGTGATGTCACAGAAGCCAGGGTCACTGTCAACAGCCTCCAATGCCACTGAAAAGCCAAGAAAATAAGGATCAAACAGTTTGCATTGACTTCACTCTCATGGAACTCATTGATGATCCCAGGAAAATGGTTGTGATAAAGTAAATAATGGGTGGGGTGGGTTGAATAGAAAGTTAAGAATAGGAAATGAAACCAATGAGTACAGATACTTTCAAGAAGTCAATGCTATAAAGAAGACCAGAGAAAGCTGAATACGTGACACTTGTATAGGTTGTTGAGGGAAGGTTTTGTTTTATTTGTTTGTTTGCTTGCTTATAATTTCTTTTCTTTTTTTCCTTATGTAAATGTGTATGTGTGTAAAGCCAATATTTTGAAAATGATTTAAAACTTCTGTGTCTGTTTTTAATCAATTAAGTTTTTTTTATTTTTACCTTCTTCACCTGTTTCTCACACTCTATACTCTGCTTCTGCCTCTGGAAACCACCTATTTCTTCTCTACATCTCTGAGCTTGTTTTTTTATTTTGTTTTGGCTTGGTTTTTAAAAATTCTACATATAAGAGGTATCATAAAGTCTTTGTGTTTCTCTATCTAACTTATTTCACTTAGCATCCATGTTATCATCAGTGGAAAGATTTCATCTTTTTTCCTTTTTTATGGCAGAATAATTTTCCCTTATAGATATAATAGATAGATTAATTGATTGATAGATATAGATATGTATATATATATATACTACAATTTCTTTATCCATGCATCCATCACTGGACACTTAGGTTGTTTCCACATCTTAGCTATTGTAAATAATGCTGCAATGTACATGGGGGTGCAGACATTTTTCAAGTTAGTGTTTTTATTTTCTTTGGACAAGTGTCAAAAAGTAGAATTCCTGGATCATATGGTAGTACTATTTTTGATTTTTCCAGAAATATCCATACAGTTTTCCAAAATGGCTACACCAATTTACATTCCCACCAATAGTACATAAGTGTTCTCTTTCTCTACAACCCCTACACCATTTGTTCCTTCTTATTTTTTTGATAATAGCCATTTTAACTATTGTGATGTGGTTTGAGATGTGTGAGATGATATCTCATTATGGTTTTGATTTGCATTTCCCTGATGGTTAATAATGTAGAGCATATTTTCATGTACCTGGTAGCCATCTATGTGTCAACTTTGGTCAATGTCTATTCAGATCTTCTGCACATCTTTTAATCAGATTGTTATGTTTTGCTATAGAGTTGTATGAGTTAATCATGTATTTTGGGTATTAGCTCCTTATTAGGGATACAATTTGCAAATGCTTTCTCCTATTCAGTAGGTCGCTTTTTCATTTTGCTGATGGTTTTCTTTGTGGTGCAGAAACATTTTAGTATGATACAATTCCACTTATTAATTTTGCTTTGGCTTTTGGTGTCAGATTGAAAAAGTCATCACAAAGACAGACGTCAAGGAGCTTACTGCCTATGCTTTCTTCTATGAATTTAATGGTTTCAGGTCTTATGTTCAAGTCTTTAATCTATTTTGAGTATGTGCAATATAAGAGAATGGTCCAGTTTCATTCTTTTGTATGTGGCTGTCCAGTTTTCCCAACATCATTTTTTGAAGATGCTGTCCTTCACCCATTGTATATTCTTGACTCCTTTGTTGTAAATTAACTGACCATACATGTGTGGGTTTATTTCTAGGCTCTTGATTTTTCCACTGATCTTCATGTCTGTTTTTTATGCCAATGACATACTGTTTTAATTACTATAGCTTTGTAATATAGTTTGAAATCAGGATGAAATCATTATACCATTAGCTTTGTTCTTCTTCCTCAAGATTTTTTTTGGTGATTCAGAGTTTCTTGTGATTCTATACAAATTTTGTGATTATTTGTTCTATTTTTAAAAAGTGCTACTGGGATTTTGATAGGGATTGCACTGAACCTGTGGATTGCTTTGGGTGGTATGGACCTTTTAATAACATTGATCTTTTCAATCCATGAGCAAGTAACACAATGGAAATTGATAGCATGCTTATTAATAATGACTTTAAATGTAACAGGACTAAGTTCTTCAATCAAAAGATGTAGTGTCACTTAATAGACTTAAAAAAAAAAAAAAGACAAGATCCATCTATATGCTGCCTATAAGAGACCCATGTCAGAGGTAAGGACATACAGTCTGAAAGTGAAAGAATGGAGAAGGATTTTCCATGCAAATGGAAACCAAAAGAAAGCTGAATTGACTAAATAGATTTTTAAAATAAAGCTTGTAATACAAGACAAAGATTGGGTGTTACATAATGATAAAGGCATCAATCCAACACTAGGATATGACATTTATACATATTTATCCACTCAACATAGGATCACTTAAATATATAAAATAAATATTATCACAGACCTAAAGAAGGAAACTGACAACGATCCAATAACAGTAGGGGACTTTATACCCCACTTACAGCAATGTAGAAATCAACCAAACAGAAAAGCAATAAGGAAACATTAGCCTTAAATGACACAGTAGACCAGATGGACTTAACAGATATACACATTCCATCCAAAAGCAACAGAATGCATATTCTTCTCAAGTGCACATAGAACATTCTCCAGGATAGATCATATGTTGGGTCACAAAATAAATCTTAATAAATTGAAGAGGATTGAAATCACATCAAACGTCTTTTCTGACAACAGTGATATGAAACTAGAAATTAATTACACAAAGAAAACTTTAAAAATCACAAGTATGTAGAGATGAAACCAACCACCTGCCACTCAGCAACCAGTGGGTCAAAGAATAATTCAAAAGGGAAATAAAAAAATACCTTGACACAAATGAAAATGGGAACATAACATACCAAAATTTGTGAGATGCAGCAAAAACAGTTCTAAGAGGGAATTTCATAGTGATAAATTCCTTTGGCAAGAAAAGTCTCAAATAAGCAACCTAACTTTACACCTCAAGGAACTAGAAAGAAGAACAAGTGATGCCCAAAGTTAGTAGAGGGAAATAAATAATGAAGATAAAAGAAGAAAATGAAAGAGACTAAAAAAACAAGAGAAAATTTTGTGTGTGTAATAGTTTCTCTTTGTTCCTTTTTTTTCCCTTGCTGTCTTCCTTTGTGGTTTGATGACTTTCTTTAATGGTACACTTATATTCCTTTCTCTCTATCTTTTGTATATTTACCATAAATTTTGGCTTTGTGGTTACCACGAGGCTTATGTGGAAGCAAGTATCAACAGAACTAAAGGAAGAAATTGACCATAGCAAGGGACTTTAATACCCCACTTACATCAGTGGATAAGGCTCCAGGATGTGATTGGCTTCCTTGAGTAATTCTGTGGGCTGGCAGAAGACTGAATGAAGCCTACTACTCAAGGATAAGCAGGAACTGAATCTGGTCCGCTTGATAAGAAGTATTGCTTGCTTAGGAGGGCCCTATCGGCAGGAACTGAATGAAGAATAACGAGACATTATGCCATTTGAAGCTTTCCTGATTTGAACTAATTTTTTCAATGTTTATTTTATTTTTGAGAGAGAGACAGACAGATACAGAGACAGAATCTGAAGCAGGCTCTAGGCTCTGAGCTGTCAGCACAGAGCCTGACACAAGGCTTGAATCCACAAGCCATGAGATCATGACCTGAGCTGAAGTTGGACGCTTAACCAATTGAGCCACCCAGGCGCTCCTGAACAGATTTAAGGCAGCACATAATATTAAGCCTTAATTTGGGGCACCTGGGTGGCTTAGTGGGTTAAGCGTCGACTTTCGCTTAGGTCACGATCTTGCAGTTCGTGGGTTTGAGCCCCGCGTCGGGCTCTGTGCTGACTGCCAGCTCAGAGCCTGGAGCCTATTTCAGAGTCTGTTTCTCCCTCCCTCTCTCTCTGACCCTCCCCTGCTCACGCTGTCTCTCTCTTTCTCTCTCCTAGAAATAAATAAAAATATTAAAAAAACAAAACAATATTAAGCCTTAATTTTACACCTTATACCACACACACATTAAGTAACTTCATCATCAAAACACTTACAAAATATCACCATTTTACAGATAGTGGATCCGAAGATTAAATCTGAAGCTTAGCAAACCGTCCAGTGTTAGCCAGCTGGTAAGCGGCTGAGCTGGCATTCAAATTTGTTTGTTAATCCCGGAACCTGACCCCATAAACCATTGCTTCCAGGGCAGATATAAGAGTGCATCTTGGAAATGGACTGGGAGAGGGGATGAGAAAGAAAGAAAGGACATAAGCAAATACACCACAGGCCACCCTCTCCCAATAGCCATAAAGTTATTTAAGCACAGTCTCTTCCTCTGCTCACTCATGATTTGACTTTTCCAGTCCCACACAACCTTCCCCAAGGCAGCTGGGTTAATAACACAGTCCCACTGACCGTTAGCAGCCAGACTCTACCTCAGATGTCCAACCTGGTACTTTAATCACTGGCCCTTGAAATGCATGCCTATAAGCCCAACGGCTCCAGACGCACTGAGTCTACAGCCCTGGGAAAGAGAAATCATCGAAGCAGATCAACCAGCTCCCAGGTGTTTCAAACTCCCAAGCCAAGGACTGCCCTGAATTAGTCACCCTTCTGCACATGCACACTGGGCATGCCAATGGGGCTTGGGTTTCTAGAATAAATTCTTCAGCATCAAAAGAGATCTTATGTCTCATCCAATCCAACCCCTTCATTTCACACTTAAGGAAACTAAGCTTGAGTCGTATCCTCAGGGTCACATACCTAGTTAGGGCAGGACTTGCTTGAATCCCTTTCTTAGACCCTTTACTGACTCCCTCCTCCTGGGAGCCCTCCTGCTAGAGAGGTCAGAGTAGGCAGTTGCTCTCTTTGTTGAAGTCTTTTGCGGTGAGGGTGACCATTCAACACAGTTTGAGACATGTCATGAGGGAATCTGCCCAGGGAATGTAGGGGAAGCTTTTCCTCCCTGATAGAAAAAAAGAGGGAAGCAGAGAGAGGTCTTTCACTTCCCTGGCCACCTGTCTGGGGTCAGTTGTACCCATTCTAAAATTCTTATACTGAAATCCACTCCCCCTCATACCATGAAATGTGACAATATTTGGAGGTAGTCTTTAAAGCGGTAATTAAGTTAAAATGAAGTCATTAGAGTGGCCCTAGTCTAATATGACTGTGGTCCTTCTAAGAGGAGATTAGAACACAGACACACACAGAGAAGATGACATGAGCTGTGGAGAAGGGAAGTCTGTGAGCCAAGGAGAGAAGACTCAGCATAAACCAACCTGCCTGGTGACCTCTTGATCTCAGACCTCCAGCCTTCTGAGCTGTGAGACAAGAAGTTTCTGTTGCTGAAGCCCCCCGGTCTGCGGCACTTTGCCATGGCCTGAGGCCCAGTATACTCTACCCCCTGCCTCCTGGCTCCTGTAAGAGGCTTTGAGGACATGATGCTCAAAGCCAGAGAAAATGTCTTTCAGCCATGAGACTTTCAGAGCTGCTACACAGCAACCTGGCCCGAAGCTCTGCTTTTCTGAAAGCCCCTGCGGCATGGATGTGCTGCTGCGGCATGGACTGCACTTTGGGGAATGAGGCCGTATGGCCCTCTGGGTCTGTTCCCTGAGTGTTCGGCCTTCCAGCTGGTGGATCTGCTCTAATGTCATGCCCGCACCTCAATATACTCGTGAGATGTCATTCCTGGACTTGTTCTGTCCTGACATCTCGGCAGCATGGCCATCAAACCTCAACTTCTACGTCAAGCTCATGACTATACTCTGTTCCCAGGGATTACCATTATCAATCACAATGTCACCCTCAAGTTTTCATGGTTTAGTCAAGTCCTGGGGAGCTTGATTTACGAAGAAGAGTATTTGGAGGCAATGTGGGGTCTATGGAGATTAGTTCAAAGTAGGGAAAAAGGGTTCATGCACAATAGGATTTCTAGAGCCACTGGGGACTTCCCAGAAGGACCTTGGTCCTTGGATAATCTATGTTATGTGATGTGAGCCCCTGGGACTGGAATCAGTCAGGCCTTCGTTCTAGCTGTGCCCTAACCTTGCCACCTGCTTAAAGTCTATACACTCAGTTCACCAGGCTGCCTGCACATCTGTCACCTATCTGTGCCAGCCACCCCATTCCCAGCCCCCACTCCCATGGTGAAGCCTGGTGCCTGTTGAGAGCTCCGCCCCCTTCAAATACCAGCCTCACCCTTCCAGCACCTCTTGTGACTTTCTTCCTTCCTCTCTTCCCTGCCCCTCCTCCCTCCTGCTCCCTAGTCCTGAGCTTTTGCTCACCTGGCACTCAAAGTCATCTTCTGCCTCCCACATTGTGCAGTGAATTCCTCTCCCTGCCTCTCTTAGTGCCTTCTACAGGCCTCTGGTTTAGACTATGCCCAAAGCCACGGTCACTCCTAGTTTAGGACATGTTTCTTTCCTCCAAATACCTGAGCTCCATTCGTCTTTCTTCCACCCAACCTTCCTCGGGGCCCTACCCCAGCCAATGGCCTCCCCAGGCACCCACGCAACCCTGGAGGCTAGTGGGCACAGGCACTCACCTGTGTGGAACACTTGTCTTTACTTGTTTCTTTGCTTTTGCCAACCTTCTGATCCCAGCAGCCGGAAGCTGTGATGTGATTAAGCAAAACGTGAGATCTCAGATTTATGAATCCCTTCCAAAGCGTGGCACTCCCTGATAAGGATTTACATATACCCATTTTGTTAATTCTGATGACAGCCATTATTACTATTCATATTCATGACTGTATTCAGGGATGGAGTCTTAGGGTGGGTGATGGAAATAAGGGACTATTGCCCAAGATCGCACAGTCAGGAAGCAGTGAAGCCAGAAGTCCAGAAAGAGAGCTTCAAGGAAATACCAGCCCAAACCTGATTCTTTGCTGCCTTCTCATTTTCACTGGCAGACAGGTTGGTGTGAAAGTGGGGTTCCTTGTTAAAAGAGAGTGGATTACTAAAACCTCAGAGCTCAGTCTCCTTCTCCCTTCCCTCTACCAAACTTTGAGTTTTCATTGCAGGATCCAGAAGTCAATGCCAGCCTTCCATGGGCCCTGGATTCAAATACCTTTGGCAGGGAACACTCAGTCAGTCAGGGAGCACTTTCCGATACTTTGAGATCTTTATGTACATGTAAATCTCATGCAGTCTGTTGTCCCAAGGCTGTGTTTGAGGTGTGTGATTGAGACTGTATCTTAGATGATGTGTCTAGCACAGGATATGCTTGAGCTCAGGACTCAACTAGAATAACAAATGCCAAAAGTGAAGACCCAGCTCATGTGCTCACACTGCATGGGGGGCCACAGGCAGAACCAGGCAGACAGGAGGCTAACACTCTACCCAGCTCAGCCTCAGGGGCAAATCTATACCAGGGGTTTGCCTGGAGTGGTCTCCCACATAACATAGATGGTTCTGGAGACCAAGGTCTGCCCAGTAGGCCCCAGGTGGCTCCAGAAGTTCTAGAATCTGTGACTCTGTACCCCACTTTGAACTGAATCTCCACATTGCCCCAAATGCCTACTTCACCATAAGTCTAGCTACCCCTGACTTGGGTAAGCCAGGGACCACGGACAGTAAGCCTAGTTTTGCAATGCCTTTGGTATATACAGGGCAGCATTTCTCAGAATTTTCTACTGAGTACCTCCAGCTATAAAGGAAGGTGAATAGACACCCCGGGACTGGAGGGATAGCTTGGAGTAGTCCCATAATGAGCCTGGAATATCGTTGAAGTCTTGTATTTATCTTAATAATTGATGAGAGTTTTATGTCCCACTCCATAATATACTGATGTCTATTTTATATTAAATATAGAATTCGAGATTGCCCAAAGCTTCAAAAAAAGGATGTCCCAGGGAGCTCTGCCTTGTGGTTTCGTGTTGCCTCAGCTGAGGGCTGAGTGCCCTGGGAGTAAAAATGCCCCAGTTTGAAGGCATGCTAATATAAGACGTCAACCTCATTGACTATTCTAGAACCTTCTCTGGCTCACTTTTGGGAAAACTACAGGCATCCAGGGGCTTGAACTTAAGCAACATGCACATATGGTGAAACCAACTAGAGGCCAAAATTTCCAGGAGATATTTGCACATAAGCAGTAATTTATTTTTTAGGCATACATGTATGTTGCAAGTATGGGCTCACCCTTCCCTGTCCACAGGATCCCAGCCAAACCCCCTATCTGAGTACTTCTAGAGTGTTTGATCCACAAATCAGGAATCACAAACAAAAGCAGTGCTATCTATTCTATGCAGTGCCCACCCAGAAGCTACTGGCCTGGAAGACAGAGGAATGGTCTCCTAAAGTTGAGGTGCAGACTTACAGATGACACGCTGCAGGGATAGGGTGCCATCATGCAGGATAGGATGTGATACACCAACTAATGACCATCATATGATCCTCTGTCTGAAACAAGTCCAATATCTGAGTCTGGGAACCAGAGGTTGGGAGTCAAATGACCTTGCTCTATCACTACTGATGACCAATATAGGGAATTTGTGTTTTGATATCCCTACAGTTTGAGGATTTCTGTGCCTAGAGGTCCTACGAACCGCAAGATCATGACCTGAGCCGAAGTCGGATGCTCAACCGACTGAGCCACCAACGTGCCCTGCGTTGGACTCTGTGCTGAGAGCTCAGAGCCTGGAGCCTGCTTCAGATTCTGTGTTTCCCTCTCTCTCTGACTGTACCCTGCTCTCTCTCTCTCTCACACACACACACACAAATAAATAAAAAACATTAAAAATAAATTTAGAGGTCCTAGTTCCCAGACTTGGGAAATGCTTCACCCAGGGGATATGAAGAACCTCGTTAAAACTTAAGCTATGGCTGCAGTCAAGTAACGTCAGGCCCCCTTGTGCCAAGGGACCTGCAGGGAAAGAAAAGGGGTACCATATTGCCAGTGGTAAGTCCCAATCTTCAGGAAATGATAATGTTGCTGCTACACAATGGGCATAGAAAAAATAGGTGTGGCCCTTGGATAACAAACTAGGGCATCTCTTGATGCTCTTTCTCTCAGTTTCAATGATAAAAGAACAGCAACCATGACCTAAATGGGTATGGTACACAGGGACTCAGATTCGCCAGAGAATCTGGATCATTTTATCAGGTGATCTGTCTACACTAGCAGAGCTGTAGTTGAGGAGGTGGGAATCTAGACTGGGCAGTGGATAAGGGGGAAGCACCTATCAGTTCAATGCTAGCCATTGAGTATCAGCCTCTTCCTCTACTCACTCTTGTCTTTCTCACTTTCTTAGTTGTAGATTTCTCCAGAACACCCCCCAGTAAACTTCCCCACCCAGCTTTCTGAGTGCTTCCTGTGCTAACGTTGTACCCTTTCCTAAAACTTATCTGAGAGTGAACCTTCATTTGAAGAGTCCTTCCCCCTATAAAAATTAGCGTCCCTTGCCCACTTCAAATATTACTGTGGCTCATTGCCCTTGGCTGAAATACAGCTATGGCATCAGAGAAAAAGAATATCTCCATGATAAAACGAAGACCATGGAGCCACAGGGCTTCCTGTCTTTCCCTGTGTGATAGATAGTTCCGTGTATGGTGAAACTTGGTATTAGAAATGGTGTATTTTGACTTATGTTGTGATGTTCTGAATACAGAACAGCCAGAGCAGTTCAGGTCATTGTCCCTTGTTCTTAGATGTAAGCAGAACACTTTGTGGAATGGGCAGTCTTCAAGATACATTAAGAATTCCTCTTACAGTTGGTGGGTTTTCTTCAGTAAGATAGTTAAAACTTATCAAGCCACATAACATGTAGTCTAATCATTATCAATCATCATCTTACTTCACCTTATAAAATACTGTGTATTTGTCTTATTTATTGCCAAGAAATAGATTTGCTCAAACCTGTGATGAAAACATTTAGGGGCTGACTTACAAATACACACCGGGTAGACAGACTGTTCATCCACTCTTTAAGGCGTATGAGAACAATATGAAGTGTAGCTACAACTAGGAAAAAATATGCCATTCATAGCTGCCCATGTTTCCAAGAAACTGGTAAATAAGAAAAGAAAGAAAGAAAGACAAGAGGCCAAAGTACATAATAGATATCCCTCCACATGGGGTGGGGAAGAAATATCATCTCCCCTACACGACAACCTTATATTCTAGATTTCCTGAGTAGATCCCAAATTCCACTCTTTCGAATCCCAAATTCCATCTATTATCCTTAGAAGAGTGTGTCAGATAGCTTGTCCTCTTTGGGAAAGGGGTATGGAACATGTAGTCCCTGTGGTAACCACGCACCTACTTTTCCAGCCTACAGAGCCTTGAAGCACGGTGACTGCTGTGTCCTTGGTTTCCTGGCCAGGTGCTCCTGGCTGGCCCCTTCCCCAGAGGTTCCCAGCAGATCTGGTTCCTGGAAGTCATGCCTGTGTTTTGCTTTCAGGTCTATCTTTGCCCAGAGTTTCAGATTCCCCACCACAAGTCTCTGTTCTTTTCCCCCAAGGACTCTCATCAGTTCTCAGAAAGGAGGGTTTCCCTTGCCCACTCCTGGTGTTTTAAGTCACAACCAGCATCTTTGCCAGTGGGCCACTGGCCCACCCTGCTAACTAACCAACAACTCTGTTTTTGCTTCTGAGGAAAAGTACCTCATGTGATCATCAGAGCCCAGCCAGAGGACACATGCGGGCAGAGCCCAGACCGACGGCCAAAGGCAACAAGCCCAAGCTGAGAACTGAGACATGAAGTCATCAACAGTCACTGCTGCTCCAAACACACCCTATGGTAGAGCCTGGGATGTCCACAGAGTGGCCAAGAGTTCCCATTCCCTTGAAATAGCAAGGTCAAGAGTCCCAGCCTTGGAGAGGTCAATAGGCTTAGAAGGACATATCTGGTGTTCAGTCTTCACCCTTGCATCTTGACTCGTGATGTTGTACAAGTAGTTAGGCATGAGAAGTCTCATGCTCAGATCCCATATGTCCTCTACCAAAATGTTTGAAGCTTGGTAGGATTCCAGAAAACTGCACACCATTGTTTGTGGTAGCCAGGTCTTCTTAACTGCTATCTGTGGAACAACGCTCAGTGAGGGTGGGGATGTCCCCCTCATTCGTTATTTTATCCCCAATGCCTAGATCGCTGCTGGCACCTAATACGGGTTAAATAATATTGTGGGATGAATGATCACTGAGATTTGAAAGGGTATTTATCAAGCTTTTTACTCCAACTAATGTAGGAAACAGTTGATTACTAGCCCTTTCACTCTAACTTTTCAGAGTTTGCAAAGGTTTCTTGGCAAAGTTTCATCACTACCCCAACAAGAGATGGCAATCACTCTCACTAAACTCACTTGTACTACCTTTGATCCCGAGCACTCAGGGTCTCCAGCATATCTAACAGAAGACCCTCTTCTATCAGAGCCATGTAGACCAGAAGGATCAAAAAATTCCACATTCTTTAGGTCAACTTGTTTCTAATAGGATCATGAAAGTATGAAGTTATATCCATTCTATTTCTCATGCTGAATTGCTCCCCATTTTTTGATAGGCCAGCCTCAGAACATCTCCCAGAGCAGATGTGAAGTCCTTTGCCCTGGCAGAAATCTGCAGCTCCTTATTACCAGGGTCATGTCTCCAAATATGCTACCGTTGACCACCTTACTCTTTCCTACCCACTTGTATGACACGGGTTGGATCTCTTTCATTACCTAACTTCCCCAGTGATCTCCAGACTCAATCAGGAATATACAGACAGGTTCAGCCCAGTTCCTGAGCTGGTAGGGACGGAACAATTCCACTACAACCATCTCCTCCAATATTTTTCATTTTGCCACCTCAAACTCCTCACTTCCCCAAGATTATCAGAAAATGGAAACAGACTTTAGGATTAAAAGGTCTCTGTGAAGCACCAGGCCATCTACTGTAATACATTATCATTAATATATTTAGAAGCATATTTATAACTGCAGAGTATTGGCCTTGTATTTCTTGGAGAGATGCTGAGCTCATAAATGTCCCCAAAGCATTAGAATAGACTAGAGTTAAGAAGGTCTTTCAAGAATGATGGAGATTGTATGAAGACAAGAGAATCAGCCCCTTTAATCTGACAGTATTGATAACTTAGACTGTGAAATAGTACATCTGTTCAGTCTTTTCCCCTTCATAATAATCACATAGTCCCTTCCTTGGCCTCAGGGAATTCAAATGCAACAGACTGACACAGTGAAAGAGGCCACAGTTGACCTGGGTGAGACCTGCTCTTTCCCACCTGTGAAAATGGCCCCGTAGCCACTGTCAGCTCTGGTGAGCACCACGCCTGCCACAATGAGCCCAGAACAGTTATTTCTGCTGACACCACCATCGCTCTCTCTCTCCAGGACACTTCCTCTGTTATCAAGTAGAGCAAAGCCAGGAAAAAGTAAGTGAATGAAGTGTTTACTTGGCTGTCGAGTGTTGATAAAATGTTGGCTTTTGTGTGGTTCTGGACCAGGCATGCAGTCAGCAGCCCAGCCAGCCCCAGGGGACTGAAAGAGCCAAGGAGCAGGTGACAGCCCTTAAACAATGCTCAGTTCCGGGTTTTTAGCCCAGCGTCTGTTCACTTACCCCAGAAGCTTGACTCACGTGGAACCATGTTTATGCTGAGTCTGTCCCAGGGTCCCTTGGGCTGAGTGTGTCCACTGGTGCAGGTCCCATGGCAAGAGACTGAGTCCTAATGCCAAGAGAGATTAGAAGCCCGCTGGCAGGAAAGAACAGGGAGGGTCAAAAAGGGCAGTCCCAAGTCACAGGAATTGCCAGGTTGCTAGGCTATTGTGAACTTGTATCTACTTGTGGAAAATTCAAATCAGTCTCTAGTCCGGTTGAAATGATCTTCAGACTGTCTGAAAACATAGACCAGGGAAGAGATTTATAGACATCGTTTGCAGATTGGGAGTGTGGGAGAGCAGAGAATAAGTGACACATTTTAAGAGCCAACTTAAAGCTTCACTCTGCTGAGACTAGAGCCTGTCTTTCCAGAGAGGCCAAAAAAAAAAAATAAAAGTCATGCTTACTTGTATTACTATAATTATTGTGATTATTATAATGTTCAGACATTAATATGCTGTTTGCTCACATCTGCTGGTGTCTATGCTTTCTGGCTCCCTTGGGGTTCGCTGGAGCAATGTGGTAAAAACTGGACTCTTTTTTTAATGTTTATTTATTTTTGAGAGAGAGAGAGAGAGGAGCAGAGAGAGAGAGAGAGAGGGAGACACGATCCGAAACAGGCTGTGATGATAGCAGAAACCCTGATGCGAGGCTCGAACCCATGAACCATGTGATCATGACTTGAGCCGAAGTCAGATGCTTAACTTCCTGAGCCACCCAGGCACTTCCAAACCTGGACTCTTCTGACTCCAAAGAAAGCAAATTATCACAAGGTTAAAGCCTGAGTAATCTAACTGGACAATAAAGGAATCTAGACATTTTCACAAAAAGGAAACCATCACATCACACAAAAGGATATTCTCCATGTGACTGACTCCTTTTGCTAAAAACCTGAAGAGTGAAAAGCTCTGCGTGTTGAGAGACCCATATTTTCCTCCTGGTTCTGCTGTGAGTTGGCACCATGGTCTTGAGTATGGTACTCACCTCCATATGTCCTCTCAGGCTCGGGAAGGAATTGATATCTGCTGTGTTTGCCTTGATACGAGAAGTCAAGCGCACATGGAAGTCCTTGAGAAGGACAAAGGGCCAAACAGAAGCAAGGTCCATGGGAGCATTGGTCCTATTACAGGCAGGCCTTTTTCAAGGATATGCATTATGTAATTATTCTGCTTTGTAGACGTTATTTTCAAAAGAATAGGAACTATGGGTTGGAATATAAAGCCTCTAATGGAAAAGGACAGGTGAGTTCCTTTTGCTTTTGTTCTTTCTTTGGTTTTAATCCCTTAGGCCTTGTAATCACTCTAGTGTCAGTTATTGCAGATCGAAAATCCCACACACTCGGACATACAGCCACCCCAGGATCACAGGTACATATTACTAGAGATTCAGTCAGGAAAATTCCTCCCAGACTGATGAGTGGCTAGAAAGCATGGAAAGAGTAGAAGAAAGGGCAAAAACCATAAATTAGGCAGAAAAAGCATGAAATGGGGACAAGTTGAGTAGACATGATGGTGCCCTAGCCAGATTCCCCTTCAATGGAGGATGTATTGCTCCAGCTGCCAGGGTAGCAATCAGCCCTCCTTGGATGGCCTCCATCACAGAGGGATGGCCCACAATCAGTGAAGGATGGAGGAGGGAGTGTAAAGGCTCAGCATTTGGCCTTTTTAGCTCGCAGATTCTCCGTAGAGTCAGCTGAGGCTGCCTGCTCTGCACTGCAACTCAGCTTCTCCCTCATGCTTTCCTCCCTCTCCCTTTCTCTGGTGTCCATCCCAAGGGCACCCTGTCATCAACATCTACCCTAAACTCCGTGTCAGAATGTGCTTCTGGGCAAATCAAATTGTGACAACTAGGAAATAGAATGGGTGGACTCCAAGACAAAGAAGACGATGAAAAGGACAACGGGCAGGCCTCCTTCCTTTGTGTTATCATCACCTGTCCTTGTCTGGGTCTCCGCTGCAGCCAGGTGCTGGAGCACAGCTAGGTTCCTAACGCGTCTGTCTCTCCCTAGCTCTGTCGCTCACTAGCTGTATGATCTTGGACAGATCAACCTCCCGGGGCCTCTGTTTACCCACTGGCAAGCAGGGAGACTCATGACTCCACCTGCAAGTTGAGTCATTGTGTGAGGGTCCTGGTAGGGTAATGATGTGAATGAGCACAGGGACCCATAAGGCTCCACCTGCTGGTGACCATTTCTCTCCCCTTCAACAAAAGATTGAGAAGCCAGGAGGAGCTTGACTCCAATAGCCTAAAAGGATGAGTTTCTACTCTGCCCTTCAATTCCTACCCTACAAAGTGATTGTAGTGAAGAATTGGGGTCTAGAAGTGATGAACGGGGTCATGATTGTCTCATTAAACTCTCATGTGATAGGATAATCTTGAGTCCCTGCTACCTGTCATGCATTAGGCCAGTCCCTCGTGCTGTTCACATGGGAATCATAACATTACTAAAAATCCCCCACACAGATAAAACCCTCCCACATGGAAATGAGCCAAGAGGAGTTACAGAAGTCCTCCACTAAGAAGTGGCATTTGAACTGAGAAACAAACGATGGGTAGGAGTTACGTTGACAAGTAGCAGAGGGGAAGTGGTTCTTAACCTGATAAAATGCAAGTGCAAAGGAGTCCCTATGGCAAGGGGGGCAGGGAGCACAAGGTCTGGAAGCCTAGGGGTGAAGCTGTAGAAGCATGGGAGTGAGTTGTGGGTCAGGCTATAGAGGTGAGTGAGAACCACACGGAGTAATTCCTGGTAGGTGAGTTAAAGACCATTATCTTCATCCCAAGCGCAATGAGAAGTCATACAATAGCTTTGCGTAGAGCATTCAGTGAGCATTCTGCCTGCATAGGGAAAGACAGATGAGAGGAGGGCAGAGTGGGTACCATTAATAACAGCTAGCGCTGAGTGATTTAGGATGTGTCTGGCACACTTATTAGTGTCTAACAGAAGTACAGGCACCCGATGAAGCAGGGACTATTATGATCCTGCTTTTAACTATGAAGAAATTAACACACACAGAGAGAATACAGAGCTGGTGTTCCAACCAGGCTCTCTGGCTGCAAAGTCATGTACTTAACAACTATATGACACTATATTATGGGTAGACCAGATGGACGGCTATTTGAGTAATCTAAGTTGGGTGGTAGCAATGGGGCTAGGGAGAAGCAGATGTATTTTGAAGACATATAGGACATTAAAAGAACAAACAGATAGAGGGGATTAAGAATACCCTGGTGATAAGCACAGAGCAATGTATAGAATTGTCGAATCATTATATTGTACACCTGAAATGAATATAATACGGTATGTTAAGTATATTTCAATATTTTTAAAGGAAAATATTAGAATTCAGTTACAGATGGGTCACAGAGATGTTGGGGAAAAAGTCTCAGGGATAGGACTAGGGTGGAAGTGGGGGGTACCACTCACTGAGGTGTGGAGCATCAGCAGAAGGCAGAAGACCAGGGGTGTGATATTTGGGGGTTGGGACAGGAGGCAGGGAAAATCATGAATCAGTTAGACCTACAGAGCACTGAGATGCCTTAGGGACATCGCCGGTATTGCATTCTCAAAGGATACAAGGTTCTATCCTCTCACAAGATTCCAGCTCTTTCTGACTGGTTATGAACCACCTGATCTGGTATGCTTGCGTGTTAATATAATCTACTAGTGTGCACACAGGGGAAGAGACCACGAGCACCCTTGAAGTTTCTATGTAAGGGCAGGAGGGTTCCCTATGAGCCCTGGGTATCAGTACTAAATCATCCCGTCAAGCGTGAAAGTCCTACTTTGCAGTAAGGAGACCGGGGAGCATGGGGGATGGTTAAGAGCATAGATTTTGAGGCAGACTCTGTGTTACCTCACGCTGCCATAACAAATACCACAGACGGGGTGGCTTAAACCTCAGACATTTATTTTCTCATAGTTCTGAAAGCTGGAAACCCAAGATCAATATGCCTTCACAGTTCATTTCTGGCGAGGTATCTCTTTCTGGCTCATAGACGGCCACCTTCTGCATATAGTAACACTGGGGGTAGAGTTTCAACATATAAATTTGGGGGGGGGTGGACACCATTCAGTCCATAATGGATTCTAAGCCCTATCAGTTATCAATTGTAAAATTACATCCTTATGCAATTTATTAATCTCTCTAAATCAGAGTTTTTCTCTCTGTAAATATAGTTACTGAGAAGATATGGTGAGATAATACCCATAAGATACAGGGAGCCCAGAGCCTGGCATGCAGTGATCCAGCACTGGTAGCGACTATTTTCTCCAGTGGACGTATTAGTAGGTAATCACTCTCGGATTGTTGGGCATTTCGGAGCTCGGGTCCCTGGACCCACAGCGATCCCCGCCGTCTAACTCCCACCCTTATCCTGTTAATCCCGTGGCCTGACTTACAAAAATAGTGGCCATGAGCTGTGAGGACAGTTCCGAGATAGCTTCCCAGAAAGGACTGCTCATCCTCCCAAAGATGGTTTGTCCCTGTGCAGCCACGACAATGTCACGTGAAGATGAAGCCCCACCCTGGACGGTTGCTCAGTGAGAGTATGAGATTGGGGGAGAGTGGAAGGAGTTTACTTGAACAGCGTCGCAGAAACTGAAAGTTAATTCTCATGTGACAAGTAGGTGGGGTAACCTCCTGTGGGGGAACTACTTCTTTCCTCACAGCTGGTTCCCAGGGGAAAATGGCCACACTTCCTGTGACCCCCAGAGGAGTCGTTTCTCGAGAATGAAGCAGCAATGCTACTTTGCTCCAGTTAGGAATTTTCTTTGCTGAGGCTTCCACAATGTAACTGGTCTCAGAAGGCGGTGGGTCCCATGCGCTGTGGCCCCTCGTGGGGGACGGTTACACAACAGGCAACTGAGTCACACATTTTCTCGCTGCCCAGGACACTGGAGACCTCACACTTCGATGGTAGGGCAGGAAATATGAGAGGGCTGAGTCCCTTAGACCCTAGTTTCATAGTTGAACGGGTTGAATGAAAGATTCCTAGATCCTGGGAGAGAAGGTGCCCCACTTTGGAATCCATGGGGAGCACAGCCATGGCTGATTTAAGGAGGATTTCCTAGGAAGGGACCACGGGGCAGAGCCTGCCCCTTCCCTGCAATCTGTGGCACCAGCAACCCACAGGCAAGCCCGCCGTGTCCGCTAAGCCACCTCAAGATTCTATCACTGTTTGCATTAGAAAGAAGTAGCAAACTTTCCCAGCAATTGTCACCATCTGCACCAAAGAGGGAGGGAAAACTCATGTGAGCACAGTTTTTAAAAAACAATAGTATTCTTTTTTATTTTTATTTATTTTTATTTTTTTTTTATTTATTTCTAGGAGAGAGAGAGAGAGACAGCATGAGCAGGGGAGGGTCAGAGAGAGGGGGAGTCAGAGACTGAAACAGGCTCCAGGCTCTGAGCTGGCAGTCAGCACAGAGCCCGACGCAGGGCTCGAACCCATGAACCGTGAGATCATGACCTAAGCGAAAGTCGGACACTTAACCGACTAAGCCACCCAGGCGCCCCAAAACAATAGTATTCTTAAGAGAAAAGAGGGAGGGGGCACCTGGGTGGCTCAGTTGGTTAAGCATCCGGCTTCAGCTCAGGTCATGATCTTGTGGTCCGTGGGTTCGAGCCCCGCGTCGGGCTCTGTGTTGACAGCTCAGAGCCTGGAGCCTGCTTTGGATTCTGTGTATCCCTCTCTCTCTGCCCCTCCCCTGCTCACGCTCTGTCTCTCTCTGTCTCTCAAATAGATAGATAGATAGATAAATAAATAAATAAAAATTTTTTAAAAATGAGAAAAGAGAGGGAAAAAAGGACTAAACTTATAATTTGTGTATACTAGAAGAAAAAGGAAGGGAAAACCCCCACATACACCTGACCCCTTGCTACCCTTTCTCAGGATGGGAGCTTCACGTCTGGAACCTCATAAGCTAGGGCTTTGTAAGTCACCCCTGCGTCCCTGTTTCCTGGAATCTGCTAGAAGAAAATGGCAAACTGGCCAAGATATTTGACTGAGGTTTACTAAGAAAACATATTCTCTGTTTGGGTTGTTTTCTGAGGGGAGGGTCGGAGATGTGGTTTAAGTAAGAAAATCGCTCGTGGACAGTTATGGAAATAATGACTCTCTTCACTGCCCCGCATGCCTGGCTACAGTTACAGGAAGCAAAGTGGAACAGCGTTTTCAAATTACCTGGGGAGCAAAGGCGGGAAGAACAATCCAGTGAGAAGTCCAGGGAGAAGGAAACATCATTTTGCGTCCCTTATCTGGATCATTCTACAGCTGTGGTTAGTTACTCTTAAGTGGGAGGTGGGAAGGGTCTGGTTTCTGGAGCCTGGCCACACTTTGAAATGAAATAAGAGAAATCTACATCATCTGATTTGTTGCCCACACTCCCTGGAGAAGAGCGTAGCTTGGGTCTCTGGCGTCTACCCACCATGAACCCCCAAGGACTTATTTTCATGCTCTTTTAATAAGGCCAGTCTATTACATGTCAACCAAGCGGTTTGATGTGAAGATGCTTCTAGGCAGTTATAGTGCATAGTATTAAGCCATGGGCCGTTTCCTTAGCTCTGAATCAACCCGTTAAGGAATCACAACGATCTGAAAATGCAGACAATTTTAGTTGTTCGCCGTCACACTTAGTGTTTTCTTTCTGATGTATCTGTGGTTACCAAAGTGGTGTCCTGTGTCTGTTACGCTCCACCTATTTGGAGAAGGACAAACTATGCCCATGTCACATTTGCTTTTATATTCTGGGTTAAAGACTCAAAAATTTTGCCTATCTATCTTCACTAATCAGAGGACTCCTCTCCAGTCCCTGAAGACCATGAAGCTCAAATAGTCAGGATGGGTCCTTCAATACACAGGACTTGTTCAGTAGCGCATCCAGGGGCGCCTGGGGGGCTCAGTCAGTTGAGCGACCAACTTTGGCTCAGGTCAAGATCTTGCGGTTCGAGGGTTTGAGCCCCTCATTGGGCTCTATGCTGACAGCTCAGAGCCTGGAGCCTGCTTCCGATTATGTGTCTTCCTCTCTCTCTGCCCTTCCCTCACTTGCTCTCTCTCTCTCCCTCTCAAATAAATAAACACTTAAAATTTTTTTTTAAAAAAGAGCATCAGACTCTTTCAGCACAAGCCTGACCCTCTTAAAAAAAATAATAATGCATTCATTCTGCCAGCCTATCGACATGTATTTCCTATCTGCAGGATGCCTTCCGCTGGGCTAGGCTTCGAGCCTGGCAAGGTAAATCGGGTCCCCTGAATACAGAGAGCTTTCCAGCCACAGGGCAGCATCCATGGAAAGTCAGAAGAGGGGGTGGTTACCTCTTGAAATCCCCAGAGAGCAAGAATACTGCTGCTGCTCCAGGAAGGATGAGGAAGACCTTGGCAGGGAAGGTGCTCAGGGCAGGAAAGCTCTCAGTAGATGATTTTCCAAGGATGAGCAAATCAGGAAAATGGAGTGGCTGAAAGCATACTTACAGAACAGAGCGGCAGATGAGTGGATGGTAAAATACAGTCTGTCTTCCAAAGACAGGAATTTGGATTTTTTTTTGTAGTAGTTGGGAACCACACAAAATATGTGTGAGTGGGGGCAGAAGCACCCGTGGGCATTTTTCAGGGGAAAGGAGGAAGGGGACGTTATGATGAAGGTGCTTTATTTAGAGCCAGGATCCAAACATCTGAACTTGGTCCTGGCCTGCACTTGGGGGCTGTGGACCAGGATTGAATCTATCTGGCCTCGGTCCCTCCAGCGCGAGGGCAGAGGCTGGCCGTCCCCGGCCACCCTCACAGCAGCCCCTCCCGACAGCCCGCTGAGACACTGCAGGGAACACAGCTTGATGACTTTGGAAGGAGAAACGTGTAGGCCTGGACGTGACCATGTTGATGGTGGCTCTTAACTGTGAGTGTAGTCAGAGTCACCTGGCCTCATGTCAAGAGACGGTCAGTGGGGACCCGTCCCTGGTGATTCAGGTACAATCAGGGCTGCCTTTGTCCCTGCACAATGCTTGATGCATAACGCTAATTTCCCAGAGTTTTGTCCAACCGTCTCAGATCAGTGGGGTTGGAAGCCTGTCAGGACTGAGTTGGTGTCCAGCCTAAAAGGGACACCTGTCACCTCCCCCTGTCTAGTGGAGGGACTCCCGACAAGGCGGTCATTAGTTTTCTTCTCTCCCTTTCCACTCGCCTCAGCCTGTGTCCCAGGACCTGATAAGAGCCAGTTGAGCTCAAAACATCCCCAAGTGCCAAGATGCAAAGCTAAAGCTTTCAGACTAGCTGGTCTGAGGGGCACAGGGACCGGCTGTGCTGCCAGGCCTCCTGGAAGTCATCAGCGCCCCCTGCTGGGCCCTCACCAGACCCAAGACCGCCAGGCCAGGTGTGTCACTTGATTCCCTGATGCCTCCTCATGCCTTTCTGTCCAAAGTATCACTGGGCGGCGGCATCTAGAAGCTTGCTGGAAATGCAGAATCGCAGGCTCACCCCAGACGCTGGTGAGGACCGCAAGTGATTTATTTGTGAGCACAATGAACCTGGAGAGGCTCTGGAGGCGCCTGGGGGGCTCCGTCGGTTAAGCGTCAGACTCTTGACTTCTGCTCAGGTCATGATCTTACGATCTCATGAGACAGAGCCCCGTGCTGGGCTTGGCACTGATGGCGCGGAGCCCGCTTGGGATTCTCTGTCTCCCTCTGTCTCTGCCTGCCCCCCATCTCAAAATAAATAAATAAATAAACATTAATAAGAAACGTTTTTTTAAAGCTCTGGTCTCTGCTTCCTCGGCTGTCTCTAAGGGGTCCTCTCCCGCCCCACACTCAGGGTAAAG